>NC_090931.1:688008658-688338658 GCF_040938575.1 Ambystoma mexicanum | reverse complement strand
CCAGAGCCCTTTTCACTTAAGGCGATGTGTTGCACCCATGCTCTGTAGAGGTATCCTAGGGTCCACCTCTCCTCGTAAGTAACATATCCCACCCAAAGGTGCTCCAAGTTCCAATTGCCAAGCAATGGTACCCTCGTTTGTATTAATTTATTGAAAAGTAGTTGCTGCTGATATAACAGCAAAGGACCCAAAAGCATACGGCCCGCAGGCGCTAAAACGAATGCCCTACAGGAACTGCAGGTAGGATAAGTGCCTTGCCAGCCGAGGCCATTGTCTATGGACACTGCAGACAGTGGGTCTACCAGGGCACGGCCAACAGCCAGGCCTCAGGCCCAAATCCCAGAGGCAATGGGTTTAGGGCATACAATGACACTGCAGGTAGGTTCACAGCTAATGGGGCATGGAAAACGGTCACGCCAAGCACTTTTTGCTAAAATGTTATGCCCTTATGACAGCAACCTGAAATTTTAAACTGGCGATTCCAAATAAATCAGGCATTCTTTGGTAAAAGAAAAGTGCATACAGTAGCCAAGTGCCCATAACTCCAAAAATTAAAATGAGAACCTGATGAGACCACGTAATGTGTCCAGAACCAGAGACAGGCCCATTAACCTGGGAAGCATAAAGAACATTCGGGGCACACAGAAATCAGGAAAGCAGCTAGGGCTGGAGTGTGCAGCCGAGAAGTTGGAGAGATGTCCGGAAACAGAGAGGTGCTGAAGTTTCCGAGCGCACGTAGAGCATGAGATGAGTGTTCCAAAGTGTATAGAGAGTCCGGACACTAAGACAGATGCTGAGAATTTTGAAAAGACGTGAACCCAGAGCAAAGCTGAGATTTAAATTAGACTTACAAAGAGATTGAGAGATCAAGAAGACACTGGCAACTTCTAGAAAGAAGCCAAGAAGCGGAAGACCAGGCTCAGAAATACCAGACTGAGGAGTACATAACTATATGTTACAAATATTGTCTAACTAGATAATATACTTTATAAAACTTTGAAGCACGCTAACTAAGTACTGGTATGGTGTCAGTGGGTAGGATTGCACAAACCTCACCAAAAACCTAACCACTTCCAAATAAGATTTCTACTCACGGAAAAACATCGACAGGACCATGGCTTACAACAAGCAGCTGGAAGCTCTGCTGAAATGATTGGAGCTGTGACCCACAAATAACTCCAGTGGTCACGCAGAAGATGACCCGCATTATGACAATAACATTTTACAGCTGAAATGTTTTTAAAAAACAAGAGATTTCTGGTTTAAAACAGTTGGCCGGCTTGGGCTTGGAAATTATGAACAGCCCAAACTCATTGGAAATACCAATTCTAAAGCCCAGAATAAGCACAGCAAGAACCAAGGGCGATTAGTGAAAAAAAACTGGTAATAGTTTAAGCAGAACAGGTTGTGAACTTGGAAATCCAGCTTGAAAGCACGATATAAAGTGGTTGACAACTGTTCCAAGGAACTTTGACATATTTAGCAGTAGCTGCCTGAATGTATTCCAATTTGTTGGGCACGCACAGAAAGCAGAAGGAGAAGGAATACCTGGTATGTGGCCTTTATAGGGTATTGAATACCCCCAACTGGGAACATAGGACCTTTTAAGCTGAGAAAGAAATCCTACATGCATTTTCCTTAATGAAAGTGAAGACGATTGATCATTTCAACAGGAGGAGCTCTAAGGAGTAGAATTTCCCCAACCAGAAATTAGAATTTAAAGGTGATTGGTATCAACTGCGAAGAACTGAACAGAAGCATTTGCTAAATAGGTGAACACTGAACTCAAGAGGACAGAACATGGGAAGGCCAAAGTCCTGCCTGTGTGGCCTTGGCAGGAGCACAGAATAGACTATGGCTTCGGTGCCGAGAAGAAACACAGGCCCTGCACCACTGACTCTACTCAGTTAAAGAAAGAGGAAAGTGGGTCCTAAAAACAGAGATACCAATCCAAGAATATAACACCATTATGTGCAAAACATCTGTTGGACCCACAATCTGTCTATATTTTAAAACAAAAACAAAAAAAAAAATCACTTAAAAAAAGGCGTCCAAACATACACCAGCGACAGCATGGACACTCATGAACCTTTTTTCTAGGACCCGTAAAGTCAGTTCTGCAAGGCAGGGTGGCCCTCGCTAGTCAGGTTTTCCATTGGCTGTTGAACACAATGGGCGTTCTAATGGATTCACAAAAACTTGGGAGAACATTCAGATAAACCATTGGCTAAACCATTGTATGCTGAGCTGTTTGAAGGTGAATAGATAAAGTTGTTGCCCATCGAAGATTTTGTTAAATAAATCACTTTGATTTCCATTTAAGAAATGCATTTAAGTGTAACATAACAAAACAGCTGCTTGATAACACCATTTTATTTATTTTGAAAACTATTTTTAATAAGGGGTATGCCTTTTGTAATGTGCTACAGAAAGAAACCTGCCCCGTTATCATCAAAACGCCAGTTGAACACTCCCTAGTCCTCTCTCAGGAGCTTTCACCCCAGAGTTCTGGCACAGGGAGATGGTGCTTAATGCATTGGAGTGGGGTGCACAGGACAGCATTGGTAGTCTGCTTGGCTTTCTTTTTCATTCAACAGAAAAATGCATTCTGGGATCTGCAACATTGGATGACTACAATCAAGCAAATGGGTCTACCCCAGAACCAAAGAGCATGACTAAAAAGAGGTGTCCTGGTGAAGCCCTAAGTGGTCACCCTACCTTGGAGGATGAGCCTCAATTTAACTATTAACCATTTAACATCCGTGACATCACCATCTAGGTTGGGTTTCAGTTGATGGTGACTTTAGATTGCGACTTAACAGTGAGCTTTTGCTAGAAAGAAAACAAGCCTTAAGCAGTCTAGTACAAAGCAGAAATCTGAAGTTGTGGCACAACAACTATTGATAAACAGCAGCTGGGTGGGAGGGGAATGGTCAGGGTGGCTGTTCAGTTTCAATAATGCTGGATACAAAAAGTATATATCTTTTAAAAATCACAAAATGTTACATTTCGTGCTTCTTTTAAATAATCCAGGCGAATAGCTCATGAGTTTAGCGGTCGGCTTATTTATAAGGCCTACCCACACTTGATAAGTTTGAATTCCGTGGCAGCACTGACTCAACCCTTCCTCCTTCCGAGATCAATAGATTGAGCACCATTAAGTTGAGTCATAACCCCTGTTATTACAGTGCTTAGAAACAGGAGGAATCTGGCATGAAGCACTATATAAGAATCCAAATTATAATATACAAAGAAATCATGACTATGAATGAATTGTGCTTCAAACATAATGTAACAGCAAGCTCTGTACACACGCATAAATCAGTGTTATTGTGCATTGGGGAGCAAATCCTTGAACTTGAGGTCCAAGTAATGCTCAAGCATCTCCGACAGGCTAATGGAATGATCCTTCCAACTCAATATCCGATCCCTTTTGGGAAGCGGCCATGGTCAATGCGCTTCTAATCACAGACTCTGCAATAATTTCAATTATTTATCACTTTTTGTTTGGCATGAATATCGCTCAACAAACATAACCGCAATGCACTCACTCATAGGGGTTTAAGTCCGACGTACAGAAATTGATTGGTGTGTGAAACCTTTTTGTTGATTTGATTTATATGGAAAATATATATTTTTTTTTAAAAAGAAAAACCGATGAGCTTTCCTAGATCCAAGCATCAAAGGAAGAGGATCGCTCAGCACTCATGTAGCTTTTTCTGGGGGACCGACGTCAGTGTTGCTCAGCGCGGGATCAAATTTTCATTAGGCCATCTATGAAATCTGGAGCAGTCAAATTAATATTTTGTTGAAACCTTTTCATAATCACAAATTAATTGAGGTTGAAAATGCCAACATTAATTAGTTGAACCCTGCGTCACCAAGAGCTCAGAGAGCAGCCGTAAACGGTCATAATCCGCATCAATTAATTTGCTAGCGCGGCCTATTATTAAATCGAGAAACCCAACACTGCTGCAGTGGCTAATACACTTTTTATCCAAACAAACCTCTCCACTCTCAGGTGTACAGATGTGAAGTGCACAAAAAAACATGCACTCCTATCAATTGGTGGAGGTTGTGCGGGAATGCAGTGGGGAGGTAACATAGATGAGCGCCATCTCTGTCCAAATTATGCAAGGTCCCTAACTAATAATTTGGTGATTCACATAGCACTTCATACCAGATTCCGCCAGCTTCTAAGCACTGTAATAATCAATGTTACTATTACTACCCACTTGTGCTACTCAATTTATCAACCTGGGCCGGTCTGACTGAGTTTTTGGGTATCAAACCTATGGCCCACTGCATCTTCCTGTTCCCAAAGCGAGTGTATTGATGCCACAGAATAATGCCATGGTACTTTCTTTATATATATTGCTGACTAACATCACTAATAGTGCGCTGAGCACTTTTGGCGGTGTCTCTGCCTTTTGACTTGAAACTGTGGTTGATCCCTATGGAGGGTTATTTTCATTGGCCACTATTCAAGCTTGGCTTACGTTGACAGGACGTCATGATAGAAGCTCAATAATGTGGTTTTGCTTATTTAACCATTAATTTTGATTACTGATCAGTGTACCCACTTTGGGTTTCATTTGGTCATTGCAATACCCTGTACTGTTCCCCCCACCCCCCCTTCTCTCCTGTAGCCGCACCTTATGGCATGTCTTACTTATTATTTGATTTTTAAAACGGTCTGTATATTTCAACTGTGTATGACATTTTTTTATGTCACTTCATTACAAGATGTCTGCTGTTGGTGCTATGTTTCTATTTACAGAGTGTTATGTAGTTAGTTAACACAGTCAAAGGACTACCTTCATGAATTTACGACAATGTTGCCTTGCCCCCTGTTTGTGAACAAGCGCTATGTGAAGTACGAAACGAGTCAACAGGACATGTCTTATAGGTGTACTGCCTCTGCTCTGTGGTGTTGTTTTTTAAAGTTTAATAAATGTGGAGTCAATAGACCTCAAGTTTCTTTATTTTCCTTTTTTCCATGACTCTCAGTGCAGTCCATGCCGCTGTGTCGGCTCCTATTTACATATATATATATATATATATATATATATATATAAAAATTAGTATTTGGTTATGTTGCTCATCTTATCAACCTTAAAAAGGAAAAAGGATGAAAGGTTGACTTCGGTTGCCTTGCCCACAGAGATAGTTTCCAGCATGTGCATAGAGAGGGAAGTGATTACCGGAAGGGCTCCAGCAACTGCAGTTTGTAAGACATCGACGCCAGTGTAATTCAACATTTTGGACTAGTGGATACAAAGGACCACACACCCAGCCACACGTTACACAGGTCGGCCGGGTAGCTCTGCCTGAATTCTTTTGAGAGATTCCTTGTGACCCACCGGAGGTTTCCTGCCCTCACCCTGCCCCCTGCCATCATTCGGTTCGCAAGTGACAGCACAAGGTCTGCTCCTCTGTTTTTTACCACCCCCGATCTTTAACGTGTAGCTCAACTGCCATACTAGCAGTAATGTTGGCCCTGAAGAAGGCTGGGCTCATCAGAATAGGCTGTGTCCCAGCCGAAACTCAAATAGGCTGTTCTTTTCAACCAAGTTATGTCAACCAAAGAAGACTCGGCATTAACTGTCAGCTAAACTGTGGCAGCTTTACTCTGTAATATTGGCATGTTTGAAAGTTAATTGACATTAGATTGCACTATATGAAGAATTGTATCCTGTTAATTGCAGTTTTGGTTTATGACTAATTGTATAATCAGGTGTTCTACTGTCCCTATACAAAATTCCGATTTGGACGATATTCTGATTCGGTTAGTCTTTGTAACCGTGTGGGTTCCTTTCGGCGCCCCATGGGTTTCTGTTTTTGGGTGATATGTGTGGACTGGACACAAGACCGCTCTAACGTATGCATGTGAATTAAAGAGTATGAGTTTAGTTGTGAAGGCATGTTAATTTACCATCTTGCACTCTGATGTTAGTGGTCATTTAAGTTTCATATATATTCACTTAGTGTTTGTTCTCAGACAGACTTTTTGATTGTTTATTTGTATAGCGCCTATACACAATGTGTTTCAAAGCGCTTCAAGGAGGAAGGGAACATGGGAAAATACAGTTGCATTCTTACAAGTCCTTGAAACAGTTCAGAATGTGAAAAATAACTATTAAATCATAACAGATAGTACAAGTGCATTGAACAATTAAGGGAGAGGAGAGGGAGGCAGGCAGGAGAGAAAACTAGCAGTAACATTACTATGCCTGACAATAATTGTTGCAGTGCAAGTGTGACAAGAGGATGGGTAGGACGGGGGGGGGGGGAGGGCGAGAGGAGAGAGGGGTAGGGAGAGGAACAAAACAAGTGACTATCCATAAAGGGTCAATGACTGTTCAAGATAGTGCTAGGAAGGGAAGTGGGAGGAGAAAACAAGAAGGGTAAAGGGGGGATAGACAGGCTGTTATCAGCAGTCAAGGGACCGATGATAAATGTAAGTGCTTAGATATAGTTGGAGGTGGAGGGGGGGATAAGAACGGCTGCAAAGACAGGCAGCTACAAATTACTATGCCTGACGGCAATTGGGATAGTGCCGGAAATTGACAGAGGGAGGGAGAGAAAGGGAAGGAGGGGTGGAAAGGGTGAGGGAGAATGAGGAGAAAAAGGAGGGGGGCAAGGGCGTAAAGGCAAGGAAGGGAGAGTGGGGAGCAGGAGAAAATACAAAGGGGCCAAGGGACGTACAGGGGGCAGGGAATGGTGGGTGGGAATTTAGTACTGGCGGGGGTCGGGGCGGGACATGGAGACACTGGTGGGGGGCAGGGGAGTCATGGAGACACTGGCAGGTGAGACATGGAGACACTGATGGGGGGGCAGGGTGACATGGAGACACTGGCGGGGACAGGGGGTACATGGAGACACTGGCGGGGGCAGGGGGGACATGGAGACACTGGCAGGGGAGACATGGAGAAACTGATGGGGGGCAGGGTGACATGGAGACACTGGCGGGGACAGGGGGTACATGGAGACACTGGCAGGGGCAAGGAGAGACATGGAGACACTGGCGGGGGCAGGGGAGACATGGAGACACTGATGGGGGGGCAGGGTGACATGGAGACACTGGCAGTGGGCAAAGGGGACATGGAGACGCTGGCCAGGGCAGGGGGGACATGGAGACGCTGGCCAGGGCAGGGGCGGCGTGGAGAAACTGGTGGGGGGCATACTTATTTTAAGTATTAATAAATAAACATTTTGTAATTTATTGAGGAATTGTATTTACTGATTTCCACGTGAAAAAGAATATGGCAGACGAGAAGTTTTGTTCATATTGTGAGTACGGTTTGGTCAGAGTGGTGCTCTATGCTGAGTCTGCTAGGCACCTATTGCTCAACAGCCGTTTACCCCTCCTACTGACAGACATGAAGGAGGAAGTAATGCCACATGAATGATCACACTAATCTACAATATTGATCATGCTAATGTACAAGAATTGACAAAGGATAGGTAATCACACATCTCAAAGATGACTGAGAAAGTGTGCAGCGGAAATGCAGCAACCTCGTAAAGCTCCTCACCTACCCAGGACACGTCCCCTGCCCTCCCAATTTACCCCTCCCTCCCCACACAGTCGAGAACTTGGATCCCCAGATTCAAGGTTCAGACAAGCATTCCCTTTAGAAACCTATCAGAACTTGGAAACTCAGGCACTCCTAGGTATGATCTTTCTGCAACCAAACCTCCTTCTTTTGCGTTGTTCATTCCTGGTTGAAGCCGGGTGTTATAAACAACAACTGGAAATATATATTTCGCTGAGAAATGTGCAGTTCACCAGTACCCAATTCCTCGAGCGACAGAAGGTAACAATGATTTGTGAAAGGAAGGGACGGAGACCCAGGAAGGACTGAGCAGCAAGTAACAGTGGACACCCTTGACTCCTGTAGCTGGTGCTATGATAAACAGGAGAGAACTGGGGTATGCGAGCGACCCCTGGAAGGGAAGGAGTTCCTCACGCCCTGAAATCACTGCGCCATGAAGAGGGCAAACGATGGATTGAAGCTATGGCGGCAACCACAGCTTTGAAGGACCCCTTAAAGAATGCCATCAGCTGTGTAGAACTGTGGGTGCAGCGGGCAGTGGATACCCAGAATGCAGTGTCATATTAAGAAAAAAAACATGTGCCTAGATTCATTTTTGTTCGATTTCTGTTTTCTTTCCAGTTGATCCAATGACCTTAAAAGTAAGAGGATGGCACTGTGATCCCAGATGAGACTTAAAAAAATGCCCGTAGAAGGCTCGGCCAGATTTCATCCCTATTGCTGTGCTAATATCAGTGTCTCTACCTTTCCACCGTCCCACCCCACACTATCTACAGGGGCCACTTGGCTAAGACACATGCACTTGAACAAAGGAAAACATAGGGTCAGTCACTGGGTTTAAGGGGAAATTGAGTAGTAACATCCAAGAAGGACATCTGATCAACTAAAATGTTCAAACACTCTTCACTAGATGCAAAGGCATACATCACTTGTCATGCCTGAACTGTTCCCTTATTAACTTTTCAAACTTTGAGAACATTTCCCCTTTCCATCTTTTCCCACCGCCAATGTAAGTGGCTCTGCACTCCACCACAATTGGATGAAAACTTGCAGTCACATTTTAAAATGAGAGTGTGACCAAATTAGAGTCTATGCTGATAAAACAGGCTGAGGGCAGATCAAGATGGTAGACAGTCTTTATATCGAAAATTATAAACCAAATCACTTATATATTTAAACATATACCTTGATATATATCGAATATATTTACGGTGTGGTAAAGGGTTACATTTTTTGGGGAAACGGTCGTATTGGGTTTTTAGGGGTCAGAAACCGTGGTTCAGGCTCCCCCCCAAAATAAAAAATAAATGAAAAAATAAAATTCAATATTCAGGTTTTCAAGGTATATTTTTCGATATAAAAGTGATTCGATATACAATACCTCGGTATAAAGACATGTAACCGATCAAGACTAACAGCGCACAAGACTGGGATTCAGGGCACATTATTAACATCAGTTTCATGAGCACCCCCCTGCCCCCAGTTATCCCTGGTCAGCATGTTTAACAAAAAGACCAAAATCCTCCAGCGAATTAGGAAGCGCATAAACTTAAGTGCAAGGGAAAAGATCATTACATGGGTCCCGATCCTAGTCCCCGGTGGGAAGGCGGGATGCTTAGAGCGGATAAACGTTCTGTGCAAATTAGCGGCCCTCCGCAAGCGCGCTCCCAGACCCACACATGTTACCGGGCACGGCAACTTAAAAGCTGTAAGCGGATGTCACTGGAAAAAGCCTTATCTCCATAAAACTCATGGATCATTCTCACATGACTCTGGGGCTTAACTCTAAATCTAGAAGATAATTTGAACCAGAGGGCCCAATCACCTAGCAGGATATTAGATTACAGCCAGTAAATCCTTTACTAGGCCGCGCAAAGGACTTTGTTTTTCCGAAGCATCTCCTGGTCTCGGCACTTGCAAGGGGATGATGGTTCCAGCAGGCAGCCCTTTGCCGCCCAGATGGTCTCCCTTTTAAAATTGGTTGTCAAAAGGCATGAAGGTTTCGAGAGACAGCAGGAAACGTGGGTTAAAGGTCAATTCAGGGCCTTATTTGACAGGCACCGATATTTATATACATTGTTTATGTTTCAGTAGGCCTCGAGCTGAGGTACTTGCTAACATTGCACGGCGTTTCTGCATCAGAAGCGTAGATGGTGTCAACCAAGGCATGCAGGAGGGAGCCAAAAGGTAAAAATGGAAAAGGGACTGGCGCCAAGACTGGTGGATCATTCATTGATCGAGCAGCGTTCTTCATGGCTCCGACCTAAGACGCTAATGTTCCAGCGCACTTTTAAGAGCACTATCACCGGGGGAATGGCGTGTAACACTTTGGGTAGAAGACCGTTCAGAATTAGGAACCACAGATTTGGCAGCAAGGGCCCTTTCAGAATACTCTAAAAGTCGCATCCTGCCAGGCGTCCTCTTAACCAATTTGTTTAGTTTGTTTCTAGAAGCACAGAACAGCTTTCGAGAAGAAAATAAAAAACTACTTTAAAATTAAGCTCAGTTACGCATAAGCACATCTTTATGCCTTTATCTAAGAAACCCACATGTGCAGCCACTTATTGTGCAGGATTGCCTTGATTTTTACCAAGCACCATTGCCATTTGTATGGTTTCCAGGTGCTCTGGTGGATCCGAAAGACTGCAGAGTTCCTACTTTGTAATCGTGTGCACTCTTCCTTTGCATCCCATCACCACTTGTCCTTTCTCCATTTCCCTTAATATTTGCCATATGTCACTGGCTTCCCACCAACTTTTCGGATCCCTGCAAGACCATTTGCTCAACACAGAATTCCACCCAGTACCGCTTACCTGGATGCTCACGGGAGTTGGACCGCCGAAACCTGCTCGAAGTCTTCCACCATGATGCAGTCCAAAAGGAGGTAGTTAATTTGCTGCTTAGGGAGGTGTGACACACGCTGCCCGTGACCAATGCGCACAAAGGCTAGCCCCCTAACTTCCTGGAGAAATACATGCTCATATGGTGAATCTCACACGCACCATCATCATCATCTCCAACCTGAAAGCGTCCTGAAACACGCAGGCGCGCGCAGTTACGCTACACAAGTCCATCCTTCATACCGCATTACCCCCAAGATTGGGTAGGAATCTGGGAATTAAGGGATTCTTAGAAAAAATATAGATTACAAAGCATACCAGAATTTGGAATTGTTGCAAGTGGATTAATAGTTGAGCTACCTAGTCCTGTGTACAAAGTAAATACTTCTGGATCTGCATTAAAATGGATCCACAGACACATGGTTGGGAAAACTCTTTAATTGGAACATCTGAAAGTCTCGTGGGGTGCTTTTTGGAATTAATGGGTCTATTTTAGATTTAGTTAGTACAGCAAGATAAAACCATTTGCAAAGGTACCTATTCATCGCTTACATTTAGGCTACCTCCTCACCACGCTCGGTGAGGGCTTTTAAAAAAAAATAATAATAAAATAAGGATTTTCTGTAGCTACGTGTGCATTTGTGTGTGTTCTTGTGTACATGTAAATTATTACAAATATGCGTTTACAAACTGAACATCCCTTAAAGTAGGGCAGTAACGTGTCAGCAATTGCCCAACAACAAATTGGAAGCTAAAAGTAAAGAGAAAAATAACGAGGCGAGAGAAGTCCTTCAAAATAAAAATCAACAGACTTATGCGGATACAAGAATATGCATCAACAACAAAGGTAAACACAATACAGCCTGCTGATTAAAAGTGGCCAGGTGCTGAAGAATAAGAGTCCAAGAAGCCATTCACAATGTCCATAAAAGGGTAAACCCTTGCTTAATGTCTGTCGAATTCCTTTACATGCTTGACAAGATCCACTTGCATTGAGCCCCACCTTCCAGTGGGATTTTGCTTTTACCTTAACACTGGCCAGGAATTCGTGTTCCCGCCACAGCTCGGGTGTATGGGATACAGGTTTTTTCCAATGCCTTCAGCACTTTCTGATGTGAGAATCGTGCAGCGGCTTGGCATAGACAGGGTGTGGCATGAAGGACAAGGCCACGCCAGTTGCCATTCTGAGCATATATCACCCGTGTGCAGGGTGGTTACAGACAGCTTAAAGGGGTGTCCATTTGAGAGTTTGATGTGTGAAACATTTCTGTGGCACTGCAAATGTTATATAGGGCGTGCATCAAAACGAGCTGCAAGCCTGCATCAAAACATGAGTACAGGTATGTGGCTATTGCACAACTTATTGGGCAGAGTCTAAAGTTTTCCAGGGCTCAAGTCATGGGAACACGCGGGTGGATGGTGTCTGCACAATTTTATCAGAGGGTGGACGCTGTCCTCCCTGTGTGTTTTCAATCAATGAAAATATTTTTCAAAAGCGCTCTCACAACTTGATAAAGAGAGCTGTGTCTGGGATTCGAACCCAGGTTGCGTGGTTCAGAGACAAGAAACTGAGATCACAAGACTCTTTAAGCTGGTGGCGGTATAACACTTATATTGACGCTTTGCTGTACACGATTCCTTTGCCATATACGTTTTCAGACAAAAGTTGCGTAGCTTTTTCATTTAGCTGTACATATTTTAAGAAAACATGTTATCTTGGTAAATATTTATTTGTCCGACACACTTTCTGAGTTGGGAAAGTCATCCTAAAATTAAATATACCAATTTCTTTTATTTTACGTTTACTGCCCTTGACGTCAGAGTCCCCTGCACTTTTATTTTTAGGACTTGAGGCCTGAAGTTGTCCAATGCCAGGTGCGGAGTAATCAGTCTCGTCTTTTAGGCTCCTAATAGATTGCATTCTGGGACATGTAGTTTTATATTTATAAACTGTACAACATTGCAAAATGGACACTGCCTCCAATGACAGGATTTACAGAACACTATTGGAGAGCGCTGTCTCATTATATATTTATGACATCAGAATGTGCCTGAGTAGGTGGATGGGAAACGTAGACAGCCATGTGTATGCATGATCAACTTGCGCTGGGTAGTCATGTTTTAATTACTGTTATGTGGAAGAAAAAAATGAAACCATTTACCCAAGTGCATATGCATGTATGGGATGTATACAGCACAGGACTAGCTTCCAAGCCACAGAACACTGTACAATAACAGGGCCCATCAAGCAAGAATGATGGGCTACTGTGTGAGGGAGGGAGAAGAGGCCACGTATGAGCGTTCATTCTATAAGGCCAGGTGCACACGTATGTAAATCTCCGAAGATCTTTGTGGAACCTGTATACATATATTTGATTTCCGAGATGGTGATTGCTGCCTTTCATCCTTACACAGTAGATACAATGAGTACCATTCAGTTGGTCATTAATAACATCTATCATTTACAACTGAATGACGATAGCCCATAAAGACTCAAACTTTGCCCTGGTAGTGGTGGCGTACATAAAATCACAAGGCATCTCCCAAAGTGCATGGTGAACTGCCCTAGCCCACATGTGCAGACCCACCGTGCAGTGGAATTCTGCCTACAGCACTGGCCTTGAGAGTATGAATGTAATGTCTTCCCAAATAAGAAACAGGAACTAACTAATGTGTACTTGATCCTTTTGTGCTCCTTATAACTGTGCTCTTTTTACGGATCTCTCGAAAATGCAGCAAACCTTAATTTATTAACCTTGATAGAACATTCTCACATATATTAAGTTCTACATCCCTGTACAATTTCAATAATTTCAATATTTTCTTATGGCAACAGAAATTGAGTATGGTTATTCAAACCGCAAATCATTTAGATTTCATGTCATATCACTTGCATTTAGGTTTTCTTAATTGAGGCTACTTTTCTTTAGGTGTTAATGTGTTATCTGACTCTGTTAGTCTGCTTGTAAGTGATGAAAGTTAATAAATAATGTTTTCTTTACCGAGTGCTTTGACACAGGATCTGTCCCAGTTTACTAGCACAGTATTCTTCGAAAGTCCTTTCCATCAGTAGTTATGATATTATCCCTAAAGAGTAGCGGCAATTGGCCAACAAAATGGTAGACGCTTGGCTACGCAAGACCCCTTTACATCATGCTAACTGGTTTAATAGGCCCCACTCTCATTGCAGGTTGCGAGAGATTTCAGCCATGGTGGCAACTCTGTCTCTTTAAAGAGGAGTGCTCGGTGGACCGGACAATTAAGAAAGAACTGGAAGCGGTTGAACACCATCTCCCCCTGAAACGATCCCCGCAACCACCGTTAAACTCAATGTAGAAGGATGAACGTGCACGGGCAGTGTCACGCATGTGAGATACATAGAATGTACAGAAATCATAAGGTATGATTTGAAACTGGTCTGCTCCCCATCAAAGGGGAGTCAAAAGACCAAGAATTAGGTCAGGGGAACCCTAAGATAGTAAAGCCCACGGTAGCAAAAGCAAATTGTGAGGAACCTTCTCCTTTATTTCCAATGTATCTTGCATTGTGCCCTGCATCAATGACTGGTCACCCAGCATTTGCAGAATAACATGGTTTGACTATCATGGCTACACTCAAAGTAGGCCTCAATTCGTGCAGTGTGGGGATGTCGGGCGGAGCAAGGAGTAACAGAGAAAGTGGGGGACTTCTTTCAATTTCTTGGTGTCGTCTGGTTATGAACTCAAACCTGGTAGGTCAGTCCTCTCTGTTCATTAAGCGCAAGTTACCAAAGCCACCACCATCTGGAGTCGCCACTTCTGCTCTTCAAAGTCCTAACTAATGAAGGGCTGTGCAGTAATAACCTTTAAATCATCTGTATTGTGGTGAACGAAGCTAGCGGACATGAACTTTGGATGTGGCCAAAAAAGGTTAAAATGGAAAGCAAAAACCTAATATTTACCGTGATGATGTCACGTCAGTAGAAACATACCCAACTAAAGGTAATTTATCATCCAAGTACTGTCCCAACAATGGACATCAAATTCAGAATCACACCGGGCAGTGGTCAGACTACTCTTTGATCACTTCCGTTCACTTTAGACAACCATGGTTTTGGGGGGCGTCTTGACATTTCAACCATGAGTCCAGCTGGATCCCTGACAGCACGTCACATGGGAACCGCCATTTTGTTATGTGCTTCAGAAAAACATGGCGGGGCAGAATTGCCAAGTTACAAACTTCACATTTTCAGAAAGAAGGGCAGAGCTCAGGCAGATATGTTTTGTAATAAAACATATCTGAATAGAGGTTTTCCTAGATAACCGCCTTATCCTATGTGACCAAACACTCCAAGAGAGTTTTGTTCTTGGAGAATTAAAGCTACTTTTCCCAGCACCTTCCTCTGGTTCATGCAAAGGAAGTATACATCTTACTGCCTACATTCCAACATGTTGCATTAACTGGGACAGAGATTCTGCAACAAAAAACGGGAGAATTACATCTTCCCATTGGATTACATCGGGATTAGAATTATTTTAGGAGGGAGAAAGTAAAAACGAGCAACATTTTGATCAGAAAAATAGAGAGCGGCCCACTAAATCAGGAGAGTTAGCATGTGTGTTATTGCCAAGTACTCCTGTTGCAGAAAACATACTTTAGCATAGTCGCCGTCTGCTGTGGCAGAAATGCTGCAACAACCACGTGGTGATATTTTGGTATCAGTGGCACTCATTTTGAATATAGCACCATTTGTTTTATTCATTTTAGTGTGGTGCCAAATTCTCTGCTCGCTGCGTTAAACATGTGTACCTTTTTTAAATGTTTGACTGGGTAAAGCCATGCGAGCCGGAATGTGAATAGAATGTGGTCAATCTGAAATCGGGCGCTGCGCATCCACAGCGTCAGAAAAGCAACGCTTCCTTCGGTGTCACTGGCGTGACGCATTTGGGCGCCATCTTCTTCCGTTTAGTGTTGTTGCGAGTTCGAGCGCCCGGTTCCGTGCTCTGGTGGTTTATAGATTATTTGTGTCACCTGGAGTTCAGCCTTTTCCATTTCCAAAACATCTGCAGCCGTTTTATCGCGGGCCAAGATGGATTTCTGGATCAGCAGTTTAAGATGAAGTTTGAGTGGGCTAATCTTGCATTCTGATTGGCTGCCAAAAACAATCCAGCTCCAAATGTTGCTGTGCTCGCCTATATAGGCACCTACCCAGCACTTCTTTTTGATGGTCTACAGTTCAGAGGAGGCATCCGAGACTCGCTAACACGATTTACAAAAATGTTTACACAAAGGAACATATTTGGCGTGGGGGGGGGGCGGTGGGTGACTACTGGTGTGCTGTCCTCCCATGTGCATTGCCCTTTTAAGGGGATATGTCCCTCCAACGTGTATTGCCTTTATAAAATGGGACATGGCTTTGTCATGGCCCAAGCTAATAAAAGGAGCCCCTGCAGGCACGTGCATGCGAACGGCTGCAGACTCCAACTATGGAACTCCTGTTGTCTCCTTCTGGTCCCTGCTGGTCTAGGCTCCCTAGGCACCGACCATCCAGGATGTTACCACCATCCAAGGTCTCTGGCACCTAGGCTGTGCCCCATAGCCTCACAGGGCCCTTCCCTGCAACTACCTAGAAGTCCGGGTGACCCGGCACACCAGCATGGTGCTGGGCCCCCCAGGGCCAGTGAGGCTTGCCACGTGACCGCCGACAGACCCACAATAATGGCGATGAGACAGTGGAACCCACGCAATGTCCCCCCCTCCATCCCTGTCCAGGAGGAGCGGCAGTCCATCGCCATGGAGAAGTGCGGGGATGAGGGTGCTCATGTGGCCAGGATCGGTGTGTACCCGCACCCCCTGAAACAGCCAAAGCTCCCCTGCAGCATCTGCCGCCATGAGGGGAACGGGAATGGTGCGGCTGCAGCCACGAGAAAAGAGACACCTCCAGCCTGGGGAGAGAGAGAGTTGTGCTGCCCCCAGAGGCATTGCAAGGGGGGGGCTGAGGAGGCTATAACCCCGGATCTTTTGGTTGTAGCCCTGTATAGACGCTCAGGGGTTACAACCAAAAAGGCTAGCTAGCCCCCAGCCCCGAAAGTCCCAAAATTAGCATAGCCCCGGATCTTTTCCAGACCTAGCAACACCCCTGGCTGCCCGCCTCAGGGGAAACAAGAGAAGGGGCAGCCTATGCCGCATTATGGAGGAGGATTACTGCCGGTGGATCCTCCTTGGCCATCTGCAAGGAGGGTGCTCGTGAGGCCAGGGAGGGGGCCAGCCTGCAGCCCCCTGCGGCATCGGCCAACAGAAGAATAAAGAAACTGTGTGGCCGTTCGTGGAGTACCATCTGCCCCAGAGAAGAAATTAGGCGAGTGCCTGCCCCCACCCCGTAGGCAGCACTAACAACACATGTCAGCTGTGCCGGCAGCCCCCATCGAAGGTCCTGGGCTGTGGAGCGGTAGATGATTGTTGCTCCAATCCGGAGTGAAGAGGATGAAGTTCTCTGGGTGGCCTCAACCTTCCGGCAATGATCCCGGGCCCAGCAGTGGTGAACAAGAACGAAATGGCGGTTCACATGTGACCCGCACCCGTTTCCCAGGAAGCAGCGGCAGAAGTCGCTGGCCACTGCCAAAGACCTGAAATAGATCTCGGGCTATCAAGGCGGTGAACCGTGAAGGTTCCATGTCAGAGCAATGAAAATGAATAACTCGGCAGTGCAGAGGTCTGCAACCTCACCGGGCATGCAGCCCCAACAGTGATCCTAGGTCCCAAAGGCAGTGAATTGTGATAAGCTACACGTCGGAACATGCGCAGAAAAAGAAAAAGGGGCCCCCTGCAGATCCCGGGCCCGGCGGTGAAACAACAGATACACCGGTCCATGGAGCATCCAACCAGGAAAATGCTGCCAAACAGGCCAGTAGTCCTGGTCAACCATATACCAGGTGTCTTGCCTGCCCCATAAAGTTAGGCCAGTCAACAGATCTGTGGCAGTGAATAAAAGGAATGCAACAACGCAGATGCCTGAGGGTGGGTGCACATTTAAAAGAGGAGTGCTGCAACAACGCTAGCTCAGTGTCTGTTGGAGAAAAAAAAAATAGCAACTGCAGACTGTAGCAGTGCCCATGTTGAACATTTGGAAGGCTCGGTTTCCTTGCCACCATATCATCATAGTAAACATGCCAACCGTTCCTGGGTACACCTAGGAAGTGGACACTACTCCATACTGGGAGAAAGGGACTGGCACATGGCAGATGCAAAGAGAACAGAAAGAATGCAGCCCAGTGTGAGTGTGTGTGCGCCCTCTGTTATCCCCACCCCCAATGCCCTGTCACTACAGTCACCCTGCCTGCCCTACAGGTGGCCTAGACACCGTGCCACTAATGTCTCCTGCCTGCCATACCATCCTTGTGCTACCCCTGAACCCCGGGCAAAGGATGAGGAATGTCAACCCCTGGGAAAATGGGGGGGGGGAAGTGTGTGGCTGGTGGTTCTCCAGGAAGAGCAAGTAACCCACCCGACAGCCAGCCACCAATGTTGCCTCACCTGCCATACCATCTAAGGACCAGGTCAATGTGGGCCCAGGTGCGATACCTGCTGGCCCCCTGAGCTAAGCAAGCAACTTGTGTCTGGCCAACCAACGCATGCAGCCGTGACAGCTGCCACCAAGAAGCGGTGCAACGGGCAAGGTAAGGGTTGCAGTTCCTCACAAGTGCTTTCGCACCCTCCTGTGCCCCTGTAGAAAAATGACACTTCTGACTGGGGGAGCATGGCCCAAAAGGGGGTGAGTGATATCCTTTCACCCCATGCACTGTCGACATCAGGTGGTGCAGCCCAGACGCCCTGCTACCCGCGTCGCGCTGCCCTGCCCAGATATCGAAAGGAACTGACTGAACCTGGCCGTGGCACAGCCTGGACGCCCTGCCTGTCCCAGCATCCAGGGACTAAGCCGATGTGACCCCTGGGCTTTGCCGGCCCCTGAACTGTACCATCAATGGACCTGGACCCGTGGAAGTGACTCCTGAACGGACACTGATGGAAAGTGAACTGGTCTCCTGCAGTCCTGCAATTGCTTAAAGAGGACTCAGTAAACATGTGTTTTGATACTGTGAACCTGCATATTAGCTACATGCTTAAAGTGGTCTCAGTAAAGAACAGTGATGTGAAGCTGTGATCCCGCAGTTAGTAGGTGTGCTCTATATGGTGCCAGGAGCCAAGAATGGCGTCATTCAGTGGCTGCAGTTCCGTACCCCAAATAATAAAGGGTCTTGTAAAATGTGGCAGAACAGCCACCATTCCACCGGCAGTTCACCAACCACGACTGTCACCTGCTGAGTATGTTTAGAATGTGTTAGTATGTGCTATGTCTGTAACTATCAGAGTAGCTATGTATCTGTCAGTGGCATATCCTACTAGCTGCCTACCCCGCAATTCCCAATTGATGAGTGTTTTTGTTCTGTAACGGCGAGGGGGGTGGGGGGTCATGTATGTCTCAGCAACGTTTGTTTTGTTCCTCATGAAAAAGGAGGAGTATGATGTGTGATGTGTGACCCTCCCATGTGTATTACCCTTATTAGCCTTGGATAGTGGTAGTGCGACAGGATTTAAAAAATAAAAAAAGAGGCCAGGCTGCCAACATTAAGGATGGCTGCAATGTGTTACAATGACTATACTTCACCTGTGGTGGATACTAGGGGCTGAAGGGGAGGTCCAGTTATTCCCATTGATATAAACAGTGCAATTTGGCTGTGGCTACAGGCATGCCAGAAACCAAAGGGACTTATGCTCCGATTGCTATTCCGCACCTCTATGAAGCCCTTTCCCAAGCAGTCTGTGTAGCACAACCAGTCAATGCGCGTGCCTGTTAACTGAAGGGGGGATGGAAGGTGTCCGAAAGATTACTAAACCACAAAGTTTATTTGGATTCCAATTGGTGGTGTGGAAGACATGACGATGTATACAGGCACAGCTGTGAGTCTGCCAGTGGTCTTCCCCCCCCACCCCCTTTTCCCCAAAACCAGGACAAAAGCTCGCAGGACAGGAGGACTAAGGGCCAGGGGTGCCGAGTACGCGGGTGCTCCAGGCCACTCCACTCATACACTGGCTCCACGTTTAGCCTCTTACCTGATAGACCCCACCTGCCCTTTGTACCCGTTGAGCAAGATCGAACTGGCACTGAAGTTACGCCTGCTCCCTTATTAAAAAAGTAGCTGACAATCACAAGTGTCAATTTGTAACTTTTTTTTTAGCAAACTGAGTAGGACCTATTTGATTTGTTTTTCGCAATAACATTAAAAACAGATCATTCTACAGCACATTTGGTCAGTAACGTTGGCCTAAACTAGTAGCTATACACAATGCAACCAGAATGTCCCCCCAAACAGTTCCACTCTAGCATGCAAATACATGACAACATGCCATATTCCAGTCAAGAGATGCTAATCCACTCCAGGCTTTAGATTTGCATTCTGGGACTTGTAGTCCGAAATTGTCCCCTTACAAGTTTGGGACTACAAGTCCCAAAATGGAAAGTTAAAACAACAACAGGACTAGCCTCTCTGGCATGGGACATGGTGGCATGTATGCCTTGCTCTTTTGTTATTGCCCTGTGCAAGGTGGCCAGCCACCCAATTCTTTCCAAAACCGTCCTGTATCCCACGTCCAACTTCTCCAGGACTGGAAAAAGTACTGTCTTTCTCTTTATTCTGCGCCAACCTCCACACCCCTTTGGGAGATCCATAGCCCCCTCTGCTGGTGGGTGGGTGCAATATCTACGACCTTCTTGGAAGCTTTTTCCAACGACCTCCCTTGGGTTCAGGGACTGTGCAGGCAATGATCTCGATTGAGAGCCAACAATCTAAATATTTCTGAAGTAAAAAAAAAATCTGAAATTCTGGTGGGTTTTTTCGGCAAAAGTACATTTGTGAAACCTATGTTTACAATTGCACATTTTCAAATAGAACATAAAGTGCACCTATGTAGCATACTTATGCCATTTTTGGCAGTTTCGTGGCAGGTCATTCGCTAAACAATTGAATTGTGTATAATACACACCTTTTACACAAATTGGGCACGCCCATTTTGTGTAAAAAGTCCAGTAACCACCAAATGTTGAAAACACGCGCAGAGCGGCCTTTTGATGGACAGCACGAAGAGCGCTTATTATTCTGCAGTTAGACTCCCAGCGCAGCAACTCCTTTAGTAATGACGAAGACCTTTTTTTTTTTTTATTAAATAGTCCACAGAAAAAATAATGCATGCTAGCGGTAATCACCAACAAGCACAAGAATGAAAAAGCTACATAAAAAATAAATAAACAAACAAATCAGAGGGAAAAGAGCTCTTGCCTCGCAGTGGATCTTGAACTCCGAGCTGCTAAACGCTGCAAAGAGACCCGAATGCGTAAAGTGTCCTATGAAAAGATTTCGGAACGTTGGCCTCCATATGTTGAGGATGGCCAGTGATCAGGATGATGGTCGGGATTACAATGAATATAAGATAGTGAAGTTGGACAGCCTATGGGGGCATTTAGGGGCCATTGTTATCGCCACGCTGATTCAGATCTCGGGAGGATAGCTCAGGGGCAACGTGCTCGCCTTGGAAGCAAGACAACAGGAAGAAACAAGGGTTCGGTCTGCGCTTAGAAACGTCTGGGTATTAAGCGTGTTATAAATAACATATCATATCGGATGCTATGGTAACGAGGGAGGATCCCTCTAGTATACATGGAAAATTAAGCACATTGCATTTCATCACCACTTAATCCAGTTTTGCTACCTCCATATTGCCCATATAAGCTTACCTGGTTTAGCGCATTCTAATTTCTCCTTCCTGGTCTCTTTTTTTTGTTCGCCCTGTCCGCATCGGATTACTCGAACCTCCTCGAACCCAGTCCCACTCATTTTCTCTTCTTGCTACCCAACTTCAGAAGCAAAATTAAAGAGGCAATGGCTGGAAGGTTTAGTATTGCTCTTAAGCCTCTTACAGTTGCTCTGGGCAACCTTCCATGCCATCGTTCCTCAACCTGCCATGGAATTATAGCATAGGTCTTCAAAGTGGGGTGGGCCTGATGCCCAGGGGGGGTGCAGGACACCAGCCTGTAATGACAGCTGGTTTGGGGGTGGGGCCATCAAAAGAAAAAGTCGGCGTGCGATGGGACATGCACATTTGTGCATATCCCATCCCAACATGGCCCCCGCCGCAAATGCTCAGTGTGACGACGGCCAGGCTTAGGGTCAGTGGGTGTGGCCACCCAGGAAATAAACAGCCTAGAAGCGAGCTCTCGGTCCCGTTCCAGTTTGCTTGAATCCAGTGATTCCAGTCATAGGAAAGGAACAAAACGGGACCAGGATTATACGAGGTAATGAGCGAGGCCTTGGGGTTAATTTTGGAGCAGGTGGGGGAGCCCTGGGCTTGTTTTTGGAGCAGGTAGGGGGCCTGGGGTTGTTTTTGGAGCAGGTGGGCGGGCCCTGGGGGGTTGTTTTTGGAGCAGGTGAGCTAGCCCTGGGGTTGTTTTTGGAGTGGGTGGGAGCCCTGGGACTCTTTGGGAGTGGATTGGGGGGATGCCCAGGACTATCCAGGGAGCAGGGCAGGGAGTACTACTGTTTTTTTACCATGGTGGGGGACTTTTTGCACTATTTGGGGGGAGGAGCAGGGCACCGGGAGACATGGGACTGTTTGGGAGTGGGGTGGAGGATGCCCAGGATTATGTAGGAAGCAGGGCAGGGGGGAGACCTGATCAAGTGGGGGTAAGTTGCCCCTGCACTGTCATTTTAGCTATACTTTGACAGACCACAATAAATCATGGTGCTTCTGACTTGCGCAAGGCAATTGGCACATTTGTGGGGGGCCCAGACTGCTGAAAATATGTTTGGGGGCGGGGGATCTGAGGTGAAACGGTTTGAAGCTCACTGCATTACAGTAAAGGGAAAGATCTACTGCAAATCAGGCTTGACCCCACCCCAAAAGGGGCAGTCAGTCCAGCTCGAACTGCTATGTCACATCCCATCTGCACAAGACCACAAGCATCCCCAGACATGCTTTGGCGTCATCAGTAAGGTGTAGCTTGAATCTCTAGGCCAACCAGGCTTGGCACCCACGTCTGGGCATACCTAACTTTGGAATGCCATTCCCCATTTTCTTCTAAGCTCTTACTCTTGCCTCTTTGCGATCATCTCTTAAATCTAATTTCTTTGAGATTTGTAATTGCTGGAATGTAACATGGTGTTTGGCCTTCTTTTGCTCGTTATTGTTACTGCTCTTATGTAATTGTGCTCAGTGCTTAGGAATATTGCCCCTTTAAACCCATCCAAACAATTACAAAACACTACTGCAGTGCATGTCTACATTTTAGGCCATCACGAAAAAATGAGGTAAACACAGAAGCCTAGTCAGGGCGTGGACTCAGTGGGAATCAAGCAATATAACAACAAAAATAAAAAGAGTCCAAGCCGTAGATTTCACATAAATGGATACCTAGGAAACCACACACAAATTCAGCAGAGACAATACAACAATCGTGGGCATACAACAACGTAGTATCATGAAAACAAGTTTATTAATCATACAAACATATTAAAAAGGTAGAAAGAATTGGTCAGCAAAACACAAACACCTAACCCACGACCAGATCCACAAACATCCCTCTACAGTCAAACCCCAAAAAAGCATCAACAACGTGCACACAAATGTTCTACTGTATGAAAAATATTCCTGTTAAAAGCAGAGCCCCTCAGTGTAGTCAGTTGATTTGGTAGAGATAGTTGTGTCAACTTCCAGTGGATATAGTTACACCACTAGCCACCTCTGCCAAGATAATAATGTTCATGTAATGTACAGTAGAGCTCTTCTTGTTGCCCTGCAATGTAATATGTAGCCTTTCATGTAATTGCAGTGCCACAACTGCAATCAGTTGCTTCTGAGCAGATTGTTGCATCTCAACTCGTCATCCTTGATCCACCTTTAGACACAGCATCATCGTAAGAGCTGGCAGACTCCCATGACCAAATTCGGTTTTCAAGCCAGCAAGCAATAATTTAATGACATGGTCAAACACAAGAAACTCCAGATAATTGTACAGTACTAGGCTACCAGAGCAATTGTCATTTTCCTGCAATGTAAGGTACAACTTAGAATTGTTTTCCTGTTTTGTACAGATGATCATCTTATTTGCTTACAACATAATGCACAGATTATCATGTAAAGTTCATAGTCTATCAACATCCTAGACAACCTACCACGCTTCGAAGCAATGAAAACAGCCGGCAGGCGCTACACAAATGTCACATAACATAAGCTCTTGTTGCAAGGATAGGATGATGTTGAATCATGCTGGAGATATGGTCTGAATGCTGCACCCTGTCTGCGCCGCGCGGCACTCAAGCTGATGTACAACAGCCAGCAAACACACCGTAAACTCTCAGCAGAACACGAAGCAGGCAGCGGCGCAAAGCACCTGGCGGGCAGGCCCAGAGCCACCAGCCCTAAGAGAATAAAATAAAGGCGCAGCTTGATACCTGGACCAACCGCATTGTGGCTTCACAAACATGAGGTTATTAGTTAAGCCATTTAATTAAGAAAGTGCTGCGCATGCTGAGGCGGCACAAACACTTGGGCTGCGCTTTTATTGCAGCATGTTTTCAATCTGCAGCACATCGTTAGAAATGAATGCTCAGCTTATGGGCGACTCAGTGAAGTGGGCAATGCAATATGCATGTGGCGGGCAGGAATTCAGCCATCAAATTTACCACTTGCATACATGTGCAAAACCTATGAGCAAGTGGGGTTCTGATGTCTGCATAGATATGGACGCGAATCCTGGCAGGGCGACTCGTCCTTGTGTGGAGGGTGTGACTTGTCCTGTCATGTTTTTTATTTATTTTGAAATTTGTATAGCGCACCCAACCCAAGGGCATCTGGGCGATGTTCTTGACAGGGAACGAATATCGAGAGTTATATGGTTACAGAGTGTTCTTCACAATAAAAATACGGTAGTTACAAGGTTACACATATGCATCAAGGGGTGCCTTACAATCTACAAATTAAGAAGCAGTATTCATTTATATGTTGATAAGTTGCGGGTTGTTGAAGGAGAGTTATTTTAGTAGTTCCTCTGTGAAGAGCCACGTTTGCAGAGGGATCAACCAAGCCTTTGTGGGCAATAGAATGAACATTATTGAAACATTGTATGAAATGAATAATGAGCAATTCAGATTGTCCATGTTATTGAATTGCTCACGTGCATCTCGGTTCTGCTGCTGTGGTCCTAGCAGCAGAGGCTTAGACAGGGCAGGGCCTGAGCGGGCAAGGCCCACCCACAATCTGTAAATGCCCCCTCAGCCCTGCTGTGTGGACATTTACAGATGTTGATGTCCCCTGCTGTGGGCCCAGCTACATTAGCTTCTGGCCCCACTTGGTAGACAATAGACAATCCTGGCTTTGCCTCTTCCTAGCAGTCTGGTGCATCCCTTTGCACCCTGATCTCAGCAGAAGCAACTCTTGGAGCAATGACTGCCTGTTGTCTGGCACATGCTTTTTTTTTGGGGGGGGGGGGGATTGGATTTACGCCCAGTGCAAGGAAACTTGGCGCTACTGAGGAAAAAATTCATGCCAACTGCCAAGCATGGTGGAAAGAACAGGGAGGGGCAAGTGCCTCTGCCAGGTTCCCATCACCAAGTTCAGGGAGATACCCTGCACATAGGAACAAAGAGAACTTAGAAGGAACAGAGACAGCAAAGCCGGCATGTACCAGATTTCCGCAGAACTGGGGCACGCCTTGAAGGCTCCTGCTAAAGTGAATGCTGTAGCAAGCCAACTGCACCCCGAGCAGGTGACATTAACCCTCACGCTGCCCTGCAGCTAAACAGCCTACCACCTTCCCTCCTCAACCTCTTGCATCTCCAACCTGATCTCCAACAATCCACGGTCACCCTGCCACACAACCCGCACACAAGATGAGCTGCACAATCTGCCCACTCAGAGCTGTGCAAGGTATGTCGCCACTTGCTGTGTCTAGAAGCAACATTGACCAGCTCTGGGTTCTGTATCTGCATGCTTTGCCAGGGCAGCTGATGCCACGAGACTGAAGAATGCCAGGCCGGCAGTGGCACCAGCACTCACAGAGAGGGTAGGGTCTGGCGGGAAGGAATGCCCAGCAACCACGCCAGCTCAATGCCAGGTTGTATGTGGGCGGGGACATTGTGCCAGGGCTTAAACCCTCTTGTTCAAGGGGGTCATGGGTGTGTGTAGAGTGCTGCTTGATGTGAGAGCAGAGGGGAGGAGCGGAGGCTCTGGGTACAGGAAACCCGTGTGGTGCACACGCTTCTACTGGAGCAGTTTACTCCCTTGTGTCCCAGGGCGTGCACACGCCACAGCTCACAGGAAAGAGGACCTTTTCCTACATCCTGAATTCTGATTGGCAAACATTTAATAAAACAACACCCTAATTTATTGATATAATGGAAAACACAAAATAACAATACAGGCAGGAGCCAATGTATGCCATAAACGTCGCCAGTTGCCATGTCGACCAAATATTCTGCTCCTTAACACCGCCTAGGGTGACCAGATTTGCAAAACGAAAAACCGGGACGACCAACAACATAAAAGAGGGACTACCCATCGCAGCCCACCAATTACTGCCCCTCCCCCAACAGGCCCCCACAGCCACCACCCAATTATATTTCCAGCTGTAGCCACCCAACCCTGCAAACCCCGGAAGGGGTTCCTAAAATGAAAAAACAACCAGGACCCCGGGACGAAGGGTGATTTCCCCGGACTCTCCCGGGAAAACCGGGACGTCTGGTCACCCTTACACCCCCAAGCCTCCCAGCAACGCCTCTGCTTCTTGGTCACTTTTTTGTCTTCATCTATGGGCCACTCTGCACAACGCATAGAAAGTGCAGCGCTTTCCTGCCTTATGGTCATTGTTATGATAATCACTTTAATGTTCCATGGTCCATTCTTGCCCTGAAGGCCATCTCAGCTCTGCAGCTGATTCCTGCTAGAAGGCCCATCCCAGCCTGGATGAAGATCATGCCCTGAGGCTAAGAGACCTACTCCATGCACCAATCTTACCATAGGCCCATCCTTCGGGGAACAGCCATTATTAGCCCTTGGACCCCAACGCTGCCCTGAAGTGCATCCCTTTTCCCTGTGGCCCACCCCTGGCACAGACCGCTGACTGGCTATGGAGCCATCGAGGGGGTGACTCAGGGGGCCGGTGACCTCCCGGGGCCAGTGGAGGATGAGGCTGGACGCAATCTGGGGAGGAGCCCCTGGTCAAGAGAAACAATGGTCCAGGTGGAAGTGATTTTCTGTTCCACTCTTTCTTCTAAATCTGGAAAAGGTGAGCAGGTGCAGATTGTAGCAGATGGACTCCAAGGGCTGCTTTGATTGCATCTTCCTACAACATACCATTATTATGATAAATGCAGCTTCCATGGGATGGGAAGTAGTGCTAACCGTGCATGATTTTATTTTTAAAAATGTTTTTCAAACTTGTGAGGACCCCCCTACCAAACTGGCCCTTTCTCGACAGACCCCAAATCCATGAGAAGCCCAATTTCACGATCTGCTAGATAGTCATTTTCCCTCACTAGCGTTTCTCCTGCTACTCTTACAAGACAATTTGCTCTGGCCGCAGTGCCAATGCAAAGCACCAAAGAGATGCACTGTGCGCTGTAGAAGCCTCTGCTTGATGCAATGTTGCTAGTTTGTGGTTTCCCAACCAAAGGTTTGCCTGCAAACCATACAAACGTAATGGTCTCTTGTATCCTGGCTGATCAGTCCCTGGCCAAGGATTCAAGTTTACCCTGAACCATACCTACCCATCCATCCATCAGGCCACACTAGGGCGTAGTAGGGGCAAGAGAGTGGACTTTAGGATAGCGGCAGACCACAGGGAGGCTTGATGTGGCCCCTAAGTGAGATCAGGTGTCTCTGGAAAAGGTTGCCACTCCCAGTCTATCCCAAACTGGAAAGGACAGTTGTAGACCTGCACAGGGCATCACACCCAGGGGGGCGAGGGCAGTGTTCTATTCAATTTGGAGAGCTCACTCAATGTAAGTTATATCAGGTGGTTGGAGAGCATTAGAAAGTGATTTTTTTTGTTTACAGCTGGTAAGAAGGACTTAATGGTGCAAATCCTAGAACTGCCCCACAAGTGTGGGACTTTCATGTGAAACCAAAAACATAAGTGGGCACAATTAAAAGAATTAAAACACGAATTCATTTGAGTGTGCACAATACCTTGTGGTCACCACACAACACTTTGCAGCTTCTTTGTGATTTATATTTTGCATTTAAGTCCGACTTAAAAGTAGTGGAAATTTGATTCTATATACTCTGGGTAGACATAGTAGAAAGTTTGAATCCCCAGCAGGGTTTTGTCTGAAGTCACTAGCTAGCCAAGGCCTTCTAATGCGACACGACAGGCACTGGCGTAACGCAAAATGTGGGAACACACCTGCAAGCCCTGCTCAGGGGCCACCGCACCACACTGCCATTGGGCCCCCCACTGGGCATGGGCAGCATGGGGCCCCCTGCACTGCAGGGGCTGCGGTGGCCCCCAGTACACCCGCGACTACAGATACAGAGGTGCTCAGAAGGTCCCTTTACATCTGCCAATGATGGTCTCCGACTGCCAAGGCCACAGCAGAAGCAGGGCTGCCGGGGTGCTTGAGCTACAAGGAGATGTAGCACCTCCACACAGGCGTGGTGGATCCCGGGCCGGACTGGGGATAAGAGTTATTTGCACTGCCTTGCGGGTGGTGGATCATCTGATAAGCCCCACCAGGGAAAACGGAGGCCTTAGGTGATACGAGGAGTTCCGACTGCGAAAGGCCTGCGCGTACCAACAAAAAGACCGGATTATACAGTACAGCCATAAGGTGCACAGGTTACAGAAATGGGAACCCCAATAGTACCCTCCAGGTCTCATACACATAGACCCGGGAGGCAAACTGCCTGGCCGAAGAAGCACCACCGAAGATGGGTCTCTTCAGTGTGCAGGGTCAAGTTGCAACTCGCATGCATTTGGTCAGAAAATAAAACTAATGGTGGTGCTAAGTGCCACAAGAGCCAAAACTAATGGTGGAACAAAAGTGTCACCTATGAGCCACGCCAAAGAGCGGTGCTAAAATGCCGTCTATGAGCCAAAGTAGTAGCGGATGCACTAGAGTAAAAGCTCACAGTGATGCTTAGGCGCCATCTTGGAGCAAGCAAATAATGACGCTGCTGAAACGCCACCTGCCCCAACACTAACAATGGTGCAAACGCGCCATATAAGCCAAAATGAATGGTGTGGTTCGCCACTTAGGGGTCCAAAATTAACCTTTATGCTAAAGTGCCACCTATGCTCCAAAAATAATGGTGGCGCCAACTCAGCCCGTGAACCAAAACTCAACGTGTTGCTAAGGCTCAACCTAGGAGCTAACGCATAGCAACTCTACCATTAGGAAGGCCTCTTGAGCAGCACTGAAGCCAAAACTAAACAGCCCAAGGACACTGGCAGGTTGCTCTGCCTCCCCAATGCCCTCCGTTTCTCGCCACGGTTCGAATCCCAGCAAGGCCAACTCAGCCTTTCACCTTTCCGAGGTCGATACCAATTTCGGTTGGGTGATATTGTATGTAAATATGTGCTCTGTATAGCGCTTTGTATTAAGGCGCTATATAAATAACACATCACTAACATTATCGCTGTATCTTTTCCTCAACCACGCGACACTATGACCCAACAATAAATACGAGACCGCAAATATCAGTGAAAAAAAAAAAATACACAACATCTCTGACAAAGGGAACGTGGTAATGATTCCCATTGAAAGTTCAAAAGCGTGGTCTTTGCAAAAATGTTTGTGGTAATCCGTTCAAGCACCACATCGTCCACCACAAAAAAATGAAGCTGATTTAAAAAAAAAATGTAAATGTTGTTTAACAAGCAGATGCCACTGTGGACTGGGAACCAAAAGAGGCCCTGGGAATTACACATTTTCAGCAAGCCCAACACTTTTCCTATGGGGAAATTTAGAAACACCACACAAAAGCGTCCCAGGGTGCAGAGGTCTGCTGGGAAATCTCCAGAGTTCCCTTATAAGCCAGTCACCCCTGGATGCCAGCCAGCCTGTCTACAAAATCAAGTCAACAAGAACTCAAATCCTAAATTGTTGGACCATGTTCCCTGCTGTCTATAATTTCAACAGTGGATACCTTCTGAAGGGCTTTGGGATATTAGTTTCGTAATATCGAAACCACAGGCACTCCGAGATTCCCCTGGACTCCAAATTTAAAATAGATCCCATGCTACTCAGGGTCCAGTCTATGCAAACATACATTGACCTATAAATCAGGCCTGTACAATAGCCAGCCTGTCACTTGGACCCCAAGCGCATTAAATCATATCAGCGCGCGCAATTTAAAGAACATTAAGCGGACGCTCTGGCGTCCCACTTCCTGGAGAGAAAGGATATTCATGCCAGACGTGTGGCGTGTTGCGGGGCTCGGTGTTTCTCCAAAAAAACACACTCTCCTTGTCACGGTAGTGCCGAAGGGGGCGTCTGTAACCACAGTGAGATTACCAAAGGTGTTTGTTAAAAGGCAAAGGGTGCCTTTGGCGCGCTTGGGTTCCTGACATCTGACTTCGATCAGCGCCTAAATCATGCACAACCTCTACCGATCCGGCGCAGAATGCTTGCTCCGAGATTTTAATGAGGGACAGAAAGGGCGCAGAATGAAAACATACATGGCCCGTCTGCTGTGCAAAAACACGCGATGCATGCGGGATCCATTAGGGGAAAGGGTTCAGGGCCTTTTAGTGGACAAGCCTCTTCTCGCGTTTTATGGGAGCAGAACGCTTGAGTTCGGGAAATGCATCCCCTTGAAGAGGACGGCCTCGGGTGCATAAATTCGAAACAGTCTCCATCACTCATCAAAAACCGAGCAGAAGATGGTGTGATTTTCATTTTCTAATGTTCGAGCGATTGTGGCCAAAAACATATATTTTTTAATGATCTCTATTCTGAATACTGCAACACTTAAAATATCCGTTCCTGAGTCAAAGCCCATAAGTGTTTCTACTTTTGTGAATTTAAGTTTTGGAAAGAGCCCATGAGCTTGGCTCTTAATCTGCTAGGGTTTAAGTGTGGGGAGGAATTGGGAGTCATTGTTACTAATATCATTTGGCGATTTAGATAGTTCTTGATGCCAGACTCCTCCAGCTTCTAAGCGCTACAACCGGGATCGACCACACATTGCATGCTCCTCATCGTCCTGTGTCAAGGTTGGCGCGTTACCTCTGATCACTGGAATCATCTGGCATGGATAGGAGGGCGGGTCCCAGAAATGCCTACTGTGATTCACCAGAAAAGCTGCCATAAAAATGTGAAGCAGGGATTTAAAATAAGAGCCGTTTTATTTGTCTGCACTTTGTTGGTGGTTTACAGTACCATATTTAGTGTGACGAAACTGCAGCTGGCGTACCAATGTTTCTTAATAGGAAGCCTTTTAAAGTCCATTTTTCTCATAAGTGTCCTAGATCACGCCACCTTCAAATGTCAGCCCCTGAAGAATGTCCAGCACATTAATGGTAAAGGAGTACACACATGTAGGACTAGTGAGGACACAGATGTGTGTATGTTGACATGTTTGTATTGTGTATATGTTGTTAAAAGTATTCAATATATATGTCACATGGTTTGTCTTGGTTTATGTGATTATGGATTAATTCTGTGGGAGTATGGACTTGCACGCCATATTTCCTACAAGTTTATTATTTTTTTTTAACCACGTGGTTTAATACAACGATTTAAATGTCTGTATTATTTTCTATATTTAGTCCAGTCTTAGAGGCCTCTGTTTCTTTGAATTAAAAAAAAATACAGATACTTCCCCTTGAATGGGCTGCTCCTTTCCTTCGTTATATATTTAATGTATGTAGTAGCCAGACCGTAGGAAAGGGCGGTGTTGTGTATTGATGCCCGTTTCTGGGCTCATGCCAGTTGTACTAATCTGATCACCAAAGGTCTTCACAACCCACAAGATTCCAGTGCCTACATGGAGGCCACTGCCCTAGACATCAGGCACCGGCTGTCCGGAGACACTAAATCGGAGCATGAGGTGCAAATCAAATCCCTCCATCTTTCACCCAGTGAAATATTTGCTGAGAAGGCGGAACCGGCTAGTATGCTTTTTGGCTGCGTATCCAGAGGACCCTGGTTAGTATCTCGGCTTGGGGCCATGTATTTAAGATGACCGTGTAAACAGCGATCTTCATTCAAGCGATTGTTTTCAGCAGACTGCAATTTAGATAGTAGTTTTGCTAGTTCCTTTTTGTGATGAACCCCTTCCCTACACCTCTGAACTCCCCTCTAGCCACGGGGACCATCAAGCTACACCTCGCCACCTCCAAATCCACTTGCAGTGTTTCTGCCATTGTAAGATCTGTGTCTTTTGTTCCCATAGACATTCTGAGCATATTTTTCTGAGTGTTTTTTTCGTGATCTGCCCCTTATCCCCTCCCATCTATTTAGGCTTTAGACATTACCCCTCTATATCTACCACTATTAGATCGTTGTTATTCAACCAAAATCCCGTTTTTGGTTTTACGGGGGTTTTGCTCATTTCTGGGCACTTTGTTCCAGTAGATGGGAACAGGCCCATTTCTTTTTTACTTACCTTTCGCTCTCCCACGTACGTTCTTGGTGTGTTTGTTTACAAGCTGTTCCAGTGGCTTTGTTTTTTCCTTTCGTCCGTTTCCTTTTGCTGTTCCAGTGGCTCAAAGCAGGTGTATGTTGTACATTAAAATACCAAGCATTGGCAAAGCCAATACGTTTAGTGTTTGCCCTTGATTATAGCATTTTACAATTATAGGCATAAATGCAATGCACAGTGAGTCCATACATCCTAGCAATGCCCTTAAACGTTCCAAACATGTGTGAATCAGAATGTTGCAGACAAGCATCATTTGTAATAGACCGAGTTAAAGGGGCTTTCATTCACCACGGTGCACAGAATTCTGTTCACGGTTCCTACTGTCATGTGTCTGCAAACATGAACTTGCAGACAGGCCTGTTTGGAACTTTTCAACTAAATAGTGAGTGCGTAGGACTTATTTAACTAATCAGGGTGATTGTGCAGTGTGTTATGAGATAGTCATCACCAGCTCAAAATGCATGTAACAAACGTCAAAATTGCTTGTTTGGGCCTGAAATGCACATTATTTACTTTAAAAGTAAAAATATATATATATATATCTGCAAATTGCTGTCTGCAGCTAAGCAACACGAGTAGTAGGCATAGCAAAAAGACTTAACCCTGCGGTGAATGAGGACACTTCATCCCACAGGCAGTCGGCGAATTCACAGCAGGGCGTGCCAGCTGAGCGTCAGCCATCCAGGCGCTACTTCATCACGGGTACTTTGGCGAGCAGGGCCCTCTGGCACCCAGGGAGAACACTGGTGGGGTGCAGGGCAAGGTGAAAGGACTTGCTGCAGGAGAGGAGAGAGGCTAGCTCGGAGCTGATCTTCATTTTGGGTGTAATAGCCTCAGTATTAACACCTCTTATTTTGCTCCGGTGGAATTTACTGCCGGTGAGCGTTAACAGGGCAACTTTTTTCCCAGGATGGCAGTGGCACCTTTAAAAAAAAAAAACAGATATAAAAATGAACCGTTGGTGTTTGGTGGTAAATGTCCTTGAATTTGAAGTGTGAGAGGTGTGCGAGATCATGCACGCAGCAGTATACGAAGACGTGGTTTATCAGTTCACTAGACGGGGAAAACTACTGAATTATACAAGATGTCCTCATTTTGGGGGTTATGGGCCAATTTATATTCCTTCCTTATTTCCTAGGTGCCTGCGTTTTTATTTTTTAAAGCAAGACTTTCACATTTCGAAGACATACATGGTTATATATAACATTTAGTGGCCAGCGGCTGAAGAGGGTGGCGGCGAGATTGCCGTGTAACTGCTAGTTTTATGGCAGGAGGGCAGCACACATCAGTGACTGCCTCGACATGGCCAAGGGTCAGGGAGCAGAGTGCTGCTGGTCAGGGCCCAATGAACTCTTGTGTATAACATGGCAATGCGCGCGCTTTTGGACCCGCCCCCCTTCGCGCACTTTCCTGCGCAAACACGAGGAGGGCCACGGGCCACTGCTCGGCAGGCGCGTCCGCAGATGACTGACGGGCTGGTGGGCCAAAAAAAGGGGGGCCGTCGCACTTTCCTAGCTATTGTTCGGCCTTCCTCCGGAGCCCAAGGGGCCTTGTTCCGTACAGATGTCCGTTTTGGCCGCCACACACACAATGGGCCTCCCCTCTAGTACTGTCGGGCCTCTGTGCGCCTCCCCTCCGCCCTGCCCATCCTTATCTATGGGAGATCGACCCGATGAACAGAGGCCGCTTTCAACGCTTCATTGGGAGCATGACAGGGCCTGTCCTCTCCCGGCCAGCTTGCTCCGATAGCTGCATTTCCAAAACACAAAGAACACATGTGTGTCGTTGTGTCACCTGTGCCGCCTAACGGCCAGGCCCAAAACACAGCACAGAGCTGCTTTTAAGGAGGGCCTGGGGGAACTTGTCCCATTCCATGGCCTGGTGGCCCTCTCTGTGTCTGTGCAGAGTAAAACTACTCACCAAAATAAGAGCAGGGCGGGCCTGAATACCCTTTACAGGAAATATGCCAGTGTGGTAAACGTCTCAGGCGTACCCAGTTCCCTCAACGACTGATTCAGAAGTACCCACCAGGACATCAACATGCTAGGCGCAGTGCAGCAGTTTACGCGTACCACACGCGCACACATGTATTACGAGATAGGTTCGCCCCTCCGGGATACCTTGGTAACAATGTTACCGAACTCGGTGTGACTAGCAATTTGATGTCATTAGGTGCTTCAAGTAGGGTGACCTGGAAGGGAGCATGTGTGGAGGTAAGGATTTGCATAATCCATTCCATATCAAACTTCATAGTCACGTCCTCGAGATTCAAATCCACTCCATGTTCTCAGGCTACCCAGACAAAGCACATTGGTACAACATGAATGAATATAATAGTGTTACACATAGTTTAATGGATATCCTGACAAAGTGGCGCTCCTGGGGCCCCCGGACGCTACTTGTATCAGATGAGCTATGCGTTATGGTCGTCGCTTTTGGATATTTCTTTTGGCTCAGCAGTCCCTGGACTCATTTCCTTTAAAAAAAACTTTGCAAGCTGGGATTTTGATGATCAATGACCTCGATCCCTTTGTATGGAGGGTGGGGGGAGGCGAGGGGGAGAGGGCAATTAAAGGACCCGGAAAAAGCCAAATGAAGCCTTGTTAAAGACCCCATTTGGAGGTGATGGGTGAAAAAACACCCAATGCAATCTACAGGTTAAAGACCCACCAGCACCCATAGCCTAGTGCTGGGCGACCTTATTAAGGGCATTTTCTTTTTTCAATGCTATTGCACTTCGATTATAAATAGTGCCAATGACCAATAAACGATTTCTGACGGAAGAAAACGAACACGTTCGACCCTCCCTCTGCCAATACACTTGCTGACATTGCTATTGAGAGCAAACCTTCCCAGCTTAATACTGAAGTGTAACGACAATGCGTGCGCGTGATAAAACCGGAAGCAATGGAAGCAATGGAAGGAGGCTGACTGCAAACGTGCAAGATGAGGACATACTACAAAGGTGCCAAATTAGCCACCCTGGATACCCGTTGCCTTCACTTTTCACTAGCGCCAGCTTGGAGCGCCGCACCTGCCTTGCTTCCCAGCACATTCTTGCAGGAAAACCGAGATCCCGGCTAGCAAACATGTGATGTTTCTTGACCCCCTCTCCAGCCCTTGCAATCGTTTTGCTTCTTTGATTTCACCTGCACAATGTCCACTCTTAGTGCCCATTAGCCACGCAGCGCATCTTTCTTTCCAGCTATGGAAGGGTCCCTGTTCTCAGCCGTATTGCATATCCCTCTGCTGAGAACGCTGTGCACCCCCTTTGAATAAAGGGAACCACCCCACACCTCGACTACAGACATTTTGTCTCAAATCCCTTTGAGATCACGCCTATGTTCTGCAATCGAGCTTTCAACGAGCCCGGGCTGTGCACACTTCCGTTCTCCACGTCAACACCACCACCGCAAATCGCTTTGTCGAGCATTCCAACATCGTCGTGCTTTGGGCTCCATCAACAGATCCCCAACGCTGCTGCCCAGTCCATGCGCATGTGTTTTTCTGACCCTGACCTCTCTGACTTTCATCTCTGCCTGCTCATTCCGGATCAGTGCCAGGATGGTCTGTCATCCGGCCTCAATCTCCTGCCCCCAGAGAGACCCGCTGGCACCATGTTTTGGGCTCTTTACTCATCCACTATTTACAACAATTGATAAGTAGATACACACAATGCAGACAATAAATGGACATCCTCAGAAACTGCATACAACGTGGCCAAGATTACAAGACCACATGGATCGGCACTCCTTACGGCCACAGGACGGTATAGGTGTGTTTGACCGTCTAAGAACGGATCGCAGCAAACTGTTTGGAAAAAAAAACAGCCCGCATGCGATGATTTCTCAGGAAGATCAAACACACTCACACGAATCGCCCACCCCCAATCCCTCCTCTCTACTTACCTGGTCGCTCGCCACCTGGTTGACTGCAGCCCTGCGGCGTCAGATCTGTCCCTCAAACACGGGTCGTATCTGACGCCGCAGGGTCCCTTTTTCATTTTTTTATTTTTTTGGTCCCCTACCTCCAATATTGAAGAAGCCAAGGACACACCCGCAACCCCCCAAGGCTAATACAAAACGATCATAGGAGCAGGGGACAACCCTGCGACCCCTTTCCCACATGTTCGGTATGTATTAGCCAATTTGTATGTTTTTATTTGGTCAAATGGTACAGGCCAAATTCGGTCAAATGTCCCATTCGGCCAAATAAAAACAAACACATTTACTAATACTGATAGGAAGTTAGCAGGACTAGTAACTTGACAATGAATGAACTCTTTACAGAAGTAAAACATAACATGGCTGTACAATGAGCCTAAACAGCGGACAAATAAGTCTGCGTCTTAGGTGGCGAGAGGAGCAATCCAAGCCACTGTTACTGCCCTCAAGATAGAACGACCTCCCACTATAGAGTGAAACACCCCTTGGCATACCTAGGTGCATCACCCCCCCCCCAATGATCCTAGGTTCTGCGTAGTTCCCCTTTGACGTTCCACACAGTGCGTGAAACAAACTAGCCATTTCCATGCAGGAATCGAAAGTCCACGATGGCCAACTTGTATCCGATATGTAAATCAACTGATGCTACGTGCTTATCGGCCAAAGCAAGTGGAATATGCTTGTTGGGTTAGACCCCCTCACAGTATTTCAGCAGCAGCGTTGTGCACTAGGTTAAAAAACTGTTGTAGGTGAAGAGGGAGGTGTGCGTTTGTCCTATTTACATAGTCCTGATACGATGACAAAAGCATGGATTATTTGGCTCTAGGTCAGCAGAGGAATCGAGATCAAAAATAAGACCGCGGTCCACAGTAAAGCATGGGTCTGAGATTGCACACTTGGGCAGTAGGCAGAGTATCGCACCTTATTAATGTTAGCTCCCGCTCTCGCGGACCCAAATTCAGGCATCTTTCAGAACCCACAAATTTTATTTCCATTTTATCAGAATTCAATTTTATTTAAATTTGTTCAAGTGACCCCTTCAGGCAAAAAGGTTGTCAAGGGAACCAAGGCCATCTAGGAATATCGCAGAAAAAAATATAGGGATGTAATCAGCATATTGGAGACACTGCCAACTGGTGAGACACACAGGGGCCCATGAGAACCTGTTGGGTCCAACCCTACAGGAATGAGGCCTTCTATTTAAGAGTGCTGCTCAGCATCTCTGCAACGTCCTGGAGATGGACCAACTACCCCTCTGATGAATTGTGTCAGAGGCCACTGAGAAGTCCAGAATGGGAGAGATTGTGCCGGTCATCAACATTTAGGCCCAAATTATTTAATGGGAGGGCGACAACATGGCCTCTTTCACTGGTGTCAAAGCCACATGTCAAAAGCAAGTAGTCACTAATTTGAAAATTGCTTTACGATTCTATCCAATTGGAATATACAATTGAGAAAAACAATGTTGGCAAAGGAAATACATGTATAAATGGGGGAAGGAGCATGAAAAGTTAAATACGGGGGAAGAAAAGTGGGCAATGGCTGTAAAAAGGGGAAAGGGGGACATGGTTGTAAAAGGGAGAGAAGGGAAGGGGTTAAAAAAGCACACTCTAACTTTAGCATCTATATCATTGATCATTTTCATCACGGAACAGGTGGAAATTGCAGTAGTTTACCCTTAGTGACAGAAATGTGAAGGTCACAATCTCAAATTAGGTTGGGAACCATCTACACTGATTCTCAGGAATGCTTCTTTATCTGGCGATTCTCTGAGCGGTCTGGATTGATTCCCCTTTAAGATTGAGCATTTGTACCCACCTTGACAGATGTTCACAGGCTGTAGGAGGAGGCGGCATTCCTTCCTGCTCATCACCCAGTGGCATATTGTCTTTTGCATATCCTTTTGCGTAAGTCAAATCATGGGAATACCATGAGGCACTCAGTGTCTTTCATGCTTGCAGTTTGTAAAGGGGGGCGATTGCACTGATGACCACCAAAAGAGAAAGATTACACTTCTCCAGGCAGGAGCCAAGGTTGTCACTTTTGGTCAAAGTAGGAAACAACTCTTTTCAGTTCTCTCCAATCAATTCTGTTTCAATAGTCTCTTGAGGCGGAATGCAAGTAGATTCAGGTCTGTAGCTCTATTAGCGGGTGGTGGAGCAGTCTCTGATCTCGTTGTGGTACATCTCATGACCCATCAATGGAGGGTGGGAGATAAATACTAACTTCTTCCACACATAACCCAAAAATTAGCTTGAACGTACAACCATTCCTTTGCATTATACCATAAACAAACTGGTTGAATCGTGTCGTTCACCCATATTTTGAAAATCACACACCCCACTACATGGGAGTTGTGCCAAGAACCTCCAATAGCATGGGGGTGATTACCACTGACAACTGAGGCTGGATTTGGGTGATGTAAGGGTGCAGAAGGAGGGTACTGACATATAGGTGGCATACTGGTTGCTATAGACTTATTGTTTACGAAAATCAAGAGAAAACCTAACATCCCTTAACTCTAAGAGGTGTTTGCCTGCCTCAACTAAAAAAACGAATTGCTCTGTCAGAATGTTCATATAAATCAATGGTCCACCATCCTATGCCAACAATCTCCAATTCTGTCAGTTACACTTAATATTAAACTTAAGATAAAGTCAATCTTTTTGGTCCAGAAGAATGACTCCCTTCTGGTGGATTGGGTGGAGAAGTTTGTTTCCAAGTATTGGCTTCTTATTTAAGGAATGGCTACATTCCTTACCCAGATCAAAACACAAAAAAGGCAAAGTTCAAACACTTCTCCCTGGTAGATACACTGCCTCTCTTAATAGTTCAAAACAACCAGGAGAATGACTCCCTTTTCCTGTATCTTGGTGTTAGAGTTTGTACAACTTTGGTTACTAGGAGAATGACTCCCTTCACCCAATATCTTGACTGTGTAACACAACCGGGGGGGGGGGGGGAATGACACACTTCCTCTTGTCTTGGTTACCACAAAAATGACTCCCTTCTCCTGCTATCTTTTTCACTAGTCAGAAAAGTTATAGATCAACAGGGGAATGACTCCTTCCTCTGGTCTACGTTTCATATGGCTTCAGATACACAGTTCTCAAATGTTACAATGGTCCCTGACCTCGGCCTCTCCCCTTCTTTGTTTGGGCTCATCTGGGATCTCTTTTTACCAAGTACTGCGACACCGAAGATTACTTGTGCTATTTTCTGATTTCGAGTTGCAGACCCTGGTTTCTATCTGTGTTTCTCTTCGGTTTGCCCCACTTGGTTTACTCTCCTGCCAACTATGGCCATAAGAAAGAGACCTCCCTTCCTGGTTTGGGTGCCAGACTCCAGTCTCTCTCACTCCTCGGCCCACCTGGCTCACTCTCTCGCCAAGTACTGCCACAAAGAAGTGGTTTCACTTTTTGATGTGGCTCCCAACCCGGTTTCTCTCACTCTTCGGTTCTGCTGCCTTGGCTCACTCTCTCGCAAAGTACTGATACGAGGAAGAAGTCTCGCTTTTTGGTTTGGGTCCCAGAGCTGGCGGTCAGTGGTTTTCCTTCGACCACTGGGCAGAGGAAGCATTCCCCTGATGCAGGACCCTCCTGCCCCCACCCCACATCCCCACTGGGCCTCCCGAACTTCACTGTATCTGCCACTGGGATTGGGTATCTCTCTGGGTCTTCCTGGGATAAGGCATCTTGATGGCAGCACCAGCATTCCTTCATCCTGAGTTCGTCGGCTGCTTGGGTCTGTGATCTGCTTCTCTGCTTCCCGGCCTCTGCACTAACAGCAGACCATTCGGTCCACCTGGTCATGGCTGCACCACCGCACATCTTCTCGGGACTGGCAGGGAGGTTGCTTCCTGCTCAACCCTCCTTGGGACTTCCACAGAATCTTGCCTGTGTCCGCTGCGCTGACAGGTTCTTTTGCTGGATGCGATTCAAAACTCCCGGGTTTGTCGCGGGCTGAAGACAAGAAGTCCTTCTCCTTTTTTCCTTTTTTTATGCAGGATCCACGTGCAACGTCAACACCTGTCATTATGTTTGTCATGTCAGTCCTTATTCCTCCAACGGAATCTTCTTTCTCCCAGTACCTTTGGTCACAACAAACTCTCAAATTCTAGACAGTGCCTTTTCCACCCCTGCTGTAACGTGTGTGTGCTATCTCAAACCTAGATTTGTTTTGTTTCTGTGTAACACTCAGAAACTTGTTGGATATATTTCCATTGTTAGAATTTGAACAAACCCATATTTTGCACTCTTTCCACAAGTATTTAGAATAAGAAGTCATTCTTCCCACTTCAACCGAGAGAGAATTATAGCATTTCCCATCATAAAAGGGATACCATTAAATATGTATTTGTTTATTTCTAACACGCCATAGCACACAGGCATCAGGCATACAGATAGACAACATATGATTAAAACAAAAGACACAGTCTCAGCAGCTATTTATTAATAGTTGATAACAGATGAATTTGCTGGAACACTTGAGAGGGTCAATGCAGCTGTACCAGCCAAAGTGCCACTCATCCACAAGAGCATAACCTGATGACATTTATAGACAAACTTCTAATTGTAATGGGACACCATTCATGAATCTCACTCTTCATTGGTGCTCAGGTATGAGTCAACAACCCAGAGCAGCAGCAGGGTTTACATTATTACTTCTTTGTTATGTCAAGTTATGTCTCTGCCCCGCGTCCAAATGCTATGCTCTCTTGGGTTTTTGGTATGCTACAATGTGTTATATTATGTAAGGTTCATCTCTTCAGATCTCAGTGTTTTACTTCCAAATTTAAAAGCATGTTCACTTGAATATATGCTTATGATATACACCTGCCTTCGGGTTTTAGTCGGGTTGCCCTCCCGCCCCCCGCATGAAACGGGACATGACACCTGAAGTAGACTTCCAGATGTTTTTTGCGACCAAGACTCCACTCCTTTTTCTGCACCCGAGATATGCATGCGGCCCCCTACTAACAGAACAAGGCAACTGCAGCCCATGTGTCGAGAAGGCTGGGCAAGCCTGGATTATGCAGATTAACTCCCAGAAATATCCAGTCTCAGCATAAGAGAGGTCCTGACTCATTCACCTCAAGACATATCACCATAAAATTCCATGCAGGTCTCAAGAACTTTCAGAAAGCCCAGTTCTGGGTTTTGCCCAGAGAGGAGAGGGGTTCAACATTCACCATCACTTACAAATGCCCATAGTTGCATCCAGCTCTCCTGTCTATTGAAGCTGGCCGTCGGTGCACATCATCCTATAGGATGGGGAAGCACCTGCGTGGGTCCGCCCACGCATCCAATAATTAAGAAGAAGAAGAAGAAGCTGGCCGTCCATTGCCTAGGGGTGAAGGTTGAAGGCCACGATCAGAATGATACACTGGTGCCGTGGACGCCTTAAATTGCTAACCACTGCTGAGCCAAAGACGGTGCTCGTGCCTCAAGCATTGTTCACAACACTTCACTGGGAATCATCCCGAACTACCGGCCTTCATTTTTCTTACAAGGTTAGATAAACAAGCCATGTGCTCATATGCATAACATGACAGGTAAACCATTGGATTGTTCACTAACATAAGGAAGTAGGACCTCAAACGCACCTTAGACTCATTGTAAGAACTCAAACCTTGGCTAGGGCTGTGCAGACCACAGCAGGCCTACCATATCTTAAAGTTCTGTTCTTATGCATTCGTCCATCTGAGGAGAATCTTCAATTCAGAATCTTATAATAGGAAGTTATTATTCAGTCGGTTACTACCATTAAGGAGAAACTTAAATCATGCAGTAACACAGTAGTTCCATCTTACATTAGTGGCACTTAATGAGACAGGAATGCAGTTTACTCCCAGTTATCTCGCTTATTCCTATTATATAACCCACTCATAATTACAACCCCAATAATGTACCGTAGCCATCGAGCATAACCTTTTTTATTTCCACAGTTAACGAGACCTTCTCATTCAGCTTCGCCTAGAATGCTATCGAGAGACCAAGATGCCCCTTGACTGCCCTTTTACTCTCCTAGGTCATTCCAACTTCCACATGGTCTTTTCTTGGCAATCCACTCCTGGACCAAGCATGGCATTTCTGGACTGGTCGTTCCAAGCGTTTTCCGTTTAGGTAGCTCGAGCAGTTCAGCTCGGGTAGCTCAGTCCATCACGCAACCAATCACGTTTTACAAACATTATCCCTTGAAAAGGTCTTGCATATGTAACCGAGTTTGAAGCAAAAACACTGTATTCATAACTGACACATGGTCCACCAGAAGGATCCACATCACCCACCTGATTACAATCAATCACTCTCCCCTCCACCCTACTGTCCACCTGCCTTCAACCTCTTCACCGCCCTCTTACCATGTCCTGCTCTTCCTTTTCCTTCCACAAGCTACACATTTCCATACTCTGGGCAAAGGCACTTTAAACTGTATTGTTCTAGACAAGCTTGCATTGTTCTGGACAAGCCAAGCACCCAGACAACCACAGGTGTAAAGTGGCACAGTATAAAAGTCCCAGAACATAACATTTCCTTGTACATGTCTCCATTCTACTTATTGGTCTTCGCCTCAATACTCTATGGACTAACACATCTACTTGTAGCATCAGATCCATTACAATTATGTTCTGCTCAAGTATGTATCAATGTAACATGAAATGACCATAAAACAAGTGGCAGAGCAAAAAATCAACTTGTTCAAATAGTTTTTGCACAAACGGCTACATGCCTCAAAACGAAGTGCCTGTTGCTTCCCACCGGCCGTAAGAAAGCATTTGTGCTCCGTGATCTGTAAATAGCAGTTACGATAAAGTACATTTGCCTTGAGCGGAACCCTAAATTAATTGGGACATGATCTACCAAAGAAAACCAACACAGAAAACTGGGCCTACTCTAACCCATCTGTATCTCTGCCATATTTGATCTGCACCCAGAGTCGACGAGAGAACTTAATTGCTGATCAGTCTGTACCTTCTGTCGCATGGAATACCTGCTCGGACATGGACACGTCATCCGTTTCTAGACAGTAATGGCTAGTGTGCTTTCACATCCTGCCGCATCAATCCACCCTCAAGAACCAGAAAAAATAAAACCTAATTTAGTTATAGAGAAAACTAGGTTATCCCGCTGGTTCAAAGCAAACAGAAAAAGTCTGGTGCAGATAAACTAATCTCCACCTGTTTCCGTCTACTGCATGAGCGGTAACTGAGTTTCGATTGATCCGATTAGGTTTGCAGACTCCCTATGGGAGTGGGCAACTAATATGAATGTTGATCATCTGAAAATTGCTCCAACCTACAGGAAATGTTCCATGGACTTCTTTTAATTATTACTAATGGTCTCCTCCCAATCCCTGCCCTTGTAAGGAACCCATCCAGTATTGGACAGCTAGACAAATAACAGAACGCAGCGACATAGAATAGGACGCTGCGGTGAAAAGCAAAGGCAAACAATCAGAATTGGAGACAACATGTACGCAGAGGCATCTGTCCCCCAACGACCCTAAACATTGCGGTCCACAGGCCACAAAATACTATTAGTGCGGCTAGTGAATCCTTACGAGCGCCATTTGTCTTGCTCAACGGGGGGACGTTCTTTGCCGCAAGCCCGCTATATGCAATGTTGAAGTACCTGCCACATTTCCAAGCCTCCGCAACAAATGCCATTTAAGAACCCTACAATCAATTTCCTTGTTTAACAGGCATGGCGTTTAATTACCCATTTTGTCAGTCATATTTCCTTGGAAATATTTTCTGCAACCCCGTCAAATGTCAGAGCTAACACGCTGGCAGGCTGCTCGCGGGCTTTGAAAAAAACCTGCATGTGCACAACCACTTCCCGGGTTAACAGGCACACCTGCATGTGTCTATGATTTTGTTCTTTGGGTGGATACTCCAGGGAGCTGCGGGTTTGAATCTTGTCCGTGCCGTAAATCAGACTTTAACCCCCCAAAGATAAGACTAGTTGTTTGCATTGGGTAAAAATAATAACTTATTAGTCTATTTTATAATCCTTATTATTGCTTCTATCATCATCAAACCTAAGGATGTTTACATATTTGTATTATTATCATTAATATTAATGGACAATGCTAATATCATTATATACTAACTGATGTGCTCCTAAAAATATGCTTACACATCGCCCACAAACCCTTGCACAGACAAGGAGCGTAATTCCTCCAAGACAAGATTAGGCGGTAATGCAACGACCTACAAATGGAGGCAAAACACTACGGAAAAAAAAGTAAACCGCTTTCTCACATCTAATTGCTAACATCTGGAAACCATGCCCAAAGAAATGAGAACCGCAGAAGGCCATGTCACCTTCAGGGAACTGCTCAAAATCTGGCTATTCAGCAGACAATGACAACCTCAAATGAACACCGGCAACAACAACAGCACAGGCGAACAACTAGCGAGGAGACGAGATGGGCCAACAAAAAAAAAACACAAACAAGGACCTGGCTAGATACCGTCAAGCACCAGAGGCTCTAACAAACTGACTGACTTCACTAACCCATTTTCCCTTCCTGCTCCTCCTACATAACTGATGACATCACACCAGACCTTGGACTAGCCATAGTCCACATAAACAAACAGATAACCATTACTATGTCTACACCTACAGTGAACCACCCACACAGTCCATAAACCCATCAACAATGCAACTACACACCAAGATGCCAGATTATCTTACAGCTATAACCGCCTGTGACTCTGGATCCATTATGGACACTATCTAACCAGTGCACACGGCCAAACCATCATAACCGACAACACACCAACATCAACATAAAATACTACCACACACCCGAGGCACTGAATCTTCCCCATACGGTTACAATGCACGAGGCCTCTCACAAAACTGCCACATGCAAAACACTCACAGACGCCAGTTCCTCCTGGTTCTGAATTTATCCCCTCACCCTCTCATGCAGAGCCACGCAAGCACCTGGCGACTGCCCCTGGATGGTGGCGGCGCATGGTACAAATGAACATATCTTTAGTTAGCCAACATTTTACTTTCCAAAATGTAATACGCGCTAAAATAACAACTACTGAATGATGCATGGCTAAAACATCTAAACTGCACTAGTGTGATCATTTTCTGCTATCCGCAAAATATGTGCAAAGGTCTTCAATCCTGCCATACTGTCCCATTAAAAGCAAAACCTTTCTAAAACCAAAAATAAACTAGCTTCTTCATTGCTACAAAGGGGAAGCAGCATTATCAAGCACCTGTTTCATGCTATGAATTGAGAAGGAGCTTGTTTGTGTGGTGTTGGATCCACATGCCCACAACCACCCCTCAATGCCTCCACACACACCATAGTGTGGCCTGAACTGCAAGGCCACCTACTGCATTAGCATGCACACAGACTAGTGAGGTGAGGCTGGGTCAAAAGCGCAGAAGACAATTTGCAGCCCTTATTTCAGAGGCCACAGACAACATTTAACTAACGTATTTTTTGCATGAATATCATCCTTGATGTTAGCAAGGTTATGAGGAGACAGTTCTGAGTCGCTTTCAAGGTCTTCACATTACAAAATGCTGAGGTTCAGTCAAGACGGCGCTGAGCCTCAAGATTCCCTCTAAACTCTGGAGGGAAAGGGACCAGCAGGTGAAGTAACCAAATACCACCGTCAAGCTCCAATCCTGACCCTTCCACCGCTGATTGGACACACACCCTGGTTTCCAAGAGTAATTGTAATTGGTTATTTAAAACACGCAGACCCGGGGATCGCGCCTGCGTTGCTCCGTGTCGTTTTGCTTCCAAGGCGAGCACGTTGCCTGTGAGCTATCCTCCCGAGAGTATCTGCAGAGTGAATCGTCCTGCAAAGCAGGGCCCAGGTGTGCACAAAAATGCCTCCTAAGTTATAAACAGCCCAAAATATACACGGCACAGTAATTCAGGAAGGGTTTTTTGCTGCAAAAACGCTCAACATCTCATAAAATATGGAAATAGGTCCACACCCGATTCAGACACATTTAAAAAGACTTATCAGGAATTATACACTTTTCACTGATGCATCTATCATAGTGCTTGTCCACAGCCAGGCATGACTAATCTGTAGGAAACAGTATCCCTGCAAGTGTTCAATAAGACATGCAATTGCGCAGTAGGAAAAAGTGCCTGGACGGATGCAAGATGGATATTTCTATCGCTGATGTGCAGATCGGGCAAAGCATTGCATGGTCTTGCCCACGACTATGTCCACACTTAAAGTGAACCACCCGCATAGTCCAAAAAACCATCAACAATGCAACTACACACCAGGATGCCGGATTATCTCACAGCTATAACCGCCTGTGACTCTGGATCCAATATGGACACCATCTAACCAGTGCACACGGCCAACCCAGCATAACCCACAAAGCACACTAACACCAACACAAAACACTACCACACACCGAAGGCACTGAATCTTCCCCATACGGTTGCAATGCTCGAGATCTCTCACAAAACTGCCACATGCAAAACAGACGGCGGTTCCTCCTGGTTCTGAATCTATCCTCTCACCCTCTCGTGCAGAGCCACGCAAGCACCTGGAGACTGCCGCTGGGTGGTAGTAGTGCGCAGTACCGATGAACATATCTTCAGTTAGCCAACATTTTACTTTCCAAAATGTAATACGCGCTAAAATAACATCTTCTACTGAATAATGCATGGCTAAAACATATAAACTGCGCTAGTGTGATCATTTTCTAACTTCAGGTTCTCACTTCAACTTTTAATTTAGACACTGGACCAATTGTGCACATCAGCAGGCAGCAACCCTGCCATTTTGTTTAGCATGTCTTTCCAATTGAAGTTTCAGAACGAACAGAATTGTTAAGCGGTAGATTGTCATCAAACCTTCACTAAATATGGAACCACAAGCTCTCTGACTCACTTCCAGACTTTGTACTTTTGTCAAATGTTTTGTATTAAAATGATAGTTGACATTTGGTAGCTGGGCAGTACTAAGTCCAGCCGCACATATTCCAGAAACTGGCTGGTTAGGGAAAAACATGGACTACACGACACACCTTCCTGGAAGGCAGAGACCTGCTCTATGTGACCCTGAAAATAGGCCGTGTAAACCTAGTGTGAACTTTCTCCTCAATTAAATATTAGTAAGCAATACAGATTACTTTGACACCAGGATTAGCCAATGGATACATTTACAAAAATATCGAGCTCAGATGGTCCTCGAGTTGACTGATGCAATCTGTGCAGTTTTGGCAAAAAGACCATCCCAAAATATGCACAATAAAATACTACCTTTAAAGACCATCAGAAATGGCATGTTCACCCATCAACAGATTCAGTGGTTGCATAAAAGCAATCATTGAGGGGGTGGAGGAGGAGAAATGTAATCCATCAATAGCTGAGATCTTGATTGACAGAATCCAGAGCGCAGAAGGCCTTCATGTTGGCTGGCCTAATTGAGCCAATCACCCAGTTCATCTTCAATGATAAAAAGTCCAGTGGGAGCGACATTGCACTTTCCCTGTGGCACACATGTAAGCAGTCGTGCGGGAAGATTTGTCCACTTTTAGATGCTTATCTTAAAGGTATAGTTCCCTAACTATCCTGCCCCAGAGTGTGTTGGACTATTATCACGTCTTGAATGCGACAACTGCCTTTACTTGCACTTGGCTGCTTATCTCGGACAGAGAGATGAGGCAACACAAGCATACGGAGGTCTGCAGTGGTTACTGGTCTTGGAAATGTGGAATTTAAATCCCTTTCCGTAACATTGACCAAGCATATTACCACTGAGCACACAGGTTCCTGACATCGGACTCTATATATACACGTCAAGTATAGGGTGACCAGATTTTTCACACAAAAAACCCGGACAGGCCATATACATAAAAGTAGGACTAACAAATAAAAATAAAAATATAGTCCTACTTCTAAGTGGCCGGCCTGTTGCGGTGGTAGGAGGGGGTGTGCTCGCATGCACAACCTTCTTATTGGAGGAAAGTAGCCAGGGAGGGGAAGAGAGAGGAAATGGGGGGCCATGCAATGCTTTTCATGCCCCCATTCACGCATTTAGAGTTGCACCGGGACCCAATTTTGGGATTTCGAAAATCGGGTCGCGCCAAAAACAGGCTCCTTGGGCACCCACCACCCTTGCAAACCCCAGATGGGGTTTGCAAAATGAAAAAAACTTCCGGGACGGATGGCAATTTCTCCGGACTGTCCCGGGAAAACCGGGACGTCTGGTCACCCTAGTCAAGTAGGGTTTTGATGTCAGCAGACGCTTCTTGTCATGGTACCCAAATACCATAGGTTCATTCGAGTGCTGTGTTATTTTGATACACAGAAGAAAAGGAGCCTGGGAAAAAAGTGAGTCTCAAAACCACAGTCTTTTAAACAATGTTTAGTTATCAGAAATCAACAACCCTTTTAAGCACAATGTGCGTCAAATGGAAAATACACCAATTAAATTAACATGTTCCTTTTCTGGATGGTGTCTTTAAAGTGCTCTTGTTAAAGTCCCAGGCTCCTGCCATATCCAAATCAACTAACATAGTGCTCATGAAGCAACATAAAGCAAAGGATGATTGAAACTATACCAAACAAGTGAAAAAAGGTTGGTTTGGTCATCCCTTTTATAGTGGAGAAGGCAATGCTGTTAAGTTTTGTTTCTTCTTTCTAAGATAGCAATGGACAGAGTATGGAGCAACTTTCGTATCTGGGTTGAGAAAAGGGAGGGTCAAATAGCCAATTACCCACGTTGTTCTGAATGGACGGCCTCAATTCATGCCTGAAAGTACTCCTCCTTATATATCTTCCCACCCCGCCCTGGCACCCCACTCACCTTTTCCCAGATGGATTAATTCGCATAGGGTTTAATTTTATCTTGTCATCATTATTGAAGTTGATCCTTGAGGAAGGGGGGGGTGTGGGTGTGTGGGTGGGTGTGTGTGTGGGTGGGTGGGTGTGTGGGTGTGTGGGTGTGTTTTCTAGGTAGGTCGAGCAATGACACATATGACACGATTAAGGTGGTTTTTATTAGATTTAATCCTGAAAGGTGTTGGACTAAATACCTACAAGATGTTGGGTAATCTCTTCAAATGGTAAAGGATCTACTAATACCAATAGTGTCAGGGATATTTCTCAAGTGTTCAAGACAATCAGTGGCATTCCTCCAATACAAGAAGCTCAAACCTAGTCTTACGAGACATTGTCCCTCCAGACACACAATAGTCTTCAAAACAATGTCCAAACTTAAAGGTCACAAGTCTGTAGCGTCCTGGCTACCCGAAGCTAAAACACAAATGCTCCAAGGTTTTAACAGAATAATTTGTAAAAACCGATGATATAGGGCCAGCCTTTATCAAACAAAAAGGGTCGTATTTCTCCTGGGAAGGCTCTTCCAAGGTTTTCTCACAGTCTGGCCCCTCCGATGGTCTTCCTGCTTTCACTCTGACCATCTAGACCTCTCCCAGGTCCCTGGTCACTACGACTTCTCTTCAGGCTTCACCTTGGCCTCCTTTAGCTTGGGCTGGCCTTTTCTTCAGAGCTCTGCACCTAAATGTTGGGGTCATCTCCAACCTCTGGTGTTTCACTACCAGTCTTCTAGGCCTCCGCATTCAGGCTAAACCTCAAAGTTCAGCATTCATTGGTACATGTCTCCCCATGTCCTTGGTTTCATAGTATTCAATTAAGCAGAACTGTCACCAAGACCTTCTATTCAGCGCTCAGGTCCTCCCTAGACCTCTGGCAGGTTTCACACCCTTGTATTAGGGTCTGGGTAGCACATAGCATTGCCGGCAATTTAGCCAACTTGTACCAAGTGGCAGTTTCCTTGCCTCGGCAGGGAGCAGAAACAAGCCTGTCCTCCTGCTTCTGGTTGTCTGCTCCATCTTTGGAATCACCTAACCCTTTATATTGCCTACAGGGTTTCAATTACTCAGTCTGCCCTTGTGATTGGCTGGGGCATTTGGAGTTTTGTCTCTGGATTTTGGGTTGAACTTTTTATTTGGTTTCACTTAGCAGATCTTTGAATTCAAAATAAGGAGCCTAGCTGTATTGACTAATTATAGAATTCGTCTCACCTGTTGTTTGTTCAGCTTTATAGGTGCTGAGAGATATCAGCGCCCTCTTGAATTCTTTGCCATAGCAGCTTTTTAGTTTGCATCTTATAGAGACCAGTAAGTGGATATGGGCAACGCATCTGCATGACCGTGCATCTTGCTGTGTCTTGGTTTCCTTCCTTCTGCGTAGAAGGTACGTTCAGGAACTATTGCTCCAACACTTGAGCAACACCTGTTCGCAAATGAATGCAATTATATTCCTGGGTAGGAGTCGAGGTCTTCAATAACATGGGTGGCAAAATAAACACACCTTGGTAAAGGTGGCGAGCCTGCAGGATCCCATTCCGTCCATCTTCTTGTGGGCACATCAGGTAACGGTAGGACCAATCCAGTCCCTGGTAGCTTGCCTGCCACACACAAAAGAATGGGGGAAGGGGGAGAGAAAGAGCACGAGAGAGCGTGCGTGGGAGTGAAATAGCACGTGCAAGAGAGCGAGATCATGTGTCTGTCCCTGTCATATGTGTAGTGGTGTCCCCTTTAAGGTTCCTTGTCTTGAATACGTCATGACATACACAAATAAAGGCAGCCTCTTGTCGGCACGTGCAGCAGTAGGCAGCAGACTCCATGTGTGGCAAGTCTTTGTCCGACTCACTTCATTGTGTCCAACGCTGTGTGCTCACGGCCGTGTCCCTGTCTGCTCCGTGTGATCACGAGCTGAGCGGTTGTAGCAGGGTGATGACCGCATCTGTGTGGCCGCGTGAATGTGCCGTGATCAGCTCGTTCTGTGTGACCGCAGCAACTGTCCGGCTGTCCCCGAGGCAAGTCACAAGAACGTGTGCATTTTTAAATAGTTTGCGTCCATCGGCTAAACAGCAGCGCAGTCTCCATACAGTTGAGGGCGACATCCGCGCCATTGGATGTGCTATGTGGTCTTTCCACACTGTTTGTAGTTATTGACAGTGCTGGTCATTGGGCCGGCTCTCGGCGGATCCGAGATCCGGCACCAGATGTGTAGCCGGATCTCGAGATCCGGCCAGAGTCAGCCGCCCAAGCCCATGAACCGCGCTGGAAAAAAGAAAGAAGAAAAAAAAAAAAAGCGTCCGCGACGGTAGCATTGCCGTTTACCGCGGCTTTGGCACTGGTGTGTAAGGAATCAGTTGTACATGTAGCGAGCATTGTGCTTTACACGCCAGAGCCGCGTAAAAGGCAATGCTGCCCTCGCAGGCGTTTTTTTTTTGGCACAACAAAATGAGCCAGGGCTCATCAAGGGGGCCTGGCCTAACTGCAGGCGTCCTGCTGGCCCATTAGGCCACGCCCCCCTGAAGAGCCCCGGCTCAATGGGCTACTGGCACCCCTGTCAGGCAGCCTTTTGTAGTGATCAACACCCTCTCCCCAGGGGAGAGGGTGTTGATCTCTGCATTTATTTTCTATTGGGTTGCCTGGCAGGGAACAGCGCCTCGCCTATTCAGCCTTAATGGTGGCGCTTCCCCTTGACAGCTGGGGAGGTGCAGCATCGCCATTAAGGCTGAAGGGGTGAGGCTGCTGGAAGCTGAGGCTGTTTTCCTGAAGACTGAAACTCACGGGAGTTTCAGTCTTCAGGAAAACGGCCTCAGCTTCCAGCGGCCTCACCTTTCTCTCCACAATGGTGGCACCGGCCCACGGGCATCTCCTGCTTAAAGGTATGCCTCGCAGGTGCAGCGCCACCATTATGGCTGAAAGGCATTTTTTTTCTGGAGCCTGAAGCTTTCGCACACGAGCGAGAGCTTCAGGAAAAAATCCTTTTCTTGTAGTGGCCGGGGCTGGCAGGGGAGATTAGTGGGCCCCACAGGGCCCCGCCTCAGATTGAAATTTCGGAGCCTGGCGGGGCAGAGCCCCGGCAGGCCCCGTCCCACTTAAATCCCTGGCCGGTGGTAAAAGGCAATGTTGCCTTTGTGGGCACTTTTTTTTTTTTTAAGTAGTTATCTGATCGGATGGCCACTACCAACCCCGCCCCCTCTAGACCACGCTCCCTCTTCCCCCAACTCCTCCCCCACCCGCACTTGTGGGATCCCCCACCACATTTTTTCCATTTCCACCACTGGTTATTGAATAAAGACTCAATTTAGGGTGTGCTCACCAGCACACACTTCCCACCACGGCCGGCCTTAGGGGCGGGTGGAGGGGGGGGGCGACCGGGCGGGTGCGGGGGGGGGGCGACCGGCCGGGGCGCCATAGTCCCCCACGGCACTTTCAAGGGCTACCCCGAGCTGGCGTGGTGGGAAAAGTGTCCTTTTACAATTAAAAAAGTGGCCACATTTAACAACAAGGCACCCTATTTGAGATAATTACCTCCCTGATGTGATGCAGGAGCGGGCGGTTATTAGGATAGGGTGCTGATGCAAGTTAATTTAATTTCAAAAGGACGCCGCCTCCCATCATCAAAAATAAACATTTGGCACCTCCACCCCTCCCCCCAATTTACCAGAGGGCGCAGTGGAGGTGGGTGTGGGGGGGGCACTGCTTCCCGCTCAAAGTAAATGGCTAACCTGGAACTCCAATAAGAGCCTAAGGAAAGCGTCTGGTTTTTGGGAAGCGAGTGCAGGAGGCCACAGAAAGGCAGGCGTACAGCGAGGAGGCGGCTGCGAAGTAATTAAGTTCAAACCTTACTCGGCAGCCACGCGTGCGCAGCTCGGGAATGCGAGAGCCCGGCGTGACTCGTTTGAAATGACGTGTCATCGTTGTGGTGGGACATAAACGATAGTTTTTAAACACACAATGCCTTCATGTGCAATAACTGCAAAAAGCTACAATACTGGTAAAGTTCCTTCCGCAGATATCGTGGACCATTGAGAAGGGACACAATCAACACAAGTATCTTTAAAAGCATCGAAAGTGGAAGGTAATGTTGCCTGATTTGGTCATTTTAATAACATCATTCAAATAAATGAATGGCTTTCATTTAAGAATCACTATCAGTTTTTCGGCAGTCTCGCAGGGGTCTGCAGCCCGTGGCCCTTCAGATGTTCTGGACTGCAATTCCCATGATCCCTCACTATTGACTATGGTGACTAGGGCAGATGGGAGCTGTAGTCCAAAACATCTGCAGAGTGTATTCTTTATGATATAATTGAAGACTGTGCCTATTCCACAATTGTTTACATTTTTCCGTACCTCCTTATGAGGATGGGTATACAGTAAAATGTGCAGCATGGAAATGTCTAAGGTTTCTTCCTCTAAGCTACAAAACCTCCAAGGACCATGGTGTTTGGTTTAAATTCGATTTTCCAAATGCTAACAGATCTGCTGTATTCCCCATCCATCCTGAACACTTTTCGTTGCGTGCGTGCGGCGTGCTGAAAGGGCTCGTCCACCATGCTCAGAGTTGCTTAAAACGGACAGTCAAAGGAGTTACAGGTGGATCAGTGACTTGCAATCAATGTTCAAACATTGACCGCCGCATGGAGGGGGCGCGGGGGGGGGGGGGAGGGGTTGTAGTGCATGTAAATGGTCCTGTGAACCGGCGGGAGGTCAGTTACACATTACACGAACCACTGAGCAACCATCTTACGTTACTAACAATCTAAGACATTTCAATTGCCACATGTCGGAATCATCGAGGCGTCCAATCAATTTAAATTCCTGAAAGCCAAGCATAGCCATTGGGTGATTAATCGTTTAAGGTCTTCCTTGAGTGAGCCAAACAATCCACCGTGTATACGTGGACATGTTCCTCTTGTGACCTGTGAATGGCTGGAGGTTTGAGGTCGACCTCGCTAGAATAGTACCATGGGAACCTCTGGTTGGGCAGGGGTTACAGCTGGTGCCGGAGCTCAAGCAAAGACTTCGAGGTGCTGTGTTCATAATGAGAAATGACAGACTTTCAGTGTGACTCTTGAACAGGCAAAGGGACAGGAGTGGATATGCGACTCCTTCCAAAAGGAGAGATGATGTAAATGAAAAGGCGAGGGACCCGCAGAAGATTCAGCGTCGTCTTCATTGTAGCAGAACAGATGCAAGCTAAGTAGTTATCTTCTTAAGTACACCTGCACCCACCAAGCACGTCTGTAAACTAGCTGCCCATCTTTCCGCTGTCGCGGCTGGAACATTGACTCGGGCACCCCCGCATCACCCACTCAGCATTCCGACAACATGCATGAAACCACCAGCGCCAGTCACACAGACCCACGCATGCTACACCCAAGACACCACTTCCACCGGCGCAAATTCCCAAGCCACAGACCCCCCCCCTGAAAGGCACACAAAGACGGGCTGTTCCCCCACTGCATGCCTCACATTACCTCAGGCTTGATCAGCAACCCTAGAGTAGAAGCCGGGCAATGGTCTTCTTGGTTTGCCATCATAACATGTTATACTTCTTTATGTGCTTTTTCACCATTGTACCAACCAATCAGACCAATGCAGGCCATCACTCTCGAGGGTATTCATTGCCCTGTTATTGCCCCCATGGTGAATAACATCTGCCTGCTACAGCAAAGGAAGAGGAACTCCCCTAGTGCTGGCAGCAGGCCACACGTCTTGGCCAACATCTCCACCCCCAACCCTCCCCCTGGCAATAAGAAATGAGCTTTCAGGGGGCGTTCCTGTGAACTGTTTCCTTCTTAGGGTAGAAGACTCCGAAAGGAACTCGTTGATAAAGCAGTACTGACAGAGTGTGACTGGGGCACACCGAGATAGGCAAGAGGCTTGACTTGTCCACTAGACCTCCTGGTCAATACCTGCCTGCAGGGGTGTTGCTAGGTCTGGAAAAGATCTGGGGCTACGCTAATGTCAGATCTCTGGGCTAGCTAGCCTTTTGGTTGTAGCCCCTCAGCTTCTATACGGGCGCTACAACCAAAAGACCAGGGGCTATAGTTCCCCTCAGCTCCCCCTACCTGTGTGTGTTTGCCCTCATCTCGCTCAGACAATGTTCCGTTCATATTGCAGCACCAACATACAGTTCAGTTTGTCACGTGTACTATTTAAATTTAAATGTTCAATATTACTATAGCAATAATACCCAAGCCCGTGGGTTGGATCGGGCGGGCATGGCCTGCGGCCAAATTTATAGGCCAGAGCAAAGCTAAGGCCTTAACAATGGGCGCTAGTGCCCTTACCACCCTGGGTGGGAGCCGGGGGGCTGATATTAATTTTATGTTTGAATGAATGGGTTCCACACTCACAGAGTCTCGTTCACTCAAATAAATACTTAAGATGGCCACCATGGAAATAGAAGATGGGGCACCATGCGGAGCCCCTTTTTCATTTCCATGGTGGCCCAGGATAGGGGAGCAGCAGCGGCGGCTATAGGGCCTCCGCCAGAGGAAACAGGTAAATCGGTGGGGTGAAGGAAGGAGCATGGACCAGAGGTAGGGGGCGGGATGACGGAGCTGGTGCTCAGAGCTTTCAGCTTGCGTGGAACCCACACTTGGATCGTGAGATTTATTCTGCGATTTCAGCAAGCCGATTGGTTGCGTCACGAGCCCGGTGTGCTAATATGACCCCCCCCTCTTGCAGCATCCCTTTTTTTCTTGACAGAAAGCAGCAGAGCAAACAGAAGAAATGAATAAACATCACTATTTAAACATTGGAACGTGTGACATCTTTGATCAGCACGTGGGAAAGTCTTCACAGTAGGACAAAGTACAACTTCTAGGAGATGTGGGCACACCTATTTTTAAATTACAAACTCTGAAACAACTCACAGGTGGAGTCTCGCAGGATGCAACACCTTCCACACTACTACTCAACATCTGCGTGAAATATGTTCACGAGGGACCCCGCTAATCAAGTAAGATTCTACATATGCCAAGTGGGCAGAAACTACAGGATACAATGTTCCTCTACTTTTCCAAAAATTAAGCCATCCTTTCGTCATTTTTTCCAGTCTGGATTTTTTTTTCGTGCACGCAGCTGGAGGGCACATACTTCTTCCCAGCCCCCTACAGGGATTCAAACCTATGTCGTGAGGGTAATGCGCTGGTCTGTAGCTCACAGAGCTTTCTTGATGGGCCAGCTCTGCTTAATTATATTTCAGTTACCAGCTTCCGTCTTGGCAGGCAGGACACTCGTAGACAGCCATCACACTCCTGCCCAACCCTACACATGGTGGACCTGCAGAGGGCACAAACCCATCCATTAGAAAAATACTGACATCGAAGGCAAGGAGAAGTGGGTCTATCCTCAAGGGGTGTTGGTGGTCTGCACAAGTAGCCAGGGAAACCCTCAAAGGAATAGGGGAGCCAATCAGAGCACATATTGCCCCAATCCCCCTATTATTTGCATTCAAAAAGGCCTCCAGTCTACAGTAGCTTAGTATGGGAGACAATGACATTCATGCAAGCTCGTGCAAGAGATAGGGAGAGACGAGTTGGTAAGAGGATGGAGAAGGAGGAGAGAGAGTGAAAGTTGGAGAAGGAAGGGTGAGAGCTATAGGATGTGGAAGAGAAGGAGGGCAACGGAGGGGGGACAAGAGCTGGAGCAGGGAGGGCAGGAGGAACACAAGTAAGAGTGAAAGGACAACAAAAGCTGGAGTGTAAAACCTAAGAGGGTCTCCTAAGAGCAGGAACAGGCACCATTAGTAGGTCAGTTCCTGGGATACACAGTGGCCCAGTGCCCAAGTGGAGAATCCAGTCCAAAGTAGAGGAGTACGATTGCTCAAGTGAGTCAGTGCTGTTATGACCTCTTAAGGTTGGCAAGCATATCAGGGGCACGTTATCCCATAAACCTGCCAGAGTGAATTGGGATCTCTCCCATAGACTAGAAATAGCAGAAAAGACTGGGTGATCATTAGACTAGAGTCCGTCAATGATCAGTGAATCAACACTACCCTAAGCTATAGGGAAAGAAAATCTACCAGGACCAGCCCAGGTGGGGGAAACTTACAAGACTTGTCCCAGGGGAGACAGCCAACGTCACACTAAGGCAGGAGGGGGGCAATTACACACCTGCCAATTCCTGACTCCTGAAGGAACAAGGCATCCAATGACCACCAGTAGCCATTTACCATCCCAGGAGGCGATGCAGCCAAGACACAGGGCGAGAAGGAATCCTGGTCTCAGACAACTGGTCCCTCCTGGACACTATACCCCTCCACGTGACAGAGACTTTATTGAGGCTTGGCCAGGGGGGGTCATTGCTCCGTGAGCCCCCTGGGTCTTCCACAGATCACAGACCCTTTGGACTCTGGACAATAGGCCCTTTTAGAGTTGAGGGTACACCTTTCGATAACCCATCCTGACACTGGTTTGTTGAGAGAAACACTCTTTATTCATATTGTGTCAGTAAGCCCCTGCGTCCTACAGGAATCCTTACAACCCATTCTTGAAATGCCTACTGTTTGGTGTGTCCCACTCTACAGGCTGTTGGCAGACAATTCCTGGGAATGGAGACTGGGGGAAGGAAAATACCTTTTTATGTTGCAATTACTTAACCTTTGCCCAGAGCGATTGATATTTTTGTTATTTATGGGGTGTGCACACTTCCTATGTGTGAGAATAAATCTGGGTTGAGAATACCGAATTCCAGATTCCGGATGTTCAATTCATCTCCTGGAGACAATTGCTAGTGCCACCTCCTGCAAGGTCTGGCCTCGCATGCCAGGTGCAGTCATTACCTGCCAGATGCAGCCTCATCTTCCCAGGTGCTCCCAGGTGATCACACTGGAACATTGTATATGGACATTACTTACACCAATTATGCCCAACATGCCAGTTACAGTCATAACATGAAGGGTACAGCATCACATGACCATGTGCTTGCCCCTATAAACCACGTACAGCTTAAAATGACCAAGTGCTGACAATTTATGCCAGGTAAAGCCACGTAAAACAGATATAATCACTATATGTAAGCTACAGCCTCACAGTTCCAGGTCATACTCCAACCCCAAACTGCAGCCTCTCATCCTCATGTCTCAGGAGGATAGCTTAGGGGCAACACGCTCATCTTGGAAGCACAGCAACGCGGAGCTACACAGGTTCAATCCCCGGTCTGCATTATAAATAACCAAATATATATAATATTATATATATATATATATATATATATATATATATATATATCCAAGCACTATTATCCTATGTCTGATAAAACCTCCTATATCAAGTAAATTAATCACATGTTGAACTACAGCCTCCGTAATTTTGTATTGCCATCTGTGTCACATGACTGGTAAAGTCACCATGCATAAGGCACAGTTTCACATAGCCAGATTATGCCATCTAGTGTCAGTCAATGCCTCATATGCCTTTAGAGTCATCGTATATCAGATACAGCCTCATGTATCCATCTGTTGCATTCTGAAATGTTCTGATAAATCATCTGATGACAGCTAAGGTAAGTCTTCATGTACCCGGCATAATCACAGTGTGCGAGGCACCATGAGAAATATCTGTGTACTGACATCATAGGCCGCTGTACAGACTAAAATGCCTCTGTGTTGCAATTTTCGGCCAGTTAATGCATCAAGTGCCTGGTATTGTAACTAAAGTCAAGGTAAAGCCTTATATTTCCAAGTTCGGCCATCAAATTCCCAGTGAAGTGTGTTGCCAGTTAATGCGTCATATGTAGTCACCATTTGTGAAATATTTCCTCACATGTCTAGGTGTGGCCATCATAATTCAAGTGCAGCCTCAAATGTCAAAGTAATGCCGTCCAAGGTCAGTTAAATGCTGATCAAGTCATCATGTTTAAGGTGCTGCCATCATGCCCTCTCCTCTCCCACCCCGTTGCCTTTCTTATCCTAGTGACCCTTAGTTCAGCGTTGGCCACATGTCACCACACACAGGCTACTTGGGCCTCTACTGCTGCAGCCTCTACACATTTGCACTGGAAAAAGCAAGGCCTTGGCTCTGGCGACGTGAACTACAATTCCAGGTTACCGCAAGTTCCAAGGAAAACATTAGTATTGGTCCTTGGAGTTTCAAACCTGCGCACCTTTCCCATTTCCGGTGCTCTTGTCCCGCTGCCTTCACAAATTCTTCCGAGATCCAGCTGTCCTTGCTCCCCGCCGCTCCTATTCCACTTAGTCATCCTGGTTGTCTCCCCTTGTTCCGGCACGTGTTTCCTGGTTGTCTCCCTTTGTTCCGGCACGTGTTTCACGTTGGCCAGTTGTCACTGTGTCCTGAACGGGAGCTTCTGCCAACAACCTGACCTTGTTCTTCTCAGATGGGGAAGCTGGGGCTTGCCCTACTCAACTCGTTATGTCCATCCTGTTACTTTGGGGGGGTCTGAAGGTCGGTGAAGGGTGGAGCCATTAATTCGTTGGATCCAATTAGAAGGGTCTGAAGGAGATATGCCTGCCCATCCGCCCAGCTATTGATAGGAATATAAACATTCAAAGTGAGCTACAGCAATGGAAGTCAATATTTAAGTAAAGTGTAGTAATTATTTGCTTTGTTGTGCGTTGTTAGCCTTTCTGTTATTTTTTCCCCGAACCACATACAAATAGGTTTTCATGTAAGTGCAGGATTAACAGACTTGGAAATAGACGAAAAACCTCTTGGCTTGAAAACAGATATATTTTTCAGTCTGACAAAACTGTTGGTAATATCCTGGTTTTCGAAACAGAACAAGGAAGCTACAGTTCACCCGACAACGTGGGCCTTCTGCAATGCTTGACGCCAGCAAAGACAAAACTAAGCAACTCCAGATGCCGTTCTGATCATCCTGTCAGACATCAAAAGTGGTGCGCCGGCATCCTGGCAGTCTGAACATCAGCATTCCCGTGCCCTCTCGTGGCGCACCCAGGAGCTACTTATTAAAATGAGATTCATCGGCTCAGGACCCCCTTTGAAACAAGCTGTCCAAGTGCTGAATCACCTGCATTCACCTGAAGGAGGGAGCAGTCATGTGCTGCTCTCCTCAGCGCCAGGACTTCATCTCGTGCTGCCCCTCCTGTCTTTATAAGGATGCCTCAATAAGACGGCCATTCCTCGAGGGCTGATGGGAAGAGGTGCGACTCTTGCAAGATATTATGGTTATAACTCTAAAAGTGATAAACATGTTGGCTGCATTATCATGCTTGTGTCTGTTGCATCCCTTCATGATGTTGACATTTTGATGGTGGTAGTCATTTTGCTTCTGTTTTTGGTAATCCATTTCACACATTCTTTTCTTTTGCGCCTGTTCTTTTTTTTGTCCCAGGATCCAACAAGAACAGTTCTGGTTCTCCCGATTAAGTGACTAACTCTTGAATTTTTGTGAGAAACATTTCCACACTTGGGAGTGTTTGGAAGGGGGACCTAACGTGCAAACCCGTTTCAAACATGCAGTAGCCAAAATCTACAAGGTAGGTATTTTCAGGACTCCAGTCGAGGGTACACGCGGGTGGACAGAGTCCACCCACTTTTTCAGATGGTGGACTCAGCTGCCCCCAGCTAAAATAAGAAACATCGAATGTCCTATTTGGATGTATGAATTAAAGCGGACCTCGAACCACATTCGCCAGGTTTGCAGGCTGGGCACTTCACCACTGCACCACTGATGAAAAATAACAAACAACTAAAGGTGAAATGTCCCTTTTTGGCACTGCAAGTTCCTGGGAAAACATTTATATTGGTCCTTGGAGTTTAAAACAGGCACACCTTTTAATGTTTTGAAAAACACTATTAGAAGAAAATATCCTCTCTTGGTTTTGTGTGTGTGTGTGTTGATTTTATGAACAGCAAATGCCCTTTGCCCTGTGCAATTTGGGTGGTTATGTAAAGCCGATTTAATGAAATGTGCATATTTCACTATGATATGCACATTTCTGGCAACGTCACATCCCATTGCGTATGTTGAGGAGACCCCTCACTTACCTTTTTAGGACTTGACCCCTGGTATTTTTGAATGTGTCGGGCAGAAAATACACTGCATTCCAAAATGCCAAGACTCGCAAAGTACAATAAGAATTTGCGGTTAGTCAACTTAAATCATGAGTCTGAGAAGGGCCCCTCGGGTGCGGTGACATGTATGTACATGGGTGGACGATATGGCCCTTGTGGTCGCTTCCTACCATCACCTTGCATGACTTTAGAAAATGCTGGATCGGTCCTCAGTCTCCCAGGACACTTTCTAAACTCGCCCCCTGCTGTGACGCTCTATGCTTTCATTGACATTTCACACTGCCTGTGCTCCAGAAATGCTTTTCCACTTCCATATGCTTGCAGTGTCCCAGAGGTGCATGAAAAGAATGCAAGGTGGCGCAAAGAGAAAAATATATAAATATCTACATCTCTATTCAAGTTTATATTACCTTAGACCACCGTGGATAGCTCTACAGAAATATCTGTGCACATCTTTGCTGTTGTCTTTTTCATAAGGTGTGTTTATCCGAAGTCCCAGCACTACCTTTACAATATCAAGCTCTATCCCTTCACAACCACGGACCACAACACTGCTGTCAGAGTCAAGATTCTTGATGGCCAAGAAGAGAGCCAATTTGTTCTTCTTGACCCAAACAAGGATAGGCTAGCTGGCGACATGGGCCTTGCTGTGCAATGCAACCCATCTGCTTCCATCACAAGTCTCAAAACCACGCTCCATCTCGCTGAACTCAAATGCATGATTGTATGTGAGAGTGGGGAAATCTGTGACCTTAGCGTCCATGTGGAGCACGAATATTTCCACAAATGATACCAAAGGGCAAAGACTTGGCCTCATTTGTGGTCATATTAATAATGCTATTAGTATGGTACAAACCAGAAAGGTAATGGTCTCTTGGTACCGAAATAATTGGTGACATCACCCAACGAAATATTGATATGATAGGTTATTTATAACATGCTTAATACCCAGAGGTTTCTAAGCACGGACTCGGGATCAAAACTCTGTCATCTTGCTTCGAGGGCGAGCACGTTGCCCCCGAGCTATCCTCCGGATTCAAATATTACCAATTTTATTAACCTCAGTAGGATGGACAAGTTGACCTGGTCAAGATTCAAATGTGTGTATTATCTGTGGTTGACATGCTAAATTATCCTACTAATCATTAGAGATTGGGTCATAAATAAAAAAACGTATTCAGAGGAGATTATAACGTGCCAAAGCCTAAATGGTCAGACAAGTCACCAACACATGCCCTGAAAGCATGCATAACCACCATGCAAAACAATAAAAGAACCAATAACAGCAGCGAGACCAGTTTAGATGAAAGGGACAGGAAGTCATCCCCCCCAGCCAGCATATCTACAAATGTGAAGACAAGAGCGTGTTCCTTATTCTTTGAGCAAAAACGGTCATGTTCAGTTTGCCCAACCTTGAATCCATGGTAAGCTACACTCTGTTGGGTCAGACTGAGCATCCATCTTCTCACCAGGCCTTGGAAGCGGCAGTGCAAACCTCTAGGATGAGGTCTGTGATAGGCTGGTTGACGACAGCAGGCAGCCAGCACTTGGCAATGGGCACCCATTGACGAGGGACCATAGTGATTATGCCACAGTGATAGTGCAAAAGTGACCTGGCGCACACAAGCAGGAACCGAAGCACAGGCTGTGGCACTGGAGAGGACTGGTTCTTCACAACAGTCCAGATCTTCAGATTGCGGGCAGAGGAAACCGGTAAATGTTGATCGGGCAATCTGGAGCTACTTCAACATAAGAAGAGGAATGTATTGCTAATCGGTATTCACTTCAAACAATCTATTGGCATCCATTCTTCCCCAAGTCCTAAAAGATTTGGAGTCCCAGTGACTCAATGCAGACACCAGAACTGCGTACTTAAGCACATGTAACCTGTTACTATTTAAAACAAAACACAGATCAAATTAATAAACAAATTTGCAAAGAATGTGTTTCCCACAATGTGTTGTAGGGAATACATACACACAGCCAAGACAACATTTCACCATTTAGTAACACACACACACTATCAGGTGTATCGAACCACGTTCAAGTTATTATGCTGCAATATTTGGTGCTGTGGGCTTAGAAAATCCAAGATGGTCGAAAAGCCCACATTTGCGCCAAAATCCAGGAAAACCACGCAATTTTGCACACACCAAAATGATCGCCTGACCCGCCACCCACCAGTGCGAGCGTGATGGGCCAGAAGCGCCATGAGTGAAATGTGGTGCCAAAGGAAAAACAGCAGTGCCTGTTAGCTCAAAAAGCGCTTTGAAATCACCTTTGTTTCTCTGAATGCAAGCTCAAAATGCCTATTTCAAACATTGCAAGATATTCCAAAACATTACTGAACACCAGCAGACGTCTGGTAGAATGAAGTCTTGTGTGCATACAAAATCTGGAAAGATGAAGAACCTAAAAAAATGTTCATAACAAAACTGGCTGAGCTGTGGATGTCAGCAGCTTAAGTGAAATTGGACTTAAAGCCACTAAAATCGAAATGTTTAAAATAAATGAGTGATTTACTTTGGAGTGTCACATATGCTGCAACTGTTTAAATGTCATAGTTTTGAACTTAGAATCAGCGTTCTAGCAGAATGTGTCAAAATTGTAAGTTTGATTTGAATGAAGAAAAATGGGAACAAAAGTGATATTTGGCAGAAGCCTGGCTTAAAGGGATTGAATTCTGCCCAGCAACTACCCCCGACAGCAGTTGAAACTTGCCCAGCAACTGCATTCACAGGCCTGGCTGCATTTTGCTGCCCCAACCAAAAGGAGATAACACCTCTCTGATTGAATCAGGGGAGGAGTACCTGGGAGCAGGGAAACAGAACAATGAACTTCCCTTTGCTCCAAGCAATTTCTAAATCAGGGGGTCGTAAATGGCTTCCTCTTGGAAGGAAATGGGAGGGGCACTGCCTCTGTGAGCCAGCTTAGCTTGGTGGAAGTGGACCAACCAGAAATTCCCCCATGTGCTTTGGGAAACCACACCCCTCTGGGCCAGAGCATAATTTTAGAAAGATGGATAATTCATAGTACATAATTGTCAAAATTATATCAATAATATCATGATTCCTGTGATTTTTCTGTACACATTTTAAGAGGTGTTAGGACTCTGTGGTATGTTCTGGGGGGTAGTAGCGGAAAATAGGGTATTACTCCAAATGTATGTATGTTAAAAATCTGACACTTCATCATCTGATGCCCATATTCCTTGCGCACATTTGTGTAAATTTTGAAAAAGTTTAGAGGTTGTGTTCTGGATGAAAAGGGCAGAATTCTGTCAGAAGTGAACACAACATCTTACAAAGACAGGGATCGGATGGTTTGGCTCTACAGAAAATATGTTAACTGGACATATAATATTAGAAAAATTGTACATAGATAAATATGCATTTAAATCAAAAATAGATGTGTGCAAAGTGACAAGGGGAGTGTTCTTTCTGTATGCCATAAAAAGGATGCGGATGACTCACAATTCAGTTCCCCGGTCAGGCGACAGAGAATCCTATAGCCTATCAGGATCCTCAGAGGGTTGGGCATAGAAAGTCAGCCTTCCCACCCACTTTCAAAAGACATAAAAAGAGCTACTGAGACCCAGGTAGAGACATTCACTTTCCACTTCAAACTGATTTCCTGCGAAGTGCTTTGCCAGAAGACTCCAGAACCAGAACTTAGAATCCAGACTTCAAATCCAGACAGATCCTGAGATCCAGAACTTAGACTCCAGAACTTAAAGCAGAGGGGCCAATCCACAAGCTGAATCCTTTTCAGCAGGCCTCAAAATCTTTTGCAACCTGATATTCAACAGCCAGGCGAGCTCTTCGATTCTGGCTAGAACCCTGTGCCAGAACCCAGAAAGCAGAGCTGTATCTAGACCGCCGTGCAATGCCTATAGAAGACCAGACCAGACCACTGTGTAATGTCAGAACTTTTGCCAGAACCAGAGATCCAGACCAGCAGAGCAGAGAGAACCACAGCTAAACCTGTTGACCAGATCTGTGACGAGGCCCATTCCTTCCAAAATTAGGAGTGAGTATCCAGCCAGAGCTGTGCAAAACCAATCTCTTAGTTTAAAATAATCTAATTCAAACTATTTCAACCTATCTAGAACTGCATAGAGATTGTGTGTCCATTCTGGGATTTCAAACCTGTGAAAGTGTCAAGTGCCATTCTGAATCATTATTTCATTTCTGAAATCTACCTCCACAAAATCGTCTGTATCTTTTGAACCATACGTTCAAGGAACAAGAGTTAATTTAAAGTTCATTTTAAAGCTAAGATCCCCAGCTTTCCAACAAGCCCTAAACCGACTTTCTACTCTTTATAGTTTTTCTGTAATCGCGCTCGACGCACTCGGAAAAAGTACTGTGAATTGCAATTTGAATCAAATTTCTCCACCTGTCAAAATCGCTGTCTTTTGCTTGCAACTGCTGAAATCCGTTTTCAACCTGATAATCCCTCATGAATCACTGATAGTGTTGACCTGAACCAATCTTAAGTAGCTGTCACCTACCCTGAATCTCCTATAGGGAATTAAAATCGCTTTGAGCATATTTTCACTTCATTAAAAATCACATTAAAAGTATTTCTGCATGTTTTAAAAGCATAACGGTTGCTCTGAGCTTGCTAGGGGGGGGGGGGATCTAGAATTTGTATTGCATTTGATTATATTCCTGAAAATTGTGTGATCTTTTCCATCTCTTTATATTGCATAGGGGGGAGAGTGAACTGTCAAAAGAAAAAGTGATTATATTATCTCTTGTTGAAACCATATCAGTTTATTTCTGTGCTGCATTCTTTTCCATCATTGCATTTCCTTGAAACGATAAAGTATTCTCAGCTACATTATCCTCCCTATACCAACTCCTAAGTAATTAAAAAGGTGTGCTAGTGTAATATTATCCATTGTTGATCACTGTCATATTCATAAGTGTGCCATCAAATATTAATGTATTCATAAAAGTGTGATATATATAGATTGTTTAATTTGGAAAATAAATCTTTTAATTTGCAAATCAAACCTACTTCTTGGCTCAGTGAGGTCAGGGGGATTAAAAGAGAGGGGCGTTATACAAGGGTTTATCATCCAGATCTATGAACTTGTCATAAAAATATATAAATAAGGGCTTCCCTTTGGCATCCCAGACTAGGCATTGACTCAGTTGGCGTGCTGAATTCAAGTCACTTAACAACACACACACACACACACACACACACACACACACACACACACCCTTTGTAATATATTTTGCGAATGTGTGAATTCATCTTATGTATACGTTGTAGTTTTTGCTATAATCATAGTTTCAATGTTTTTGAATGTTGTTCTGAATATGTTGAAATCATCTATTGTATTGCAGGAACTTTAATAAATGCATCCTACACCATTGAAGACATTAGCATAGAAGCATGGTAAATACCCCGAAGAGCGATTGAATCAGATTAGAAAATGTAAACACACTGCGACTCTTGGATTCACCCCAAACAGATATCTTATGTATATTAGTATACACAGTGCTCCAGATAAGATTTTTAGGTGGGAGTATTTTACTCCGTATTTTTAAGCTCTGAGAGTAAATGTGATTTTAAGAGAGTAAAAATGACTTTTCTCCTTTGCAAGAGAGTATTATGTAAGTGACATCCAACCGACGTGTGCGAAAACTATATAGAAATTATTACTATGCGGCAGCTTTCTGTATTGTGACAGAATACACCTTTCATTATTTATCTAAGGTCTGGCCAGTTGATCTCTCCTGTATATATTTAAATGTTGAAATCAAAAAACCTAGCCAATTGGATAGTAAAGCAAACATAAATTGAATTGTGTGTTTTGAGGTTCGATGGCAGAATTGTCTTTTGATGTTTAATGAAAGCCCTCATTTCCTGGAGTTATTACTACCTAATGGTATGCCAATGTTATGACACAACAGTGCAGAGAGGCACAGACTCCATGCTAAATTCTATATCTAATCTAATGGTCAAATGGTTATTTATATAGCGCTTTTGGCAAATCGCTGTACATAGAACATATGTATCACAATTATCACCAAACCAAAGTCAGTACTCCTTTATCGACCTCGAAAGGATGAAAGGCTGAGTTGGCCTTGCCGGGATTCGAACCTGCAACCTACAGATCATGCAGAGATTTCAGCAACAAGTACTCAACCAGCTGAGCTATCTCATTGGCTAACATCCTTCAGAGGTCTGTTAACTGAGTATTGACTGAGGTATAATAATCACATTACCCAGATGTTGGACAAACCTGCTGAGTTTCTATTTCAATTATCAATGTAACTTTCCTTTGTTTTTGAACAGCGCTTGCACTTCCTGGAGAGTCAGGATTTGGATATTTTAATTGTAGTTTTGACGATATGAGAGGCTAAAACACCTGTGATTGGTGTAATGGAAATCACTCACCCTTGAGCAAAGACTCTGCTGCTATTGACCATATATAGTAATGTACCCCACTGACAGCAAGGTTGAATGGATGTAAACTATACTGTGCATAGTCATCATTTTACACACTGTTTTTATAATTAGAGTGCAAGTTAAATTATAAGTGTAAAAATGATCTGCTCCCGCATGATTATGCACATAGCACCGGAGCTCTGAAAAATACAATTGTGCAATACTGGTTTGCTTTCACCGTAAAAAAAGCATTATTTGCTACAAAATTTTATTTCTCAATTGCAACTTAGTTTTCCATCTTATTAATTATAAAATCCTAAAATTCTAGGAAAATATGCACAGTGCTTCTGAAGCTGAATGGAAAGAAACCATTCCTTTCATCACAGTGTGCAGTTTCTGTTTTTGAAAGGGTTCAAAGAAATACATTCTGTTTTTTGCAATTACATCCATGTAGATAAAAATCAAAAGAAGCCTTCTAGTTTCTGTCAAGTAACCTGACCTTTGCACTGCCCTCTGCCCTAAACCTGTGTGTAAATGTACACAGGAAAATAATAAAGCTGTTGTATTTACAAGGTTTTCATGTGTAAAAAGGCCTCGTACGCACCTTATCAGGAGGCCTGAGTATACAGTTCCCTTGTACCGAGTTACTGGGACTCTCAACTTTTTAAAATAATTCTGAGGTTCAGCCTTATGGTTGTTTGGGATTTGTCTGCTGCAAAGCTGTTTCAAGATGGAAGCAATGTTTTCTTAATTGTACTCCTGTCAACATCGCAGGGTTAGGTGGGCCAACATATAATGAACGAACATAGCGGAATCAGTGAGTGCTCTCTCCCCCTTTCATAGTTTGCATGTAAACACAACAGGACAAAACAGGACAAGAAGAGCCTTGCTTGCTTCCTTCAGGACATGGGGTATAACGCTGCCTTTAGCCAGGGGGCTGCAAAATGTATACTTAGCTCCTTTGTGTTTCCTTTAACTGCTGCATTGATGGAAAGGAAAACAAAATTGAAGAGATGGAATTAGATGAACAAGCTTGTTTGACTAAACCCTTATTGAAGAGGTCAAGGATAATCTTGCGACAATCAATAAACAAATGGATGAGTTCAACACCTTCATGGCAAATAATAAGATGAATACATTGAAAAAAGACACAATAACAAGAAAAGAGGTGTTTTATCTCCATTGTCAGCTCAGTATATTGTAAGGGATCAAGAGTAAAACTGGGAAATAGTAACAATATGAAATAGGACCTTTATATTCAAAATGATAAGAGGGGTTGGGGAAATCTTACCTATCCCTATGTCTATCAGGGATTTCCATTCCTCAACAAAACAAATGAATGTCTGTGTCAGGATGTTAAATCAAAGCGCATCCTCCTTCCTGTGTCCAAAAACCATAAACTGACTCTTACATGCTAAACTTAAAACAATGTGTACAAGGGAAGTTTTGTAAGCTATGCAACGTGTAGCTTTCTTTCAGAGTTCCAAACAAAGTTCTACGGCGCCGAAAACAAAATTAAAATTCCACAAGGGGAAGGGCCCCTCTCTTCCCCTAGGTTTCTTGTGGTCCTTCACTGTCTGTCCGGTACTACCGGAAAAAAAGGTCAAATAACCTTCCACTGTTTCAAAGGGCTCTGCCCTTGTGTCTTTCTTTATACAATATTTCACTTCACAGTTTCAAGGGGGACCACTTCTCCCTTGAGTTTCTCCACTTATTATGCTTCCACAGTTTTAACAAAAATAACTCTCCCTTTGTTCCTTCTGTCTTTCACCATCCAATATATTCCAGGGGGGATAAGCCTTCCTTCGAGTCTCTCTTAAACACTATGGGCCGATTCATGGAATATTTGCCCAGTTCAAAGAGACTTTACACCGCTGAAAAGTGACTTTTTACTACCGACACAAAGCCAGATTCATGGAACTGTGCAAAATGTATTTGTTCAGAGCAAAGTCATTTTTGCAGTAAAAAATTAACTTTATGCTGACTTTGCTCTGAACAAATACATTTTGCACAGTTCCATGAATCAGGGGTTGCGTTGGCAGTGCATAGTGACTTTGCAATGGGCAAAAAAGTCCATGAATCGGGCCCACAGTTCTTTTAAATATTCATTTTATCCCACTCTGTATCTCAATTAACCTTAAATGGGTATGGTTCTTCCCCTTTCCTTTGACTGTTCCTCAATTTACCCCTGGTGTGCTCTCCTGCCAGGGTATTACAACTTTATCACTGATCCTTTAAAGGGGTATGGGTCTTCCCCTTTGTATTCATTTTTACTGTTACATAGTTTTAGGTTTACTTCTCTTCTCACTCCTAGTTCACTCTCCTGCCAGGATATCACAGTGCCTGGTTTACTCTCCTGCCAGGGTGTTCTATACTTTTATGAGTGAGATTCCCAGACTCACTGTTTGCCTGGTTTACTATCCTGCCAGGGTTTTCATTCTCTGCTCCCTCTTTCTTTCATCCAAGAAATAGTGTTATTCCAGTCCTGGGTCACCCACCCTTTCTCAGCAAAGTTCTTATTGGTATCCAATTCCCTTTCTTAATACTGCTCGTATTTGTATCAATGTCCCTTTCCAAGTATTGGGTCATGGACGCTTTCTTTACACTCTTTGTATTCATTCCAACCTCTCTCTCCAAGTACTGGGTCACCAACCCTCTCTAAAAATTCTTCGTATTTGTATCAATCTCTCTTTCCAAGATTTGGGTCACTGACCCTTTATTAAAACTGTTCGTATTTCTACCAGTTCCTCCAATTACTTTAATTGGGCTTTCTCACACCATTAATAATATGCAATACTCACTAGCACTGCAGTAACCCACTTGGTCTCTCTGGGCTTACCGTGCAGCTCTGGCATTCATCGTGTCCGTCTGTCTTCTTCTTCGGTTCGCTGACTGGGGAGTATTCCGTTAGGCGTTTGGCTCCTGCTTTATCTTCCTTTGCTTCTGGTGGCTGCAGCTGCCTTTCGCAATAAAACGGGGAACTTCACTTTGCCGGTCTCTGTACATGCCATTCTCGTAAGCCTTCCACAGTGTGCTTGCCTCTGGAGTTGCCACCCATGTCAATACAAGCCGCGTTCCGCTGCAGTCGCTGCCTCTCCGTCATATTCTGGTCAGCTGTGTATGTTTTAAACTTCAAGAAAGCCTGGGAATTCTTTATCTGCATCACAATAAGCCATACAGGCATGTAGGAAAGACACATGGGTGTCATTAAGAATAACATCTGAAGGTTTATTTTGATTCAGAGCTGTCCTGCCTCTCTGGAATTTGTCCTCCCATATACATGGTCCTCCCACAGATAGCCACCTTTAGGGTTAGACAGGTAGCATTTGCCTTTCCTTGGCCACGCAAGAGAAGCTTGCCTCTGGAAAATCAGTGATGATGTTGCTAGATTCGTCAGAACATGCACACTTATCGGTGGCAGAGTTTTCTTCAAGAGGGGCCAAACAATTTGAGAAATTAATTACGTTTTCCAATACCACATCAAGTTATTCAGACCCGGAATATGAAAGTCAAGAAAAGTTGAACTTTGGAGGAGAGTAATAGAGGTGGCAACCAGACCTTTTTAGGCAGATGTGGTTAAAAGAAGCTGCAAGAGAAGGCCATACCAAGTGGTTTATCCAAATCAAAATTACAGGAAGGAGCATTCACCACATGAAGGAGGCCATATTAGAGATAGAAAGGCAACAAACAAGCATGGTAATTGTGAGTGGTCAGTAATGCGAGGCAGACAACTACTTGTAGATTTCTCAAAACATGGAATTTTTTAAAAGAAATTATACAAAGACACCACCTTGCTTCCCCCTACACTACAGAGGAATTTCTTACCTTGTCTAAAGGCTAAGGAAACACTCTCTACCATGGGTAAACTGGCCCTTACACTAAACAACAAACATAAAAAAAGAAATTATATTGCAACACAATATAATAAACAATATTAACACAATGTCTGAATGGCCTTCTCTTGTCCTAGGTAAGAGCCTTTTGCCAGGCGTTATAGTCAATTCCAAAATCTTCACCTAAAGAAAAGGTTTTGAATCAGTTCTTGGAAGTTCATTGTCAAAACAAAAGTTCAACAAACAAAAATCCACTGGTAACAACTCCTTTATCCCTGGTTGAAAAGATCCCCCTCCAACTTTCAGAATAGAAATATCACCAATGGTAATCCTGGTTATGATAATAAACTGGCTCTTCTTCAAGATGAATTTGCCATAGTTCAAAAGAAAGTAATATTCTCCAAATCAATAATATATAATTATTTAGGAATTCTTCAGTTTCAACTTTACATTTGGTACGTTTGTCAGGATGCTTCCTTTGTGCTGCTGCTTCTATTCTATCCGCTGGTGGCGAGGGCAACCTTGTCCTTATCTCTATACAAAGGGCCAGCAAAGCCATCAAGATTGCTCCTGAATTGTCTTGTGGCATCCGTTGGGAAAGGAGCAAAGGCTGGGGCGCGGGGTCCACCGCTTCCTCCACGGTCCGCGGTTCCTCATCGCCCCACCGTTGCTCTCTACATTCGCCTCGTCGGGATCCCTCACATAGACCCTGGCCTCCTCGAACTTCTTGTCCAGGATCATTTTGACGCAAGCCAGCTCATCTTCGGAGGTGGTATCTGTGTCTGTTAGGGCTACTGTGCCCCCCCATTTCTCATCCTGGGGTTTCATGGGGGTCTTATCAATAGGCTGGAAAGATTGTTTCCCTCCTGGGTGGCAGGGAAACTCTAGGCCCAGAGGTCATCCCCACTGCGTAGGCTTCGCCAGGGCTGCCACCACTCATTCAATCGAGGCCTTCGCTGGGTGAATCTGGGCTTTCACGACCTTGGGCGCGTCCAAGGCCTTCATTTTAGGGGGAGGGTCACCGCCTTGCCCCCGTTGGCTGTCTCCGTCGGGATTGACCGGGGCTTCTCCTGAAACTTACCCAGGTTCTCCGACTTCCTTTTCATCGAGCTAGAGCGTTGGCTCGTGGATGATGGCATCAGTGACATTGTGCCCTGCCTGGCAGCCGAGGAGCCTGAACCAACGGTGCTCCCGGTGCCTGTGGACTCAGATGTGCTTCGCCTTTTGTTGGGTCCCCATCGCCGGAGCGCACTCAAAGGTCTTAGAAGACCGCTCAGACCTCCTCTTCTCACCTGCTGCTGGGCTCTTCCCTTTCAGCCAGTAAGTGAGCAGAGTACGATGGTCCTTCATTGTCTAGACGGACATGTCCTTACAGAACGCACAGTCCTTCTCCATATGCAATTTGTCATCGTGAAGGCAGCAGAGGCACCAGGAGTGCTCATCTTCCTTGAAGACATTCTGTAATCCACATCCAGGGCAGATCCTAAACAGCTTGGATCCAACAGGCGTTGGGTCTCATTTGTCCTGGGCAAGGACCACACGGGGTAGGCCTCACAGATCTTCCAGAATCCCCAAGAAGTGAATACTCGACAAAAAAATCACCCTTGGGGCGTGTAGAAAATTCCAAAATGGGTCCCCATTAATCGAAAGAAGAATCGGTGGAGCTTGAGGCTCGAATTGACAGAAAAATGAGAGAAAAACTCTTTGAAAAAACGCAATACTCAGTAAAAGCTTGAGAGCTATAGCACGAGGACTCCCAACACTTGAATGTGCAGTAAAAATCTGAAGATGGCTGCCAGAGGAGGGGCTTAGGTAGAGGGCAGTAATTTGTTGGGGCAGTATGACCCAGAGATGAATGATTGATTACTAGTAGAAAGACAGTACAGAAACAAAAGTGAAACTGATTTTTTCTTTACCGAGGATTCCCAGCCTGACGACGGGGAATATTCATGAGCATGTGAATCCATGCCAGACCCCATGCTTGAGAACTTTATATATCCCCACAGTTCAAGTATTACTACTAGTCCTTCAGTACTTTGAATTATTATGTAGATCTTTACCAGACACTTCAACCTCTTCAGGTATGCATGGCATTCTTCCTTTTAATTGCTTTCTTAAAAGGGGCAGCCTCTTTGCCTCTTCAGTCTGTCTCACTACCACCAGAACAACCTGCTCACAAGAATCTTTCCTTTCTAGATTCCCCTTGACCAGCTTTGTTCCCACTTTTCTTCTAGTTATCAGCCGAAGTAATTACCCAGAAGCTTAGGCGCTACTCTTTCAGCTTCAGGTAACAATGGTGTATTGATTCCTTATACCACTTGCTTTTACAACTTCATAGCGGAGTTAGATGGCTCTTTTACTCTTGGCAAGGTTGGTTTCATTAGGAAAAGGGGATGCCTACTTGATTGGGTAATGCTTGTTCTTCTCTTCAATGCTTTTAACTCTTTACTTATTTGAAATAGAAAGAATGTCACTTGTGGATACTGTATATAGTTCAGTCTTCCAAGTGAAAACACAATTAGGCACATGCAACCACTCTTTAAGGTAGAATTAAAGTTTAAAGTGGAATGAGAAATTGTATTCCATTGTAATGGTAAAGGAGACAACTGACTTCCATTGGGAAACAGAATTGGGTACATGTGACCTATTATAGCATTCTCCCTCTTTGTTACCTGTACCTTATATACCATCAATGTTATGAATCCGGTAATGGTTTAGAAAGCGATAATTTTCCTCAATTAAGGACGCAACCACTATTTTAGTCAGTAACATATTTTAAAGTGTTCAACAATGGACTTAAAGTTCCTTCTTTATCACACGAGTGTTAAAACATTCACAATCAGCGCGAGTATTACAAGTCCATTGTTTAACAAGACTGAATTACATCAAACAGCTTGTACTCGCTTTCAGCCATACTTCTGTCATTTAGGAGCTGGATACAGTTACCAGCAAGACTCATGCATGGGATCTGAATGCCCTGCTTCACTCACCAGCTTCAATGACACTGGTTTTATGGGTTGCACTGCATTCCCAAATTTCTTTGCCTCTTCTACTACTTCTGTCTCACTGGGGACCCACACCCTTCCCCAGCACGGGTGTCTGTGGTCCAGCCACTTGATGTGGGAGTTCTCTTATCTACCGAGAACTTTGGCTTGGCTTCTGCATCTGGCCTTAGTCTCCCGTCTTTCCACGGCTTCAAAATCACAGCAACAAGACTCACATGGGAAAAACTCTGCCTCCTGCATGCCTTCCTATACACATGCTCTCCATTTAGAGTTTGATAGCAAAGGACTCTCTCAGAGTTTACAGGTGAAATCTGTTGTCTCCACGCACCGATGTCCCTTCTATTCTGCCACTTTCTTGTGATTTGCCAGCCTCGTGCTTCTCCTCTGCTAATGCTACTATAGCCCGCCTTCCAGCTCCCGTTTCAGCTCCTTCCACTCCTCCTTTCCTGCTGGGGCATTTTATACCTCACAGATTCAATGATTGTCTTCAGGTATGGACAATTAACCTTAATTGCCTGACTACTCCAATGGCTACTAGGCCCAATTGCCTGACTACTAAATCTACATGCCTCTTCAGCCCTCTTCTTTATCTCAGTACCTCTATGATTGTGGGACTTGTAGTTTCTTCCACAACAGTTGGATTTTTCAACTTCTACATAATTCCCATAACATATTTAACAGAAGGGCAATACGGTCTAGCTATTACAGAGGAAGATGGTTTAGTGAAGACAACATGTCCAGAAACCTTTATATTGTACCCTCGGGTTTTAGGAAGGTGTTTAGTCTGGGATACCAAAAAAGATCTTCATTTTGGTATAGTGTGTTCTGATTTTATAACCCTGGGGTTTACAACCTTAGATCTCAAATGAGGTTGATAGACATTAAAATGACAATAGGTTATAACCGCTTTATGTACAGTGGTAAGAATATCATTCTGTCAGAGGAAAAATACTCTGTCTCATCCCACAGAATCTCCTCAACACCCTGGGCCCTTTCTCCTCCCAGGTGACCACACCACCTCTAGGGTTGGGATCAGGAAGAATCTGAGAATGTGATACATAAGGTGTTTTATGCTACTATAAATAAAAATAAGTATTTGAAGCCTAACCTTTCAATGGATTAATCTGTAGCACTCACTAAATGGTTCATTTTACATTTGTTTTTCGCCGTCCTTTTAATTGTGTGCACTTTGTTGTGCACTTTTCCTCAATTTGACTTTGGCCAATTTGTTTCTTTGTAAATGGGGGCAGGGGATATCTGTCATAATCCCCCTCTATTCAACCCCCTACCTCTAACCCCATACCTCCATCCTCTCACACATCAACCCCCCACCCACTACCACGACACACACATTATCCATCATATACCCTCAAAAATGTGGTCAAAGTGAAATCGAGGAAAACTGCACAAAGTGCATATGCTGAAATGACAGTCAAAATAGCTCATATCTGACTTATTTATCGCAATAAAGATTTCAGATAAAGAAAAAGGAATTGCGTGTGGGACTGTAAGATTAACGATTAGGAAGCATTAAGTATTTTCAACAACACTGAGCACTCACTGAAGAGCCATCAATAGTATGGTTACTAAAATTAAAACATGAATACATGAATGGATCGATGGTTATATTTTTCTAAATTAATATGCCTTCCTTAATCCACCTAATCCTACCTTATTGGCTTTTTACATCTTGCCAAAGGATCATACAAATGTAGATAGTCCACCATGTAGACTAATATTTCATCATGTGTTATGCCCTAGCTTGGCCCCAGGCCATCTGCACGGGTGGCAGGGGCCTGTCGGCAGGGGCCAGTCGGCTCTATCAACGCTGGCACCTGCTTCGGCAGGGCATGTGGTGTAGAGCTCCTGTGCCACCCCCTACTTACCTGTGGTGAGATGTCCCCATCTGCTGTAATGGGCGGTGGTGGTTGCCGGTCCGGATCCCCATGGTTCGGGTGTTCCCTTGCATCTGGGTGCCACCAACTTGAATCAGTGACACATCCGCTGAAATGCAGCAGCACATATGAGTACATGCACCCTGGGCAACTGTACTGCATTGCCAGGTAACGGACGGGTAACATTCTCATCCTCATCCGGTGCCCATAGGCTGCACTCAGCACATCTCAACTTCAAGGTTGTTACACGCTCCTGTGATCATCTTCTGCATCTCTGTACACCTGTCCAGAGTGGTTCTTGTCCTGCTCTCTGCCTCTCTCTCTGGTCTTCTCTGCCTCTTCCTTATCTTGTGTTATGTTATGTTAAAGGTACTTATATAGCGCACCGTCACCAACAGAATTGGTCCCCAGGCGCTCTGGCGGATCTGTAAACAGGAAGGAGGGCGGTTAGGGTTAGCCGGGAGGAGGGGAGTAGGAGAGTGGGAGAGGAGGCATACGGTTGGCAGCTTCAGCTCGATATACACCGAGTGCTGGGCTTTGGTGCAAGTATCAGATCAGGCGAGACCTCAGATGCTGTAGGTGCTGTTTATGTGTTGTTGATGCGGTGTGGTAAAGTGCGTGCTGATTGCTAGGAGAGAAATGGTTGTGTGAGTTTTGTATGGGTTGAGTATGCAGAAAATTGAGGGTTGGGTTAGTGGGGTCTGTATCCTGATTCAGGTACTTCTGGTTCCGTTTGAGCTGTATCCCTGTGGGTGGGGTGGTTGCTGGTTCCTTATCGGCCATCTCGCTGTGGTGGTGCTGTTGTGTGCCCACTCCATTGCCTTCTTGCCTCTTCCCCTTCTTCTGAGTGTTTACCTAGCCTCGTACCCTCTCTTGCCCTTCCTTGCCATTGCCATCTGTGGTGCCCTGGATCAGAGCACCTTCTTGTGGTGCAAAGAGAACTGTCCTATCATCTTCCCCTGAGGGTTTATATACTCAGAGGGTGGGATTAGGGCAGTGCTTCTGCGTTGCCACAACATCACCCCATGGCTGTGACGAAGCTGTTGCTTTTTCTTCTCGACGGACCCAGAAGCCAGGTGCGAGACGTTGGCGTTCAGAATGACCTAACAGCATGTGATTCAGTATTGGAACCTAAAGCAAAATGAATTGATTTTTCATCAAACCATTGACTGTACAAACACTTAAGTACTTGCAAAATTCAAGATGCCGTTCACCTTATTAAAGGCGCCTCATTTGATAACATAGATAATTTAGATGGGGAATGTTACCAGTAGCAGTTTTCACAGTAACATGGCGTAAAGGTGATTAAGTTTACTGCCGAGTTGTTTAGATATTAGGGAATATACCAACGATTTTCTCAAACATTTTCTCACCAAACGTTGTCTTGGGAGGATAGCTCGGGGGCAACGTGCTCGCTTTGGAAACGAGATGAAATGGAGCAACACAAGTTCGATCCCTGGGTCCGCGCTTAGAAACCTCTGGGAATTAAGCGCATTATAAATAGCTCATTGTATCATTTTCAGTCCAGCCTTTCTAGTACCTCTGTTTAGAAAGTGGAAAACTTGTGCAATCGAGACTTCACTATAGCCAGGTTACCGGCCCGATGATCAAACAGCAGTGTTTGGGTTGGCTGATTAAATAGGGAAAGCATGGAAAATCTAATCGTAGGGCTTAGCGGATCGCTAGAAGAAAAGTGTGAAATGTATATCAATGAGTGCAATGTAATTATCCTTGAATACATTTGAACTTCACACTCTGCAATTAGCTCCTTTATGAATTAGTGAATTTTGTACATGATTTTTAGCTGCATGATTTGCATGTTTGGTTATGCGATTGGTTGTTGTATTTAGTTGGTTTTATGGGTTTACCAAAATAAACTTACTTTTTGACTTGACTACAACACTTAAAGATTATTTTCCTAGGCTCAAGGAGCCCTGCTTTGCTCAAAATAAAGCACCACTGATGGGCAGAGCCCCGGCACCCAACAATCTGCTCATGGTGAACCTCAAGGAGATGCACAATTTCACTATAAACAATCCATGTATGCCATCCATTATACTATGCAAATATGAAATATTGATGACATGTTGGTTGTCTGGTATGAGATATTGATGGCATGTTGGATGTCTGGTATGAGATATTGATGGCATGTTGGTTGTTTGGTATGAGAAATTGATGGCATGTTGGTTGTCTGGTATGAGATACTGATGGCATGTTGGTTGTCTGGTATGAGATATTGATGACATGTTGGTTGTCTGGTATGAGATACTGATGGCATGTTGGTTGTCTGGTATTAGATACTGATGGCATGTTGGTTGACTGGTATGAGATATTGATGACATGTTGGTTGTCTGGTATGAGATACTGATGGCATGTTGGTTGTCTGGTATGGGATACTGATGGCATGTTGGTTGTCTGGTATTAGATATTGATGGCATGTTGATTGTCTGGTATTAGATATTGATGGCATGTTGGTTGTCTGGTATGAGATATTGATGACATGTTGGTTGTCTGGTATGAGATACTGATGGCATGTTGGTTGTCTGGTATGGGATACTGATGGCATGTTGGTTGTCTGGTATGAGATATTGATGGAATGTTGGTTGTTTGGTATGCTAGTGAAACTAATCTCAATTCTTTCATTACATGGATGAATAACTTGGATGTAAATTAAAAATGTGCATCAAATAAAAGTGAAGCAGCATTTTGGGATTTCCTCATTAAAGAACGTGAGCGAAAATGGGGTTAATACTTTATAGTAAGTCTACAGAGAAAATACCACATTACGCTTTACTAGTCAACGATCTGAGCCGCTATGTCAACATTGTCCCCATGGTCGGTTCTTGATGACCAGAACAAAGTGAACCACCATTACTGATTTCAAAGTTCAGCCAGAAATACCCACAGACTGACTAACACCAGCTCACTAGCGAAAAAGGCACACAAACTGAGCAGGGTTTAATGATCATTGTAGTCTTCTAGAACCATCACAGAAAAGAATACAGCAATGAATTGCAAACATATGTTTTTCAAAAAAATCCATATTTTGCAAACAGTGAAACCTCCATTTCTAAACCCCACTTTTGCTTTAAGAAAAGATGTAAACCGTAAACAGTCACTGTGTTGGGCCATCCAACCTGAAGTGAAAAGAAATACAAATCTACCACACATTGGAATATGGCACATATGGGTGGGCACTGGTCATATGGAAACTGTATGGTACGTACTTTTACTGAAAAAAAGGTTGACCTTTGCATGGAAGAATAAAAACTGGACTCTTCAAACACTAAAAGATTCTAAAAGTCAGAATGTTATTGATGTGGACAAATGTCGCATCAGTGAGATAAGTGTGATGAAAACATTTAACAACGTAATGAACATTCTAGTGTTTCACGTTACAAGTAAAGGCAGCGGCACAGGTTTTCCTCAATAGAACATTGTGGGCGATTCAGGGAGGACCCAAATACGCTCCATGCAGTAAACCCAGATTCTATTCAAGCATAATTTATTACCTGATTTTTGAAATGTAGTACTTATGATGTAGGCTAATCGAGGCTCATTTATTTTGCTTCTATAGGAGCGCAGTGGAGAAGGTCCTCTGCTAAAACAGTGTGATAACTTCATTTCGAGAAGAAGTTCTCAACCATGAATGGTTGAACCATGAAGAATTAGCGGATATATATCTTTTTTTTTTTTTTTTTTTTTTTTTTGATGTTTTAGTTTAGTGGTAAACTTTTACATCATTGTGTATCTTGTACGAGAGTGGAGGGGATGTAAAAAAGGGCTTTACAATTTTCTTCGCTTGAGGTCAAGAATGTTAGTCAGGAAAAGAACAACTGTGAATATGTATTTGTTGATATTTCCGCTGAGGATAGTATTCCATCTTTCCTCTGTGTTCATTTGTTGTGAGGCCAGATCGAAATGGGAACCAAATTGCGTGCGTTGAGCTGCCAGCACCGGACACTCCATGACTAGGTGGAATATGGTCTCCGGTATGGTTTCAATTTCGCAGAAACGGCAGTAGTTCTTTGTTTTAGGGATCCGGTTTGTTGTGGCTAAGTAGCAGTTTGTCGGCAGGATATTCAATCTAATTCTCAGAAATGTTGCTCTGATCACTGGGTCAGGAAATAATCGCAGGTATGGTTGTGGTTCATTTAGTTTTCTGTTGTCCTTGTTACAGTGTAGCGTTCGTTTATAGGAATTTTTCTGTTCAATGGTTTTGATCCAGTCATTTTGCAAGAGTTTGGCTTTGGCGTATTGGGGACGCTTCGTTAAAAGTTCTTGAGATATTTCTTCTTGTTCCATTTCCTTGGTAATAGATTTTTTCCATTTTGATAGAACTGTGATATTTAAGTTCGCTGGTTTAGTTTTGAGAATTTGGATTGCCGGTGTCTTATCATCGGACAGGAGTTTGCGATAGATGTCCAGACGTTTCCATCGTACCATGGAGCCGATAGATTGAGTTGCGAGTTCGTACCTTATTCGTGGCATAGGGTACGATTTCGGTAAGGATAAGATCTTGCGCCAGAATATGGACTCAAATTTCATCCAGTTTACTTCTTGTGCGTTCAACATTGTTTCAGAGCCATAAGTTATTATTGGGATGTATTTTTGCCTGTAGTACGCAATTATCGGTTTAAATGAAAACTTTCCAAATTTTCTGTGTAGGATGCAGCCTTGGCGTGCCAATGCTTGCGCCTTCTGTTCAATTTTGTCCAACCATTCTGCTTCTGTATTTGATTGGTTGATCGTGATACCAAGGTACTTGAATGTTGTCACATTTTCCAGCTTGTTTCCATTGATATTGAAGGTAGGTTGATGTTTTGCTTTAAATTGTGGTTTCGTCAGTTGCATAGATTTTGTTTTAGTGATATTGATTGTGAGATCATTTTGGGTCATATAGTTGCTCAGGGCTGTGAGTGAAAGTTGCAGGCCTGATGGAGTTTTGTCCATTAAGACGATATCGTCTGCGTATGCCATTATGGAGACAGGGGTTGAATTGATTTTTGGGGGGTTTACTTTATTGTTTTCCAGATGGTGTTCAATATCTGATGTATAGAGGTTATAAAGAGTCGCTGCTAGGGCACATCCTTGCTTTAGTCCGTTAAATGTTGGAATTGCTTCAGTGGTTATTCCTTGTTTTGTGAGCCTGACTTTGATTGAAGTGTCTGAGTAGAGTAATTTGATGGGCTCAAGAATATTCGGAGGGCAGTTCCATGCCTTAAGCTTCGCCCATAGTTTTTGTCGAGATAGTACGCAATATCACCTTTGGGACACCTTGAGCACATTGTGTTAGATAATTCTACACAAACTTATGTTTTGAAGAACACACACTTACATGGACATTAACTGGGGAGCAGGGTGACCACTATATACGGACTGTGGAGCACACTTACAGAGCAAAAAATAAGACATTTCCTCGAATCATATTTATCTATATTACATGTGGTTATCTGTTCTTCAGGAGATTGAGGGTGGACACTGCTAATTTATCAATATTAGTTCAATATATTATAAGTTATGTCGGAGCCCACCTTGAGGCCTTGGCACAATGAGAAATGAAAGAGCCAGAAATGTATCTGATTCCAGGTGCGCTCACGTTATGCTCCCCTATGGAGTTACAATAAGTATTCAATAGATCGGTCTAGATTATTCGAAGAAAATCAATTTGAAAAAAGATTCAAATAGTTTAGCTAGTCTCCAAAATTTAATTTCGAGGCTTGACATACAACAACAATTCAGTGCCCAAGTATTTGAAAGCCAATGCATTTCGGATTATTTCCGTCTTTAGGGCTTGGTACACTGAGCGTGTCGTCACTCGTGGTGATGTTGGCGTGTGGAGCTCAGAGCGTCATATATCTTGGCATTTGTCTTCTGTTAGTCATGCCGTGACCCTGTGGACAGGCTTTGCGAATATTCTGTACGCCGCTCTGAGCGCACCTGGAACCAGATTAATTTCTGGATCTTTCTTTTGTCGTTATCTGTTCTTCAACCATTATTTTCAAGGCACTGCAGAATTAGATGTCGGATTGATAGAAGGAGAAAGAAACGGTTAACATCAATAAATTAATTCCCAGGATCTTATGAAATAGAGGAGTGTTTGGGTTAGGTGCATGACACAGCGGGTTTATTTGTGGTTGTGTAGTGATGCCCCGTTTTGTCCCCAGAATGACATGGCCTAGGTTCAGCCAACATTCGAAGCTAGTCGACTATACTATAAGGAAACACAGACAGTATGTAATAACACCCTCCCCCCCACATAAACTGGATGCTTTGTGAGTGGACCTTACTAAACGTGATGAATCCAGGGAATTCGTCCATTCTCCAAATGGGGGAGCCACAAACTTTGGGACAAGAGAGAATCTGAAGACACCATGAGGAGGTGAGAAAATTGAGCAGTGAAGCATGTCTGGGAAGGCCGATAGCCCACGATGGGCTGAGGCTCCAAATATCACATGGGGAGGGGGGGTGAGAAAAGCGGTAACCAAAGCAGGGCTGAGCAGACCCATACCCCACGCAGCACTGAGAATCCAAATACCCTATGAGGGGGTGAGAAAATTGATAAACACAGAGGCTGAAAAGATAGGTAGCTAAGGCTGGGTCAAGATGCAAAATACTCCACGAGGGGGGATAAGGAGTCCCACAACCCAAGCAAGGGTGAGCAAGGGAATTACCCAAAACGATACAAGGCACAAGACCCAAGCTGGGGTGAAGGGCATTTTCAGTTTTGTGAATACTGATCAACTCCGATCAGGAGAGCCTGTAGTCTCCAACAAGAGCACATCCCATATGGCAGGATAGACCGGAAACTGACCTGCCCAACATGGCCTTTTCTTCTGAGAGGAAGACAGACCTTTTGAGCTACAATAGTGGGCCTAGAGCCGGTGAAGACATTGCAAAATCTTTTGGTGGGGATCAGAAAACCAGTCACCACTAAACCTAAAGGGGAGTAATCCTCTTCTAAGCTAAAGTTTATGTTATCCTTTTTTCATAGTGGTTGGGCAGGTGTTGGGGTAGTGAAGGTTTAGTCAGAAGACAGAGTTTCTTTGTAGGAAATCCTGAAGATCACCCATTTATTATTTTCCGGAAAGCGGAGCTCATTGTAGAAGTAGGGTTACAAAAGGCCTAACTTTTCTTTAATAAAAGTGTTCTGGTACAAAACAGGCCTTTTTGTCCGTCTCATATGTCTGACTTACCACATAAACGTGAATATTTTACTAACCTTTCATGCTGCAAGATACTAGCCATGCATGAAAGGTCCATTCTCGACATGCTCACAAAACACCATGTTGTAATCACCACAAGTCATTTATCACTAGCCAATGGCGAGGGCACATTTTCTGCACTGGTTGTATTGCTTGTATGTATGTTTTGAACCAAAAGCTTACAGTCACTGTTACTGTTACATACTTCGAAGAATGATTCAATCAGATAGCAAGAAAGTAAAACAAATTAGCTTTTTAAATGTAATTCAGAGATATCTTGTGTGTGTAATTTATTCTACCCTAAGGCATTCCAAGGATGCTCAAACCCCACACCTTGAACTCTGACGAAGCCGCCCATCTGCATTGTCTTCATCCTCCTCACCCAGCACAACCACTGCAATTCTTCTCTTTGGATCACAAATCCTTTAAAATGTAATTTACACTCCATGTTTGATAGAAAGGCTTTTCCTAGCCAGGTTTTACAAGAAGCCAGAATACCAATTAACGCCTCCTTGTTCAAAGAGCCTTTGTCTGGCACGCAAGGGCAACAAAAGCATGGCACGGTGTACCAACCGCAGGACATTATTACCACAATATGTCATGTTGGCACCGTCCTACGACATGGGGGGAATGTCAAACAAAAGAGAAGCTGCACTAGGTCTTCGCTCTCAGTCCCAATAATTATGACTGCCCAAATTCTGCGGTCTCAATCTGCCTGTGTAATAGGCTGCATGCTGCACTGCCCCGGGCATCCAGACTCTCTATCACATCCCCCTCTGTGCAAGATCAAGAGAGGGATGAATTGGAATCCAAACCCACCAGCACCGGGTGGCAGTGCATTCATCTTGGACCTGGATAGACATTCTGAATTTTGGAGGGTGGCGCGAGGGGAGGAGTTGGCATAGAGAGATGGTGTTTATTGCTGGAAAACAACAAGGCACGAGGAAAGAAAGGATTGCAATTTACCATGCAGACTACTCCCATGCTGACATCTGATCACTGGACAGCTTGCACAACTCGATTCCCAAATGTCATGATTATTATGAAATCTCTGTACCAAAAAAAGAACATTTGGGGGGCTGGCAAAGCTGATAAATAGCATGGCTGTTCAGCATGTGCTATTTTTGGATGGAACTTCTTTTGTCTTCTGCTCCCGTCTGCAAAGAGTCCCTGACAAGGCGTTCCCTTCAGACCAGCATTGGGTATTAGCTAAGCATATCAAGGCTCTTTCCATCGGAACAAGCTTCCATCCCATCTTCGCCTTTAGCTAGATCAGCACAGATGGGAAAGGTCTGATGTTCCGATCATCCTTGGGACATTGGCTGTCCATTAGTGGATGTCTATCTAATACCTGTGTCTCATTGGAGCTTTTACACCCATACCTTTGAACCCTAAATCAGTCATTGGGGGAGAGGATTTTTTTTTTTTAATGGAAGATATACTTATCTCCCGGGTGATCTACAACCCTCTTTGATATCGAACATGTGAAAAATAAAGGGTTCATATTCAATAGCACCACCAATTGTAGCATAAAGTTGTACGTAGTACTATCATCACATTTATTAACTAAGAGCCACTATTTTAGAGGGGAATCAATAAAGGGGAATCAATCAGTAAAGCTCTTTCTATCAAAGTGTCAAAAAAGCATGTAGTCATTCATTCCTCAATTGTATAAAACCTGGCAGTCCTGATGGACAACAAACTTACTCTAGAGCCACAAGTAAACGCTCTTATCAAGAAATGCTTCTTTCATCTGCGAGTAGTGAAAAGGATCCTACCATTCCTGTCATTTGCTAACAAAACACTCTCTGTCATCACTCTCGTCATGTCCAGAGTAGACTAATACCCTGTATCTAGGCATGCCTGAACTACGTCTAATAAACTCCAACGCATACAAAATATGTGGCGGTCAGACTGCTCCTCAAACTACCTCGAAGAGAACACATCACACCTGTGCTGAAAACACTACACTGGCCAACAATAAAACAACAAATCAAGTTGAAATCAATATGCATAACACACAGAGCAATCCACAGCACGGAGTTCCTCAGAGAAAAAATAAACGTACACTGCCCAACAAGGCCACTCAGATCCAGCAGCAACATCCGTTTGCAACAAAAACCATTCAACAAAAGAAAATTCTGAGGATCCTCTTTCTCACACCTCGCCCCAGAAACCTGGAAAGACCGACCAGAGAACATATGTAACACAAGAGTTCACCTCCTAGTCAGAAAACTCCTCAAATCTTGGCTCTTCACCCCATAACTATAAAGAACGCCCATGGGGGCACATTTAGAGCTGAAACAATGCTGAGAGAGGAAACCGATCATACATATCGCCCTAAGCTACTGCCCATCAACTGAAGTAAGGGAAGAACCAGTCGACGGCATATCAATTTACCAATTGAAAGATAGATAAGCTAGAATCATACCAAAGAACAATCACAGAGAGATCGGAATGGAAGGGTAAGGATGACATGTCAATAACACCTTGGCCTACAAAGTAACCACAGGCAGCATTGGATCACCGACAGGAAATAGATAGGAAGGGAGCGAGTGACTGTAAAAATACAGCACCAGTACCAGTACCAGAGTGGGGGAAATTGCACGCCTGAACCTTAACACAGCTGGGAACTTGCCACACCATCACGCCTAATAATTAGACGGACAAGAAAGAAAAAGAGAAAGAATATGCCTATGCCATAGGACAGCCGAATACATAGATCAAGAATTATAAGGACTAAGACATATAACCCACTAACCCAAAAGTTCAAATTTCTGCACACTTAACTCACACAAAAATACACACAACCACCTTCTTGCACAGCAAACCACATGCACTTCACACTGCATAAGACGCACCAACAGCACAAGAGTACTCACATCGATCAGATATTCACACCCAAGCTCACTGCACAGTGAAAACCGAACTGAAGCTGCAAACAGGACATCACCTTTCTCACTTTCCTACTCCCTCTTCACCCGACTAACCTCACCCCACCTTCTTGTTTGCAGATCCACATGAGCGCCTCGGGACCAATTCCGTTGTTGATGGTGCGCGGTACAAATACCTTTAACATTAACATTCATTAATGCACAGAGAGCACATTCCCGGGAAACAGACGGACATTGCGTGTTGTTTCTAGTACCACTTGAGTCAGTAATGTAACCAGTGGCAACTGCAGCCATGGGCACGAGGACACTTCCTGCAATGACAAAGCAACCAATGTTGGTTATGCCATCCTTGGCAACAGTTTATAGGTCCAGCCTTGTGTGGTGTCGTCATGTAATAGATCACATGCTCACCTCTCCAACATGGACCATAGGACTACAGAACAGCTCCACCTATCAGGGTAAATCCATCATCTCAGTTAAGTTGACAGGGCTGCATGAGTCCAGCCTCAAAAGAGTCTACTGTAGCAAGAGACCCCAACCCTACCTCTAGACCCTAACCCCTGGAGCTCAGTTCATCCATGATGGACAATGTTGATCTCCTTGATATAAGGCTTGCAGTGTCACCTACATGATGTCTTACCACTGCGTTGTAGAGTTAGGAGGGGTACTTGCTATTCTTCAGGGAAATTATTGGTAAATCAGAATTGTATTTCCTGTGAATTTTATGTTTGTTGACTCCAACATGTTGTCAATTACAAATTCTTAAAAAAGCAAATTAACAAGGGGGTCCTGGGAGTCCCTCTGCCAGACACTAGTCCTGGTTACGAGAGACTTACCCAGAGTCTTTAGCTCACTATCTTTCACAGAGAAGAAATATCCCAAACATATCAGTCTTTGTCCAGCCCTGGGGCAGTCCAGCACCGAAATGCTAGGCAATTCTCCTCTGAACAAGAGTACCAACAGAAACCCCAGACACGTGTTTCGGTCTGGTTGGACCTCATCAGTAGGGTGGATCTGTGCCTCTCTAAGAATAGTGAGCAAGGGGTCCACGTCTGGATTCCCCTAGTAACTTAGGGTGAGACCCAAAGTTACTTAAATATGCAAATTAACAAGGGGGTCCTGGGAGTCCCTCTGCCAGACATTAGTCCTGGTTACGAGAGACTTACCCAGAGTCTTTAGCTCACTATCTTTCACAGAGAAGAAATATCCCAAACATATCAGTCTTTGTCCTGCCCTGGGGCAGTCCAGCACCGAAATCAGTAGGGTGGATCTGTGCCTCTCTAAGAATAGTGACCAAGGGGTTTCTGTTGGTACCCTTGTTCAGAGGAGAATTGCCTAGCATTTCGGTGCTGGACTGCCCCAGGGCAGGACAAAGACTGATATGTTTGGGATATTTCTTCTCTGTGAAAGATAGTGAGCTAAAGACTCTGGGTAAGTCTCTCGTAACCAGGACTAATGTCTGGCAGAGGGACTCCCAGGACCGCCCTTGTTAATTTACATTTTTAAGTAACTTTGGGTCTCACCCTAAGTTACTAGGGGAATCCAGACGTGGACCCCTTGCTCACTATTCTTAGAGGGGCACAGATCCACCCTACTGATGAGGTCCAACCAGACCGAAACACATGTCTGGGGTTTCTGTTGGTACTCTTGTTCAGAGGAGAATTGCCTAGCATTTCGGTGCTGGACTGCCCCAGGGCAGGACAAAGACTTATATGTTTGGGATATTTCTTCTCTGTGAAAGATAGTGAGCTAAAGACTCTGGGTAAGTCTCTCGTAACCAGGACTAATGTCTGGCAGAGGGACTCCCAGGACCCCCCTTGTTAATTTAATTACAAATTCTTATACACATCTTTTATGAGGAATATCCCTTTGAATGTAACTGAGTGGGACTCTCAGGCTGCAGGTAGGTGATGCGGCCGGTGGCACAGTGCCCACTTGTAAAACGCAAGTAGAGGAACGATTCATCCATCTGCTGTGGAGAAGCTGCACGTGGCCGAGGAGCCAGAGGGGGACTCTGGAAAATGTCTTGATGTCTGACTTTTGGGAAAGTTCCAAAGAGGGAGGCTTGTGCCACAGTGCACGCTAGATGTCGTAGGTAGTGCAGAGGTGGAGGAGAGAGTCCCTACTTAATGGGAAGAGAACATTGGCAACTAGCGCACATGGAACTAGAGACAGAGCTAAACTATGAGAGCTGGACAAAGTACACAAGAGAAGCCCGATCTGACCTGTGGAGCTGGGACAGAGCAGAGTGAGAAGGACTCGTGCCCTGGGGTACAATATGCCACACAGGCTGAACTCGGACACTGCCTTTGTGGAGAACTTCACACAGCTGCAGTGGGGTACACTGCACCGCGTGAAATGTGGTTTACTCCGGGCTCACGATGAGTGGCTGTACCTCCACACATGTAGTGTGCATACACGACCACTTACATCAGCAGTACCTTGCGTATAATCTCTTTCCACAACTGAATATACGAGAATCCACTGGGACACTGCGTAGACCATGGCGGTACAACAGAGGTACACATGCAAGCAGGGGTGTTGCTAGGTCGGGAAAAGATCAGGGGCTAAGTTAATGTCGGGATTGGCAGGACTCTGGGATAGCTAGCATTTTGGATGTAGGACCTGAGCTTCTATCCACGGCTACAACCAAAAGATGCAGGGTTATAACCCCCCATCCCCTGCCCCCAGGCTCCTCCTAGAAACGCCTCTGCATGCAAGGATGGGAAGGCACCAGAGCATCAGGATACTTCATGATGGTGTCTGATAAGACAGTGTCATTTTTCGTGGAGGCAGTATCTGGCACATCCTCAAGACACAATTAGAGGAGCTGGGTTGAGTGACTTGGGTCATTGACACAGGTGAGTGCAAGCTCAGAGGTGTGTATTTTGAAGCCGGCTGCAAACAGGCCATATGAAACAAAGAAGTTAGCAATAGTACTATTCACTAGAAGAAGCAAAGATGTGTTCAATCATGATAGGTTAGTGCCTGGATACATCTGCAGCGTACACGACATCCAAAATAAAGTCAACTACCCAAGGATACGACATCATCAATTTATTTTGCCGAAAGATAATCCACGCACCCAAAGAGAATTTCAACATTCTTCACTATGGTTAAAAAAAAAAAAAAAGGTCCAAAAGCATTTGTGCAGGCAGAGCTGAACAGTGCAAGGAGGTCTTGCAGAAGGACGAACACTATGTGTGACTGTGCATGACTTCCACACCTTCATGGCTCCATTTAGGAAGTCGTTCGCTCATAGACTTGGTTGCAATCAGGGGTGCTGCTAGGTCTGGAAAAGATCTGGGGCTGCGCTAATGTCGGAACCTGGGGCTAGCTAGCCTTTTAGTTGTATCCCCAGAGCTTATGTCTGGTGCTACAACAAAAAGGCCCGGGGCTATAGCCCCCACAGCCCTACCTAGGAACGCCTCTGGTTGCAAAACCCTTGGACGTGCGGTTAAGCTGTAGATGTCGGGCCTCGTTCACACCAATCAAAACTGCACGTCCTTTGGCTAGATTCCCTGCATAGTTGCAAAGGCCATGCTAGCCAAGTTACTTTTGGTTAGGAACGATGTGGGTAGGGTTAAGATGGTCCTCACATGCATGCATGAATGAATTGAGGGGCCCTTCAGAGCTGTCGAGTTCTACTCTAGTCAGAGCTTCTCAGTGGGGACCGATGGAAAATGTGCATACCCGCAATCCAGCAGTCAAGATGTGCAGACGCACAAGCAATGACTCAAGGCCAGGCCCATCAACATTTCAAAGACCAATTTCAGATCGTTTGAGTCCCAACATGTCCACGCTCTTCTGAGTCAAGGCCACCCTTCAAAAAAAGTTAATTGACCTCACACTGATCATAAACTCAGTCGAGGCCACCCTTATAAAGTGAGACGATGTGGCCCTTATCATAAATTGAGCGGAGGATGGCACTATCATAAAGCGAGTCAAGGCAACCCTTATCATGAAGTGAATTGATGCCACCCTTATCATAAAGTCAGTTGCAACTGGCCCTATCAAAGAGAGTCAAGGCCACCCTTATCATAAAGTGAGTGGAGGATGGCCCTATCATAAAGGGAATCAAGGCCACCCTGATAAAGTGAATTGACGTTAGCTTAATCATAAAGTGGGTCGAGGACGGCCCTATCATAAAGTGAGTGAAGGCAACCCTTATCATAAAGTGGGTCGAGGTCACCCTAATCATAAAGTGAGTTGATGTTGCCATTGTCAAAGTGAGCGGAGGATGGCCCGATTATAAAGTGTGTCAAGACCACCCTTATCATAAAGTGTGTCGAGGTCTGCCCAATCATAGTGAGGCAAGGCCACCCTTATAAAGTGAATTGACATTACCCTTATCATAATGTCAGGCCCTAACAGTGAGCCGAGGCCACTCTCATCAAGGTGAGTCAAGGGCACCCACATCAAGGTGAGCAGAGGCCACCCTCATCATAAAGTCAGTCCATTACGCCATTAGCATAAAATCAGTTGAGGCCCGCCCTTATCATAAGTGAGGTGAGGCCACCCTTATGAAGATGGTGAGGCCACCATTATTGTACCATGAGGTTAGGTCATCCTAGTCAAAGCTGGTCTTATGATAAAGTGATACAAGTCCTTATCAAGGTGTGTCGAGGTCAACCCTTATAATAAAGTGAGTCAAGGCCACCCTTACCGTAAAGCTAATCTAGGTCGACCACATTATGTTATGTTATGTTATATTATCGGTACTTATATAGCGCACCTTCACCAATGGAATTGGTCCCCAGGCGCTCTGAAGGATCTGTAAATGCGAAGGTGGGATGGGTTGGTAAGGAGAAGAGGGCGTAGGATAGTGAGGGGAGTGGTGTACTGTTGGCAGCTTCAACTCGGTAGATACCGGGTGCTAAGCTTTGGTGCGAGTATTGGATCAGTGTCAGTCCGCGTGTGCTGTTGGTGCGGCTTATGTGTTGTTGCAGTGTGGTGAAGTGCGTGCAGCTGGTTGTGCGAGAGATGGTTGTGTGAGTTTAAGTATGCAGAGAGAGTTTATATTGGTTAGTGAGTTATGTGACATTTAACATGCAAGCAACCACAGTTCTGTCTAAGTGTAGCACTTGCTGACCTACACAATTCAGTCTGAGTGTGGCACTCACCAACCCTCACAATACCATCTAGATACCGCACAGGCCAATGTTCATAATTCTATCCAAGTGCGGGGCATGTCAACATTCTCAATTCCTTTTAAGTGTAGTGCTTGGCAATCTTCATAATTCCATCTAGGTGTGGCACTCGCTAACATTGTCATGTACCCTGGAACATGGAAACTTTGGGCGAAATTGACGAAGGGCCGCTTCCATTAAATGTGCCTTTACGTTTTGCATGTTGTATACAGCAGCGGTCTAGTGTTTCTTTCTCAATGATCGGAGCCGCCAGATTTATACACTTCCTTCCGGCCATCCCCGGTGCGTTGCAACTGCAGTGACTTTCTGACTGCCACCTCAACGCTTAGCGGCTACTCTTTGAAGTGCTTTCTTTAATTCGCCAACGCAAACTCTCTCTTACAGCACCACTTTGCTGTTGCTACTCTTCTCTCCCATTTTCTCTTTTCTGTTCTGTTAGGCTTTCTTTTTCCCTTTCTCATTTCCGTTACTCCGCTTACTTTTCTTCCCCTGTTCCTTTTTGCCTTTCCCCTTTTTCTAAGGCTTTCTTTCGTTCCCATTCTTTCTGCCTCGTGTTCAGTTTACTTAACGTTGGGTACCTGGTTTACTCTTGTCTTTCGTCCGCTTGTCCTTGTGTAGAGACATCAAGGAGATTCCATTTTCCTTCTGCTTTACGTTCATTTTCCACAAAGCTACTACCGGACTGGACTCCAATTCGACTCCAGGGTTTTTTGCCTCTTGGCTTTTTCCCCTTTTGGCTGTCCCGGAAGGGGGTCTCCATCACAACACAGAAATTGTGATTGCGGCTTCTTTCCGTGGCAAGCCATTGCTTCTAAAAAAAACCTGGAAGATCCCTGCACCTGGCGTAAGGACCTACAGAACGTCTTCTCAACGGACTCATCCGACACAGGGGAGGAGAGTGGGAACAGTGATTCTGGGAAATCAGAGAGTGGTTGTGACAAACATTCACAATCCTGACTAGATACGGCGCAGGCTAATGTTCTCAACTCTAAGTGTGGCACATGCTAACATTCACAATTCTGTCTAGATGCGGCGCAAGCCAAAGTTAGGAATTACGTCTGAGTGTGGCACATGCTAACATTCACAATCCTGTCTCGATACGGCGCAGGCTAGTGTTCTCAATTCTAAGTGTGGTGCATGCCAACATTCACATTTCTAACATTTCAATGGGAGGTCTATCAAGTGTGGTGTCTGCTAAATCTTCCTAATTCCAACCAAGCAGGCAGAATCCAATATTTACAAACCTATCTAGATGTGACGCATGCTAGCATCCACAATTCCCTCCAGGTGTGACACTTGTTAACCTTGACTAGTATGTTAGGATGCACTGCAGGCAACATTTCAAACACTGTCATGGTTGTAATCCGGATGGTGGTCACACAACTTTCTAAGTATGCATGGGCTAAGTCTATGGCAGTCTATGATATGGGAAGATAAGGTAGAGTGGCGGGGGCTTGCTGGTGTAGAGTAATTGCTCTACACCCCACCGATGCCACACTTACAGTTTTTGTTGGTGTCTGTTAGCTGCTGGCTTCCCCTGCTGACACCTGCAGACACATCTTGGAGCAGCCAATGGCGGAGCCGCCCTTGGCCTTGGGGCCATTAGCCACAGGGGCTGCCGGGCAGAGGGCTTCCCAGTTATGACGAGGTGGATCAGCCAATGGGATCTTGAGGGCGGGAGGAACGGAACACCAGAAAGTGGTTGCCGGCTACGTTAGCACACAGGGGCTGGGGATGCTACTTTGCTTTTTTTTAAAAAAGCAAGTTGGTCCAGAAAATGGAGTCGCTGGGCCCAACTGCGCTCACTTGCTTCTTCTGCACCGAGTGGGAGCAGGGGCAGCGCAAGGGTCAGTAGACCCCGAAACAACACAAGCTGCATAAGCCAATGGGATCTTGAGGGCGGGATGGGAGGCGGGAGGGAGACGGAACACCAGGAAGTGTTTGCTGGCTACGTTAGCACACGGGGTCTGGGGATGCTACTTTGCTTTTTTTAAAAAAAGCAAGTTGGCCCCGAAAATGGAGTCGCGGGGCCTAACTGCACTCACCTGCTTCTTCTGCACCGAGTGGGAGCAGTGGCAGCGCAAGGGTCAGTAGACCCCGAAACAACATGAGCTGCATCAGCCAATGGGATCTTGAGGGCGGGATGGAAGTGGGAGGCTGGAGGGATACGGAACACCAGGAAGTGTTTGCCGGCTATGTTAGCACACGGGGGCTGGGGATGCTACTTTACTTTTTTTTTTTAAAAAGCAAGTTGGCCCCGAAAATGGAGTCGCTCGGCCCAACTGCTCTCACCTGCTTCTTCTGCACAGAGTGAATGAAAATAAAAAACACAGAGTAAATAAAATAAATCGGCCCATGGAAAGAACAGAACCCGAACAAGGGCATTTAATAAAAGGGCAAAGTATGGGGTATTGGTGATATTTGGCAGGGTGCCAATCTAATTGCAGACTAACTACCTCTAAATCACAGTGGAACCTGGACACGATTTGTCCTGAAAATGACAAGTTTGTGTTTTGGCCCCTATTTTAAGTGGAGAAGAGAAGGGCAGAGAATTGTGTGTACACTTGGGCAAGGGGCTTTCCGAGGCACATATTCCCTGAACACAGCATTCACACGATATTGCTATGTGCAGCTCAAGGTTCTCAAAGGTTGGCAGTGGGAAGGAAGCACATTTTTCAGCTGGTAAGATGGCTCTGCGGCTTAAACGCTTGTTGTTGCGATCTGTGTTTCATCTGCAGGCTACAGGTTCGAATCCCGACAAGGCCAACTCAGACTTTCCTTCTTCTGATATTTTGGGGAATATTTTTTTTTTTTTATGTTTTATTGTAATTTATAGTTTATATAAACTTTTATTACATTCTACACAGATCTCTACAAGTCTCTTAAAATGATTCACTCCACTTAATGATTCTTCATCAAACTTCAAGATCCCCTTAATGTGCAGCTCACGAGGCCTTTGATGATACATCACATTTTATTTAGTTGTTAGGATCTGTTCCATGTAATCAATTACTGCACATATTCATTTGGTGTTGTTACCTGATAGCATCATGAACCACCACTCTTCTATTTTTCCAGTTAGGGGGGGGGGAGATTTACTTAGCAAGAGAGACCTTGGTACTTTTAATTCAATACATCCAATGATCAGATGTTTGGAGGATTCACCAATGATCAGATGTTAAGAGGATTCATGGGGAATAATAGTATTGTATGTAAATATTTCCTATGTAAAGCGCTTTAGATTAAAGTGCTATAAAAAATGTATTTAAACAATAAAAACAATATATATAGATTACCGTAACATGAAATGTTAGCAAATATAAAGCCTACTTGTGTTCTCCACAAAGCCTGTGAGGGAGGAAAAAATTAACATTACATTGATGGGATTTCAATGGTTAGATAACAGCGTATAACATCAACCCTGGAAACGTGTCTAGGTTTTCAGTACAAACACGCACACACAAAGTATAATCGACCCATTAGGGAGACAAGGTCCACTGTTTGTCGATTGTGCTTTTCAACAAAGGTAGGCACAAGTAATTAAAGCGGCCAGCGTGCCCCTTCTTTAGACTGCGCCCCCCCAGGCTCTTACCGTGACAGGAGGCTTCAGGCTCTGGTCACTGGGCTGCGAGGCACCTGGACGGAAGGCGGCAGGTGGGCCCAGCGCCGGGTCACTGCTCCGCCTCACCAGCAGCGGCGTGCCTGGAAGGAAAGAGAGGGGTCAGAGGTCAGCGCGGCCCGAGGCGACGAAGGACATCAAGCGCCGCAAAGCCAAAGAATTCTACGCTGATTTCTGGAGCCTGATAAACACCCCACCCTGTAGTTCTCTCGTTGTACAACATTTACTGACCCAGAAAAGCGTGAAAGGTACACCATTCCGTTAACTCCGACCAGAAATGGTTTAATGACAGGCTCTCTGCCCCCATCGCAGCGGTGATTTGGTGCAGTACAAAATCGCTGGAACATTTGATGGCTGCAAAGATTGTGTTCACCTTAACTTCCAATAAGATGAGCAAACATACAATGATCTGTGCAGAGTAATGTGTCAAACAGCACTTTTAACTCTTGCATTTTGGAATTACTTAATCTGCCACGGCATTTTTTAGTGGGTTCCACGTTTTTTTCGATGATTGCAACTTTTATTATTCCTTTTATGTTAAACACATTGGTATTGTGTCATATGTGTTACTGCTCCTATGGATGAATTTCCGAATAAAGCTTTTCTGTTGCTGTTGTAATTGCAGTGTGAACAACGAAACAATAATTGGCAATAACGAGACACATCCGTTCTCCAGGACTCGGCATTTAGCAGCAAGGTAAACAACAACCCACGAGAGTCAGGGTCTGATTCAGAGCTCAATGTACAATTTTAAAAAGGTGGCGTACCTGATGGAACAACACTTTTCTTATTTGCTCCACATGCTGTGCCTGTAATTAGATAGATCTAACTGTGTAGCAAATTAGAAAAATCAATTATCGATAGAGAGTATGGAGCAAATAAGAAAAGTGTTAATACAGACGGAACACTTCTTTTTGCTCCATAATTCTGTGCCTTTACTTATATAGATAGAGAACTTGAAGCAAATAAGAATAGTGTTGTTCCTACTGGAACAACACTATTCTTATTTGTTGCATATTCTGTGGCTGTATTTATCTAGACACAGAATATGAAGCAAATAATACACTTGTTATTCCTTTTATTTTTGCTCCATGTAAAGAGCCTATATTTATAGAGCTACAGAATATCCAGCAAATAAGAAACATGTTCTACCATCAGGACTAAGACTTTTCATAGTTTATAAGGAGCTTAGAAACAGGCCCATGGTGCGTTCTGATTGAGGAGAAAGTGTGATGATGTAGATGAATATGTCATTACCACCTCCTGATTCATTACCGCGAGGGAGAGAGACGTTACAGACTGAGACAGCCTTAACACCCCATGAACCTAGGGTTGGTTGATAATATGAGTTAAACTGAGCTATATGAAACAATATGCTTAATAAAAGTGACTGCACATGCAATCTGCCATAAAGAGTTGTCCGACACAAGTAAGGACTAATAGCAGTTTGTAGAATGCACAAATAGTGTGCGGTATAAATAGTGTAACAACGGATAAAAGGACAGGAGGTTCCTGTGTACCAAGAGAGGGACTCACTACACTGATAGGGCAGCTGGATAGAAGGTAGATAAGATGCTGAATACACAAGCAGGGAAACCATCGTATGGCAGACATACAAGATGGAGAGATGCGGCTATAGGTCGCCAGTATGGGAACAGGAAGACAGAAGTGCAGCCATTTAATTAATGCAGAGGCCACAGCAGGCCTCAGAATCAGCAAGACCTCATATCCTAAGGTGATGAATGTACAAAAACACACCTATTTCGTGCAGGGCCCAGGCAGTATCTCAAGGCCAGAGCCAAAGTCAGGAACAAGGAAGGGAGTAATAGGTAAACGGAACGCAGGCAGAAAATAATGATTCCCAGGACAGAAAACGGTAGACTCCCAAGTAAATCAAGTTTCATAAGAGGTATGAAACTTGGATGTTCCAGGTGCACAAGATCAGTAAAGCCAAAAGACAGTATAGACAGGAATGGACTATCACCAACGTGGTCACAATGAACACAACATACAAATTCACATGATCTAAAACCTTAATATACAGAAGGCAAACCACTCTCAAACACAGTACCCTAACACGTGATCAAGACATGAAGAACACTGGCTATTCATCATGAGCCAAACACAGAAAAGACACCAGCAGAACTCCCTCAGTACACACACAGACACACATACAGAAACTAGACGGCACACAAAGGTGAGGCCTCATCGCTTGGGGATGGAACTATGACAGACTATGGAATTGTCTTCCCCCACTTATGTACCACTCATATCTTGACAGCTCGTCAAAGTGTCCAAGGTTCATGAGCTAAATGCAAACCAATAGCATTTCCCTGTGCCACACTGCCTATTATGGATAATGTCAACCATTGTGTTGTCCCTGTTGTGATGTATTGGCAATAGTATCTGTAAGGAGATGCGTCCATGCAGAGCCATCAGATAGGTATAGAGTAAATAACCCCTATGCATCATATATGTAGTTTGAGCCATTAACCAACCCCAATTCCCTGTACCTTTTGTAGACTGAACATGTAAAATGACATAGGCTTAGGACAAAACTTGCCTGTAATTGTTAAGAATGTTGAGAGCTATGAAAACGAGATGCTTGCATGCTGTCCCAGCTAGGATTCATTCTTTGAATAAAGCTTGGTCTTGACGTGCACCCGAGTCCTCCATCACTGAGTATTATTTTGACTAATTGTGTGATCATGGGTGCACCATTACGAAAGCATGTTGTACAGATAAAATTTAATGCAACAGATTTATCAGTTTGCAATTTTGAATCCACAGTGAGGCCATATTTGAAAAAAATGATTTTTGTTTCAAATTCATCATTGGTTGTTTTACATAAATTATTCAATCGGATTGTTACGCAGGGTACAAACAAAAGCACACGTTTAAAAGGCCCCATGGTGAAATTAGTGGAATTTGAACATGCCTACATTAACTATTGCGCTATAACACAAATACACTTCTTACCTGTAACCACATCTTTACGGTCACCTTTATCTGGTCCTAGCATGATATTCAAGAGCACTTTGCCTGCTGGGATTGGTAGTTTCACTTTTCTATAAATAGAATGAGTCTGCAAATCCCAGCATATAAAGTCTCACTAGCCAAAAAGCCAGAACTACTGTAAGGAAGGGGGTTGGGTTAGGGTAACTCAATGGCATAGGAGACCAGTTGACAATATAGCATGTATGCCATACATTTCATGTAAAGGAAGGTGCCATCTACCTACCTTTCGAAATTAGGCTCACCTACTCATGCAACATGTTTTGCTCTGCTATTCACTAAGAATATCGACTACACAGGTTGTCACAGCCTTTACTACCACTGCCATGCACAGTATCACATCAGTGCGCTAGAAGGACGATTAGGGTCCTCCTTCCGTTATTTCAATGTATGGCACCTTTTACCCAATTCAAAGGGTATCCATAAATGTTTTCCCAAACATTACAGAGCAGTACATAACATTGTGGACAGTAACACCGAAAAACACTACAAACATTAATTAAATAAATAAAGGGTAGTGGGGTAAAGGGCTTAAAATGGGTTAGGATGGGTTTGCGGTGGCGTTGTAAGGGTAAAACAAGGGACTTGTGGGGGGGGGCACAATGAAATGTACCACTGTGTAATTGTGGTCGGTAAAACCACATATAACCATTAAAAAGCTGGCAAACACAAAGATTCTTAAACAGGTAAGTGGGCTAAAGAAAGGCCAACAGACGGTTCCATTTTATTTGGCCCACTCAGCCTCACCCTCTTGGTATAACTCAATGGAATACTATGTCACACAATCAGAAATCGTGTTTTTTTTAGCATAACTTCTTTCAAGTGCCCAATTGTAAGTGTGGGCCTAAAGGTTCTGGCTTGTAAAGTGCTGTTGGCTAAAGCATAAGATCAGCGGCAGGTGGCACGAGTGACCTCTAGGCGGCTATTCGCATCACTAACAAATGCACATATTTTTCAATGTTACTAATGGTCTAAGATGCGTATTTAGCAAAGTTGAATTGATTTACAGGATTATCAGCTTAGAACATTTTATGTTGGCAAAACGATCAAAGCACTTAGCAACTTTTGACTAGGAATGATCCACCCGAAATGAAAGTGTAATGCTTGTGCGTTTTTCCTTATTCATAAGATAAGTTGGCTATTTGGGGGAGACCCCTTTCTCAGTACGTTCCGCCCCCTTCTCGGAACAATTTGCTTTAGAATCTTTATGCTTCTCTCTGCTCTGTTCATGCCAAGACACGCCCATCCTCCATCCTTCCGGCTGGCTCATAACTTGCCATTTTGGTTCGACCTCAATGTGCAATCATGGCGACATGGCGGCGAGCTTATGATTTTTGTTAAAGGGCAGAACTAAAATGGATTTTTGCTAAGCGTCTTTACAGCATTAACTGCTATAGGATTCCCAACTTCTTCCATAAGCAGGTTTGGCCTGTCGAGCTCACCCCCTAACGAAGGCTGTGGTGATGAGGGGCCGGCCTTCCCACTTTGAAGTGAGTAGCACTCGCTAATTTTTCAAGATGCATGCTAACACTTCACCAAACCTAAGTCAAGCAGGAGCAAGAAGCCCTGCCATGCCATGCCCAGTGATTTAGGAGAGCATGGCACTTGATCACGAAAGCTTTTGTTTGCACAATATCCACGGGGGTCAAAATGACTCTCCTGCCCCAGTTGTTAATGGTCAACAGGCACAACTACACTCTCTGCCCCCCATGTACCCAGTCAGTGACTATGCATGGTGACACACTGCCAGCTCTTTGCCATGTACGCCTAGTCTCTTTTGTGAGCAGCAGAGTAAAAATTCCCAAAATAAAAAGCAAATATTGCCTGCAAAGGCTTGACCCACAAATGTTCTCCCGCCCGAGAAAAACCCCCATCTTCCTTTTCTCCAAACAGTTTGGGAGAGACCATCTTAAGCCACCTGACGAAGTACCACAGAGTTTTTGTTAAAATAAGATATCATTTACTTTTTGCTAAAATGTGTACCTTCCACTTATCTATAAACTTTAGAAATGACAACGTTCAAGTTTCACCTATTATACCGAAAACCAACAATAACAGAAAAACTAAATACAATAAATCCAACATTGCTGAACTCGACACATTCTCTTTTTTGGATTGTTGTTAATGTGTTTATGTGCTAATAGTATGTTGTGTTTAGTTTGTATACTGATTCTGTGTGTGTGCTTGTTTGTACTTATCACTTTAATGTTAGTAGATGTTTGATGTGACATGTGGTATGAAGATGATCGTAAGACTATGTTCTTATGATTTTAGTAATTGTGCATGTATGTGTCAAGATAATGTAATATATGGTCTGATTCTAAGTGTATGTTTTGCAGTCATTTAACATAAGGTGTGATTGTGGGTGTATGTTTCGAGGTCATATCATATGCGGTAACGCAACTTGACCAAAAATTATTTCTCCACTCATTTCCTCATTTATGGCCCCTATTTCTAGAGAAAGTATACCCTATTGAATATCGAAGTGAATGGAAACTGCTATTTGATTAAGAACATGTGATATTGAATACCAAATAAGAATTTGTAAGCTAAAACGACATAGTGAATGTCAAATTGTTCATCAGCAACATTGTGAACAGAACTAAAGCAAGTATTCGAAATACAAATGTGAGGCCGATTTATGAAACTGTGGCAAAGTAAAGGCTGGTGCAGAAAAGGGTTGCACTAGCCAAAAAGGAAGCCAAGTGGATAAAACCCAAAGCCCAAGGCAGAAGAGCCTTTGAGGGGCCAAACAAACCTAAAGGGGAGACTTATGGTTGCGTGACCTGTAATGGGCAGACTGTGCGGTCTAACAACTGCACCTAGACCAAGGACCTCTCTATTGTGAATATCACAGTCATCCTGAATGAAGCCAAGCAGAAGCATAGGGTTCCTGGTTGTGTGACCTGTGATGGTCTGATAACTGTGCCTAGACCAAGGAGTCCTAAATGACGACAAGCAAAGGACATTGTGAGTAAGCCACTGAGAACTGTGAACTAATTGATAAAGCAAGCCAGAAGGCAGAGCAAGTGAACCTGTTTTCTTGCATTGAATAAGTGACTTTAGAATAAGTACTACATTGAAATCTTGTGGAAGGGAACTCTGAAAAGCGGAGGAACTGAGAAGCGTTGTCTTGGGGAAGGGAACCCCAAGATCATCTTTTTGTGTAAACAGTACCATATTGAAAATGGGGAAGGGAGTCATATGGCCTGGTTGATCATTGGTGAAACAACCATCTATTGGAACTTGTATTGAGCCTGAAACAGAAAGACTAAGAAGGGGTTAAGCTGAGAGCACCTAAGACTTTACTTTGAAACCCTATTTTTGTTAAGAAGAACCCCACACTTTGTTTATTTCTACATGTGAGGGCAAGCATAGGTTTTTGACACCGACAGAACTTTGATTTGGACTTGCAGATGGAGGATTTAAGGCAGGAGAAATCCCTACCTTAGCTATAGGGCAAGTTAGGCCTTTCACCATCCTGACATTCTAATAAAGTTCTTTGAAACTTGAATTACGTGGTCTGTCTCACCTCTCTTGATGCCATGACTGTCTCACAATAGTCACAAATAACAAATCTTTGCTTTTTCGACAGACTCTTTGAGTAGTATCCAAGGAGAAGTAGTTTTTTGTAGAATATATTGTAAATTGAGCATTATAAAAAGTATTTGTTCAGTAGCAATTGGCAAAAAACTACAAGCCGCACAGTATGGCAAGTCATCAAAGTGGCCCACTTTAGCCAATATACTGGCCTAAATTAACCAAAAAAATCGGTCCCACATTAGCCTATTGGGCTTTGACTTTGGGCTTTGCCCTTTTGCCGTATAGGGCAGTCCAAGCCTGCTTAATATTAATTGGTCTGTGAAGCCGTAGTATTAGGACAAAGTGCAATACAACTATACCAAACTCTTATAAAACATGTCTAAACATGTATTCTTTGTGCATGGCATCGCCACGGATGTCGAGATGGTTCTCCTCTCCAATCAGCCATTTTGTTGCAGATATATATTTGGAATGGGCGACCTTTAGTGTAGCTTCAGGCATCCACATCTACTGCATAATATTCGATTCCTAATGTATGCACGAGCAATGAATTGGGAAGGAGGAGTAGAACGAGGTTCCCAGCGCCATATGAGGCCACAGAGCACCTTCAAACGTCCCTTAGTCACTATTGGAAACAAAGGTATTATTTTCTTCAAACGGAATTTGACCAATACAATCCACACCAGTAACACTTGCGCAATCCAGCCTTTGCATCTGCTGGTTTTTGCAATTGCACGTCCACTATAATGGCGGCCAGTGGGTTTTCGGTCAGTGCCGTGCGTATATGGCATCATACTTGCCAACCCTACAGATTGAGGCAGTAGGATATTGCTTTTGAAGCAGCCCTACCGTCTACAGATTTCAGTGACAGATCCTACTGCTTTTTACAGTGGCAAGTAATGTATGTGATTCTAAGGCAGGCTCCAGGACAAACGTGCAACACATTAATTAGTCTGTCTATAGAGTGGGCTGGTAGGTGATTACTTTGATTGCACTCAGACCAATCCACTGACCCGACAGCTGCGCGACTCTGTCCTGCACTCTTGCCGGGCAACCCTTAGGTGAACCAGCAGTGAAAGCAAGTGGCAGAGTGTAACACCATCACACAGCATCTGCCGACAATTTGGTGTTAGCATTCAGAATTATACATTTTTAACATTTCAACATCTTTCCATGTTGTGCTGTTTGTATGTTTTGTACTTTCCTGTGATGTCATTGTTATGGGAATGATTATTTTTAAAACTTGAAAAATCCTACATCTCTTTGGTCACAGAATGTTGGCAAGTATGTTGCAGGGGCCAGGCACGGTGCTCAGGCGGGGTAATCCCGTTAGCACATGCGTTGGCAATACGCTCAGTGACTAATGGCAGGGCCTGCCTGTGGACAGTCCGTACCCACTTAATGCGTCTGCCGAGTGAAACGTTCCACCCTGACCTCATCAAAGCAAGGCACCCACCACTGAAATGCTGGAATCTTTGGTGGAGGTGAGCTCATACAGGGAAAAGTAATAGCTTCGCCTATCGCGAGACACATCAGCAGGCAGGGGTTTAAAAGCCCAGTTGAGGAGGCTTGGGAGGGGGTACACAACCTGTCTGCCCTCCACAATCCCAGCACAGACGGCAGGCCCCGACCATAACAGAGCCTGTCTCGCAGCTGCGCTTGAGGTAATATTGAGTTGGACAAGGTTTGGAGCCCCCCTTCACTCCCCCCCCTACCCCGCATATCTCTCAGCGGATGAGAACGCGCTGCGGAAAACGGAGCTCTGCAAGCAATCAGTGGCGGTGTCATGTTGATATATTTAATATAAACAGGCGGCTACCCTTTTTTAATACGTTTCTTCTCTTGCTTTAATGCAGATGCCAGCCTGGTGTTGTTTTAAGCTTCTCTTAGGAGTAGAACTATGCAGGCCCCTGGGGATTGTCTTTCAGTGCTGGCGTTATTCCAGAAGTCAGGTCTCCCCACCCTTACACGGAAAGGGGCACCTAATGCATGCAGCATTGAGGGCAGCTAAACGTTGAGGCGAGGAAACTGGGCTTGTTGTTGCCACAGTAAGTCAGAGCTTCCACGATGGAAAAGATTCAGATATCGTTCAGTGTGTCTGCAAGGCATGAGGTGCGTGTGCGCGCGTGTGCGCGCGCGTGCGTGTGTGTGGCAAATCAAGGTCTCCTATTTCCTGTATTTCCTGGGCCTTCGGTCCCAGTAGGTGTACCCAGAGCCCTTCAGTCTTCTTTGAGCAAAGGTTAACCATACGGATTGCTGCACCCCAATATTACCGCTTGGTTAACCCACTGCCAAGCCTGCCAGTACCCCCTCCTATAACAGCCGAGGCAAAGCTTTTGTGCTGCACTTCTGAGGACCGGCCCCAATCTGGGGAACATTGGGGAGAATTTCTGAAAATTCTGTCAAATTTCACTGATTAGTACACAACATGGGTTCCCGCAAGCAGGTGCAATTCATCAAGTGGGCACTCATGATAGCATGAAGATGAGGTCACTTGCCTTTTTCTTGTGACCCACGGTGGAGAGAATTCAGATATCGTTCGTGTTTTCGTCAGGCACGGAGGTCTGATGTGTGTGCAGTGCAAGCCAACTATAGAATAATCTGCCTGGATCGGATATCGAGGCACCCAGAAGGATGAATTGCATGGATATGCAACTCCCAGTAGAGAATCGTATCATCGCCCCTCATACACACTACGAAGATGGAAGCCCTGCCCTACTGGTCCGCAAGATTCTTTCTGCCTCAATGGTGGCCCATATTTAAATTGTATATCACCCGCCGGGATCCAACCCCCATTTTGGTGTCTTTATGGAACCTGTGGCCGATCGCCAAATCAAGAGCATCAACTTGATTATAATGGGAGATTCAAATGCTAGATTTAATTCCCCCTCTGTTGTCCAAAATGTCCAATTTTCTGAAGCTCAGAGATCTTGATCTTGAACAGCTTGTTTTAGAGCCTATGCATCGTTTAGGGAATATATTGGATCTCACATTTCCCTCTGAGCCACTGGCCAGGGTGGTTCCCTGTTTTTCAGGTTGCCTGGTCAGACCACCGCTGTTCCCTATTCTATTGGACTTCTGCTGGCTTGTTGAGCAGCTTCTCTACCGAACGCCTCTCAGCCTAATTGGCACCCAGCTGCAAAAGCAGATATTATTTATTTTATTAAAAGCAAATGTGATGATACCCAGCAGGTTGATCTAGCTTTTTTGACACAGGTTTTTTGATACGGCAACAGTGGATCACCGTGCTCCAGTGCTTTCTTGCAAAATGTGGAAATTACCTTTGGAGCCCAGGTTCAATGAAAGTCTTAAAGGTTTAAAGCGCAGACAAGCAGAGCAATATTTGTCAAGTGTACCTTCTACAAGGGCAGAGTGGAGGAAGCCCTTAACCAACCAAAGGAACGGTTTCCTCTGGTGCAAGCACCACCCTCAAACACTGACTAAATGGTGAGTGCTGTTCCTGTTCCTTCTCAGATCTCGTTAGACTCCCTGTCTGATTTATTTAAACAAAATAATTGAAGGCATCCTAGCAAAAATCTCTATATCTCATCTTAAATCTGGTACTCAGTCTTTTAGTCTCTCGACTCCTACTTCCTTGTATTCTTAGCCTGTTTTTCCTTTATTTAGTTCAGAAGATATTTTGGCTGCTACATCCAAACCCAAGTCAGCCTCCCCACTGAGTTCTATTACGTTATGAGTCTTGAAAGAGATCATGGCAGAAGGGTGTCCAGTGATGAGTCGCCTGGGAAATCGCCGCCAGGTGGAGACATTTCCCAAAAAATATACCCTCATTAAAATCAAACACTTTCCCCAAATATTATACGATGGGAGTTTATAATATAAAACAACACCCCTCCTAGAATATTTGTGCAAAGTATTTTAAAGGTCAGGGGGGAAAAAGTCACCTACCTGGCGACTTTATCACATAGAACCAGCAGAAGTGGTTCCCTTGGTTACTCAGTCTGTTAACCTTTCATGTTCATCTGGTTCCATTACTACTGAACTAAAACAAGCCCTTGTGAGCCCACTTTTGAAAAAAAACTCACTCACTCACTCTCACTCTCTCGTCCATGTCACTGATCCGCTGTCCACCGCCTCATAATGGCTATCTCATTTTTGGCCCTTTGCCCTCTGCCGTGCCAATTGTCAAAAATCTTGGTGTAAAAATGCCCTCCTCTCTTTCGATGGAGGCACAGGTGGGCACTATGAGTCAGGCAGGTCACTACCATCTCAGGGTTCGTCTGAAGGTTTGTCATTTCTACCCCTGCAATTCCATGCTCCAGTTGTGGCCTCATTGTTTCTGAGCTCGATTGACTATTGTAATTAACTTTTCTTGGCTCAGCCACAGTACCTAATTTGCGGTCTCTAACTCTTGCATAATCTTGAAGCTAGAGTTGGAACCAATACTCATTATGGGTCTCATTTTTCTCCAATTCTACAGACACTGCATTGGCTCCCTGTGGTCACACAAATTGATTTTAAGCATTATGTATCGTCCACCGGGCCTTTTATGGTGAGGGGGCAGAATTTTTTCAAGCTAAGTTTCGGCCCTATATCCCTGGACGGTCCGTCCATTCTGAGGATCCCGGTCTTGTTCAAGTGCCTTGTTACAGACTGGCAAAGACTGGAGGTTGTACCTTCTCGATGGCAGTTGTCAAATTGTGGAATTCTTTGCCGCAATCTTGGAGGGTGACTAAGAATCATTTGAGGTTCAGACGCTCACAGAAAACTTTGTTTTAGCTGTTTGGTTACTTTTAAGTCAATGTTGATTCACGAATACAAAGATGCCTTTGGGTGAACGTGCACTTTATACATTCATTTAAAATAACTTAACAGGTATCCTTGGTTCAGGTGGTGCTGGGCATCAGTCCCTGCACCACTTGAATACACTCCCTGTAGGTGTGTCCTGAGTGCCTCCACCTTCTTTCGGGAGAACACCACACACTGATGTCTGTATGCCAATATCATATGGCCAAACCATTGACAATTCCTTCTCAACCAGCTCCCGCTCATAGAACAGCCAAAGTTCAGCATCACCTTCGTACCTTCTATATCACACTGGCCGTCATTCGAGACTGGAAACATGGAACAGGATCATTCTGGGGACTATTAGGGAGAATTTCTGAACGTTGTGCATTAGTCCGCAAACTGGTTTGAGAGGAAAGGAAGAAATTCAACAATTTGAACATAGACTGGTTGCAGAATCACCAAGTTCTGGCTCAGGCTATGCACCAAATTGTGTGATTTTTAAATTCTAGGGAGGTCTGCCCATTATGATTGGGCGAAGCAGCATCTTTGTAACTGTCATTTGTTTCCAGATTCTGCAAGATAACCGTGAATTCTGCCCATTTTGCCAGCTGGTTCAAAGTTGCAAAAGCCATGGATGCATTAAATTACAGAGGTGTCTGTTTTGCAAGTGGGCCTATTCATGCCCTCTCTGGTGGAAGCAGTCTGTCTCATTTTTCGCTGCCATGCTACCACCAGAGGGGAAAATTCACCAATCCTCCAGATCCAATTGTGCCAGTGGCACATGATGGCTTGTGGGATATATTGACCCACTCAACAGCATTTCGCCACAACACCAGGCTGCAGTTGCGCATAAACCACAAAATGGTTGCGCTGGCTCCTGTGAGCACCATGGCTCAAAACTGCGTTTGGCAGCAACAATAAAAATGGCTGCACCGTCCTGCCAAGCCCACATCGGGAAGGATGGAACAAAGGGGGTACATTTAGCTTTGACACTAAATCCCCTCTGTTCTTTAAAGCCACTGTGATTAATAAGCCCTACCAATCTCTGTGTGTCTCACTGTGCCTCCGAAAAACCAGGTATGATTCTGAATTGACAAGCCCAGTCAAACCAACTCTAAGAAAAAAAATCAACCAGGAACTTTATTTTTATTTACACGGGAAACACGTTCATTTTCTTTGCAAAAGTATCCAAAACTCAGCTGTTCAGAGAGAGACTAACTAGCTGAGCCATGTTTGTTTCAATGTATCTGCGCTGCAGACCAACTCCAGTATTCAAGAGAATAACTATAGCTGGAAGACAGTGAGGGTCCTTCTGACCCTGGTGGTAGGGGATAACGGCACCGGTATGGATGCCGTTGCTGTTAACCCCCTACTGCCCTATTCCGAGGTCCCTTAGCGGGTCCCACCAGGAACGGCTGGTCTGACCAGCCGTTCTTAGCGGGACCCGTTAAGGAACCTTGTAGCTAATAACGGGCCCGCAATTTGTGGGCCCGTTATTAGTGCCTTCCCCATTCCCATTGAGCCCTACGGGGGCTCGAATGGGAATGGAGAATGGTATTTGGTATGGGGACTTACCGGGTCTACATAGGTCGGAATGTCCCGGTAAGTCCCCATTCCACCTACTCGGACCCGAGTTTGGAGGCAGCCATGGTGCTAAATGCACCATGGCTGCCTCCAAACTCGGAATGAGCCCCAGCGTGTGAATCTGCAGGAGATGAAAAGTTGAATTTAAGAATGAAAGGCCAGCTGCACCACGTGTAAAAAAATGGGCTTTTACAAATTAAAGAAAAACAAATGCCTGTGTTTTAGAACGGTACACTGCTGAACTAAGGCCTGCCAGACTTTAGCAATATGAAGGGGTTTGTGGATGGTGAGATTATATAACATGGGTTATTTTATGCAACCGGCTTGCTTTAACTCTGGATCTAAGATCAGAAATTAAAGGTTAAAACGATGGTGGCTGGAGTTGCAAGTTGAAAAACAGGTTTTCTGCTTGGAGGGGGGGCACCAAAAGGAGGGCTTTCTCTCAGCAGATACTGACAACCCCCTGATAATTGCGGGGTTGAACAGACTATTGTCTCTGCTGGGACCCGGACAATGAAGCTCCCAGGAAAGGAAGTCTGAAGTGTGAAGGAGCAATATAACTTCAATTAAGGGCGAAACCCCCACCCTGCTCTAAAGGAAATGACAGTTGGCAGCAGTTGAAGGCATAAAAAAAAAAAACGAACCCCGGAACAAAGGGATGGCCATTTGTTCCCAAACACTATTTCAGGAATAAACTTTAAAGACTTCTATCTTTGCAGCAAGACTTTGAAAAATTGTAAAAATGTCGCAGTTTAAAAGTGATTTTTTTGTGCTTTCTTTAGAGACATGATACAACTCACTGACACTTCGGGGGCAGAAAGGGCAACATTCTGAGGATAAATCGAAAAGCATCAATGTAGTAAACATACAATTTTGTACATACATACATGAGGAGAATGTGCATCTGTGTATAAAGATATGGAATTTTAGGACAAATCTTTCATGCTCAAAATTACCAAAATGTATCAGAAGGGCAAAACAAGGTCCCACAGACTGCAGGATTGGGCTGTGCTGCACATAATATGTAACCTCTGTATATAATTTACTAAGAGATTGCAATTGTATAAATGTCTGTTTTTGGCTAAATCGGATTTTAAGTAAAGTAAATGTGGGAGTTTTTGGACATTGTAAAACGCACCTCATAAATATGACATCATTCCCTTGGAAATCCAACCAGTTGAGAGCGAGGTGGAGATTAGCACCATGTCCAATCCAAGTAGTTTAGGGGCGTGCTCAGTTAACCCTGCCCAGCATATACTTTGATGATGTCATTATGCACTATAAGTAAGGGTACTTGACAAGACTCTAGACACACATTCTTCCTGATCTCCTGCACTGCATTCCTGTTCCTGTCATCTTCCAGATCCAGACTCCAACTGCAAGGCCAAAACATTGCTGATCCTACTCCAGGGCCCACTCCAAAACCCAAGCAGTATTGGTCCCATTCCCAGCAAGGCCTCAAATCTAAAAAAAAAAACAACACTAAATCTCCCATTAACAAGGGGAAACCTGTGGTACCTTTTGGCATCCTGATCCAGCCTGGCTTGCTGCCACTCACTGCATGCTGCTGCCATCCTGCTATCCTGATGACGTGTAGTATCCAGTGACCAGAATTGCCAGTCCAGAAGTGCTACCCGGCGACCAGAACTGCCCAGCTGTTTTGCCAGGTGCCCTGCCGTGCAGTGACCGAACTGTTGACTGTCCAAAATTCAAAAACTAAAAAGTGGACTGAGTATCTCAATTGCCACCCCACCTAAACCCATAGTCTATCTTGCCTTTGTCCTTATCCTACTTTCCAAGTCATCCTATCCTTACCGTGATCACTGGTAAAACTGTCAGAATCATTATTGCAACCCTGTTCTTGATTTCTAGTGCTAGCCCCATCCCTTCAGTAATTTTGCTTGTGTAAATCCTATGCCCTCAGTCCTATTTCAAGTGATCAGATTGGTTCTGCCAGGGTTGGGCGCTGGGGTGATAGGGTTGAACTCGCGAATCAACCCTGAAGCTTACTGTGTCCCTCTTTGGTGGCCTAGCCTAAATACTCCAGTGTAGAGTAAAACTGTTCTTGTCAAAACTGATTTCCTTTCCTTTTTCACTGCTCCATTTTACTCAAAACGCACCTTTCTAGATCTTGCATAACTCATCCAATTTACCAGCTAGAGACTTAATTTCACTTCCATATTATACCTGTGATCTATAGCTATCCCCCAACCAAAGAAGTTTGCAAAGTTCCCCACATGTCATTTGCTGCAATCTGTGTTAAACCTGCCACTCGTTTTCGAACTGTATGCTTTTGGTAATCCATTCTTTGTGATTGTTAGTGTCTGTGCATTGTTGCTTTAGTGAGGAATTATATTTACTTCAAGATTTTTCACACACATTCATTATTTAATTGTCCACTTCTAAGTGTCATTGTATAACATTGCAAGGTGTTTAGAATCAGTTTTTTCTCTCTTATTTCCGGCGGGAAGGTTAGGTTTCAATTCAGTTTCCTATTTCTCATTCCTGATTACCTGCTGCTTCTGTTTATCCACTCAGAATTTGTTATGTGTGGGTTGAGGGAACATTGCAGGGGGAAATTCTAACTTAAGTGCTATTTTACCTAAACCAAAAGTGCACCTATTCTGCTCTGCTGGGTAAATGTTCCACTAGTAAGTTAAACACAGTGCATTGCTCACATTTTTATTGTCATCACCACATTGGTGATTGCTGCCCCATATTAAAAAGTTTATGATTTCTTTTTAATTTTCAAATACACAAATAAATAAATAGATAGATAAATAAATACATATTGTATTCTACCAACCAGCCTGGTTCATGGTCCATTGTGACCCGGGTATTTGAAAAGGGGGTGTGATATGAGTGGTGTACCATCTCAATAATGAATCTCACATAAAAAGTTAAGCATTTCAGTCGTGTGCCGCATACTAGGCCGAGACCAAGGTGTGCGTCGCCTGATTCAAATCCTTAACAGGCTAGTGGTGCCACAAGAATGCCTCTGAACTTTCTGCAGGGGCCTTTGAAATCCCCTTGGGAAATGGTGACTACAACAAAACTAGTTCCAGGCATATCACTTAATCTGTCAGCAGACTGGTGTTCATCGTCCTTCCATCACCTGAAAAGGTGATTTAACCCAAAGACAAAATGGGAGATTTCCCATCAAAGAGTGCCTTTAAAAGGCTGGTGGGGCTAAGGCCAACCAGCCTTCTCCCTGGCTGCATCATGTTGGAAAGTTCCCCCAACTTCCTTCTGCCAAGATCCAAGAACTTCCATTCGAAATCCGGCAGAGGTCTGCAACCTTTGGATTAAAATTCCACTCAGCCAGATCAAGCATAGTCAATGGTGCGGGATCATGGGAGGGCTCATGGGTGTTGTAGTCCAAAACATTGGCAGAGCCATAGGTTGCAGACCGGATTCCAGGCAAAACGACATGGAGCAACACCGGTTCGATCCTCGGGTCTGCGCTTAAAAAACCTCTGGGTATTAAGCGTGTTATAAATAACCAATTACAACAACACGTGTCAATCCTTAACACAATAGTTATTTATTCTTCACTTGTTCCAGCTATACCTAAAACAAAATTTCAAAACAAACAAGTTCTTCCCCCGAGGAGAGGTTTCAATGCATCGGGAGCAGAACGAGCAAAATCGCTGTTCGAAGTACAGGATCAAACATGCTGCACTTAACAGCGTAAAGAGGAATATATCAGGCAAAACGAAGATCATTTTAAAGCATAATTTGTATATGCCCATGTTTTGTCTAGGTATAACTGTGTACTTTCAAAATAGAAAATAGTTAGTTATGGGAATGGTGCCTGATGGAAAGAAAATAAGCTATTCTGAGAGACAGTGCCAAATCTTCAAATCATAGCTACGAAGCATGGGGGCCCTCATCGTTTTCACACTGCCTTATGTGTATATCCTGAAAGGCAAGATCATGTGTACACCATCAGTCTTTTAGATAACGAGGTCAGATTTGGTCCAAACTAGTGGAAGGAGTTCCGGCCGGGTACATCACCACCGGGTACATCCCCACCCAGAAGAGAATGGTCATGGAATGATATGATAGTTTATTTATAACGCGCTTAATACCCAGAGGTTTCTAAGCACGGACCAAGGCGATCGAACCTGTGGTGCTGCGTGTCGTCTTGTTTCGAAGGCGAGCACGTTACCCCTGAACTATCCTGCCGAATGTCAATAGGGAGCACCCTGCTGCCTGGCCTGTGGTGCACCGCCAAGCCTTCCTTTACTCCTATGAGGTGGCTTGAGGGAGCAGCCGTTACCCCAAAAACACACTATGTCCTTCGAGACTCTGCTTCATTGTTTATTTTTTAGGGCACATGTGGAGACAACTACCCAACCTGTGCAAACCTTCAAAAAGTGTCTAACCTATTTTCCCCCTTTACGCTTGTGCTGCTCTTCCGCCCTTATCCTTTCTCTCGCCGACCAAGTCATAGATACCCCGGGCTCAATGCACCACTCTGCTCAGCCCGGTCAGACCACTATGGGAAGAACGGGCGCAGTATACACAAATCGTAACATAACGCTCAATATGTTAGTTAGGCTGTCTGCAAGCAAATGGCCCTGCCACTAGTTTTCCGTGTATAAATTGTGACCTACTCTATAAATCATTGTCTATTCATTTCTGAAGCACAAACGTCTGCGCAAAGCCACTGCAATGCTGACAAGAACAAAGAGTATGAAACAATGATTATAAAAGTTACAATTAAAGCTATGGGTAGCATGGAGAAAATAGGTTAAACCGTTATTGCAGTAAAATGGAAATAACTGTCAATGTAAAAAAAAATCCAGGTGTAATTATTTTCAAAGAACAAGATACAGCGGTAATTCAGATTTACAATTGTCGTACATTTGCACTGCGGTAAACCAGAAAAAAACTGGCCAGACTGGGGGCTTCCAGATGAAAGAAAACTCTGCTACATACACCTCTCGAACAACTCCCAACTTTACACTTCTCCCCAATAGCAATGGGAGGCGCCTAACGCGGGGTGGTGAAGTGGATTCAGGTCACCTGACAGGATGTGAGGAGGTGGGAGGAGCCATCGCAATAAGCATGGTGCCTGTTCATACTTCCTGCCTCAAGGGTGGATTTGGACAATCCTTCCAAGAAAGAGTTGTCCTAATTGAGCCAGGACAGGACCAACATGGGACCATGAGATAAAAAGGCAGCAGGAGGAATAGACGATCTAAAAAAAAAAAGAAAAAAAACTATTTCATCCCCTTTACAACTTGATTCGTTTTGTGGCTTCAACATAAGTTGCCCTTCTTGGCTCCCATGGATTCAAGTTCCTGATAAACATCTCTTCCGCCAGTGAAGGAAGGCCAGGAGTTCCAAGACGGAAGCAAGATCCCTTCCCTAAACATCTCACAGGGAACAGAGGGAGATACCGGACTCAGAGGACCTGTCTAGCCGCTCCAGAACTGGTACCTAGCCAGCACAGTGTGCCATGCTAGGTTCTGACAGCAAGCTTTATAGGTGGGAAGTGCCAGAGAGTTTCTGGACAAAGGACGAGGCTGTTGCCTGCCAACATCCTCCTGAGCTTTGGGCTGTCCGCCTTGAAAGGACACAAGCCCTTGTAAAGAAGCTAGGAGTGCCATACAAGCATCATCCAAGGATTCTAGGAAAATCTCAAGACAGTCGAATCCTCGAATCGCATCTGGCTGCACCACCGACTGCTGTCATGCCGCAGTCACGGAAGCCATCCGAAGCACCTCGACCAGCAATCCAGATCTGCCAACCAGCACAGACAACGATTCTTGGACCTGAGGGGCCGTGCCAGACAGCCTGCAGATGTCCATCCAGCCTCGCATGCCGAGCTGCCTGCCACCTGGTACCCGCAGCTGTCACCCGCCGCTCTGTCTCACGAGCGGCAAAGCGCCCTGGAACCGCCTCAATGCTGTCGATCACCAAGAACTTCTTCAGCACCATGTACATTGTAGTTCTGCCCCCCTGGTCCTTCTCTGAAGGCCCCTAGAGACAGTTATGACCCCTTGCCCCTTTGGTGTTGAAAACAAATAACCTTGAACAGTAAGACTGATTAATTTACCAACTACCCTCCTGTCAGTATTCAGAGTGCGGCCCTTTCCTTTGTGAAACTGTTTGTCCTCTGTGTTGCTTTACAGTGTGGGTTGTATTTGTAGTGTGCTAGAACTGTCTGTTGTAGTAATAATAAAGTAGATATTTTTATACAACCTTGACTGGGCAGTTCCTTTTACCATTGGGAAATAATTGTATTTTCGCTTTGTTACAACTAACTAGAGATAAGCCTGCCGTTCCGTCAACGTTACCAAAATTGGACAAGGTGGTCTTAGAATTCACTTGTATTACAACCTGTTTGAATCCCTTCTGGTGTACTAGAAGTCTGGGTTGATTTATGGTTTAGAAACCGATATTCTTTGCTGGACCACCGGTGCCCCGGAAGCTGATTCATCACTGCCAGTCTTCAAATACATTTTTACACAAACAAAAATAAGCCTCATATATATTTTTTTTGGTGTAGCACACTACTCGATTTATTACAACATAAATAAAAGCTATAGAAATAATTGCAAATGGACGTTTGGTGGCACGACCCCCAGACCTCCACTAATCTGTACCAGAAAAGGGCAACGTATTTTTTAAAGCACTCGTTGCTAATTTTTTTTTCAATATTCTACGTTTACAGAAATGATCATTGTACAACATATTTCATGCAGCAACATTCCTTCCTGTTGGCTGGTTTTCAGATTGCTTATTTCAATGGGCTCGCCTGGCCTGCAATGAGTTGAAAAACATTCATCACCCTCAATTACCCATCATATGAAGTCTTGTATACTTCCTTCCAAATTAAAACCTTTCCATGAATTCTGTAGCCCTCTGCCATTCCACACAGAGTGGGCCAGCATTTTGGGAATTGCATCATCAAATGGTTAACCGTGGATGCCATTACTTTGGTGTGTTGAGACATTTCTGAAAAAAACACTCTGGGGAACCCCACGTGCACAATCATTTTCACCAACACCATAAAACCTTTGTAGTCGAACAGTATCAGTCACCAATTCAGTTCACAGCGCTCACTTCATGAATACTAAGACACTAACAAGTTGGATTTGAAAAATAGTCCCGGCTCACTCTTATTCAAAATGCACAGTGGCTGTACTGCCATGTTCTTCCCATCAATCTTCGCGCCTGGAAACATTTGTGTACTGGCGCGTTATAAATGACTTATCATATCAAAACACACCACAGTAGCTGTGCAGTATTCCTTACTCAGACTAGTTTTTCTGGATAACACATTTAGTTTGATGATCTCAAGGATCTTGCCATCATTAAGCTAAGGTTCAAAGAACTTTGACTTCCAACTCTCGTGGAGTTTGTATTTCAAATGGCATTCGAGAAAAGACAGCGTGTTCTTCTGTAACCACTGAGCACGCTTATCCACTTTTGCCATCTATTTTTTGTATACAATGTCTTTAAACCTGTACTAGGCAAACGTCCTTGTAACAGCGCCATGATGCCCCAGGGCTGCTGTGCGCTATATAAATTCAAATAAATAAATAACTAGGAGAGCTAAATAGAGGAAATATAGCAACATGTTGGACTTCTCCTGAGAACTAATTCGCCACAATCCAAAATATTGCAAGAGGGTTCAGAAAAAAAGGATTTAATATTACGCTTTATGATTGATTTGATTAATTGTTGCATTTGGAGAAGCTGATCATTAGGGTATAGAATATACAGGTCTGTCGTCAATGGATTTCAAATGTGAACATTCCAGACCCGAATCTTTTTTGTCTGAATGACAGCAACCTGTTCATTCATCTTGGACCTTCGCGGTTCTCCACCCACCCTTCCCGTGCGATGTGGGGTGCTCCACGGGATACATGTTGTCCTCACCAGGTATGATCTCTGCGTACATCTGCTGGAAGGTGTGGTGGCTGGCATTCATCAACATACGAATGGCATCCATCTTTATATCTCAGTGTCGCTGGATGATGATGTGCGTCTCCTGGGGCGCGGCCTCGCAGCCATTGAAACCTGGAGGATTTCGGTTCTTTCAAAATGCAATATTAAAAAAAAAAAGAATGTGTACTGTGTGGCCCGGATGAAGCTTTCCATCAAGTGCGGTTTTGGCTCCATTTACTGGCAGCCAGGGGTTTATGCACCATCACTAAATGTCTCAACTACATCATTAGGTTTTATTGTAAATAGTCATATCACCAGAAAAGTAAAAATACTGCATGATCAAATACCTCTTCGTTGCAAAATCAAGCCCTTTGTGCCTCCTGAGTGCTTTTATTGTGTGGTTCAATCTGTGATGCTCTCTCATGTGGATTGAGGAAATACCTTACTGGCTGTAGTATTGTATTTCATCTTATGGCCCCTGAAAGTGGCATCCCACTTGCCTGAAAAACTAATGATCCAAGGCAGTACATTTGACTGTCTCACTGATTTTAAGACCTCTGCACTGGGTATAGCGTCCTTTTACCGACACCCGTTTATACGACGATTGTTTTGCAGCCGGAGTTTTTCCGAAAAACTTCATTGAAAGTTTTTTGTGGGGTGAGAAAGGTCAAATAAATAGTTGGGGGTGGAAAATAAAATAGTGAAATGAGGTGGAGCTTGACCGGGGGGAACCCTCCCCCCAAAAAATAAAAAAACTCCTGCGGCAAAACACTTGTCATAAAAATGGGTGCCAGTAGAATGACAGAAACCTGCTGCACTGCCTCCCCACTTGAAGCAGGAGTTCCCTTCGCAATGGGCGTTTTCATTTTACAACTATTTGATTGGGTGATCCTGCTCATCTTGCTTCAGGACTGCATTCCTCTGGGAAACTCATTAATGTCCGAATTCGGACAAAACCTGTAATGGAAATTCCAAAAGGTGAAGAACGCCCAGGCACAATTACAAGCCTTTTCTTGCTTAGCCCCTGGCCTTCTAGAACATGTCAGTGTTTGCCACCTATAGCATCTTTATTAATTGCGTTTCAAAACGACAAATATGTTTCCAAAATTATTGGATTTTACTAGGGGAAGGAAAGACTGCTGTATCATTTCTGTAATATTACTTTTATACATGTGACATGCTCCATGCATCTGCTGTGATCAGGTAAATATCCACAATAAAAATTAAATAATAAATACGGAGTTAAGACTCATTGTTGTACTGGGTGTGCCGCCACCGGATACAGGGTCCACTCATCCACTGGCAAAGCGACATTGTCTCAAGTCCAGCAGATATTGTGCACTTATGCAAATGGGCTGCACCACCTCTTTCAGCCATTCAATGGAGTCACAATTCACAATAGACTACTGAATAATGTGAGCAAGATACAGCAGGGGGCGCACCGGTTTTCTGGATGGAGAGACTACACAGCTCCTGCTCTTTAAAAGTAAGGCCATAAAAAAAGATGCAACAAGGGGGAGCCCCATTGTACCCCCCCCCCTTTCAGTGGAGAGGTTAGGAGATATGAATTTCTATTCTAGCTAACCTCTTAATAGTAGAACACATGTCCCGGGAGGATAGCTCAGCGGCAACATCCTCACCTTGGAAGCAAGACGACACGGAACAACACAGGTTCGATTTCCGGGTCCGCGCCTTGGAAGCAAGACGACACGGAATAACACACGTTCGATTCCCGGGTCCTCGCCTTGGAAGCAAGACGACACGGAACAACACAGGTTCGATTCCCGGGTCCGCGCTTGGGTATTAAGCACATTATAAATAACCAATCATATCATATCATACGTGTGGCCTCATTTTGAGGCCCTGGGATACATCACAATATCTGCTAATTGTCCCATGGCCCCACACAATCAATTGGAGTAATGCCTTTCATTTGTGCAGTTCCTTCTGAAACTCCAAACCTGCTGCACGCCAATAACCACGAGCAAATTCTCATGGCCTCCCTTTGAACTGGGGCTTGTTTTTCCCCCAATCGGTCACACCCTTTCACCAGTGGGGGCAAATCCATTATGTATACCATTAATACCGCACCTTCGTTTACGCAAATTTAGAGGGACCATCGCCAGCCCATACATACATGGATTAGAGGATGAGACCCTAGCAATGCATACGCGCTGCTATCCTATGTCCTCATACATTGAAGTCTTGTTGCATCCTACGGACTGTAGCAGGGATCAAAACTACTGGCAGCTGGAGCTGTTTAGGTCCTGATTGCAGCCTATAAGAAACTAAATAGTTTCACAACATTAACCAACAGGAGATACTTTTGATTCCCAAGAGCATTCGGTGCCATGCAAACATACCAATGCAACATTAAACTGTCTGCTTCGGAATATGCATAAAGGAGCATTAGCACATGGAGGTTATTATTGACCTCTTCTCAACCAATCAGAATGTTCAGAGCACAGGCAATAACTCCGGGTATTAACTGCAATCTGAACATCATAACTTCAAAAGCAGCCAGGGAAATCAAAATGCAATTTCCAGGCAAGGTGTCTTTCAACAGGAAACTTCCATTCTGTGAAGGCCTTTTTCACGCAACATCCTATTTATCACACAAGTGGGAAGGCTAAAACATGTGAACATGCTTTCACTTTCTTAGAGATAAGCCGTTTACTTTTAAATCACGCCTAATGCACGCTCATGTTAAACCCACTCCAGTTTAACTAGGTTTGTAATTAAAATACTTAACCTATGAAGACAACCTTGTTTTTTCAACACTACAAAGTAAAACCACATTTAATATACTGAGTTTGTCTGTTTACTTGGCTTACTATTAAATACAATTGGTACTTCACCACCAACACATGTATTGCTGCTATCACTATGTGCTGATAGCCTTATAGACCTCAGGAGAGGTCATTATCGCTTGGGATAATGACTGTTGCCCAACATCTTGCTGTCGCCCTTCGTCTTCGGCCATAATTTGGCGAAATAATGACCCCTTCGTCTAGAAGGCTATACTCGGTCACATCTAGAGAACACGTGAAGCATAATGGCTTAAGCATAATGGGTACATTGTTATAGTTTGCACCTCACTTGGACGTTGGACTGGCGGCACGACATGGAGAAGCCCTTTGCTCTCCTGCTTACTGCATGATGTTTGATACAATTCGCTGTTTTAAGCTCATGCTCCTCAAATCTTTATTAAATCCCTGCTGTAGTTTTATCAGAAATTGAAAACTAAACACACACCCCTCCCCGCCTCCACTTATGGCTGTGACTACTGCCAACAGACACATCAATCTGTGTCAAGGATTCCCAAAAAACACGCCAAGTGCGGTTACATAGCATCTGATGTTCATGGGCACATCTGCAATTTAATACATCAGTCCCCGTCAACTGTAATCATAATTTAGCAAAAGGCCTCTGCTGTTCCTTGATTAATAGCAAAATATACATATAAATTGCAGATTAATTTATATTTTTAACAACTTTAATTAGCCCTACTAAATTTAACTTCACTAATTTATGGACAATTAAGATACAGAACGCCTAATGCTAAACAAATGAGTCTGCATAATAAATATGGCAACTACCAGGCATGCAGCAACAATTAAACAATAACAAAAGAACGGAATAACCATAGGGCCAAAACAGCACCAAAAGCAATAATCTAGCGTAAGAGGAAAGGCCATTGTACAATATATATATAATACCTGAAGCTATAGCCCGTTAATACACATTGATCTTTTTTGTGATTTTTTTTTAATCTGCTGCACAGACCAGTTACTTGCAATAAACAAAAAAAAACAGTTGGCAATAGGATACGGTACGGATACAACGAAGGCCCAGACTAGGCAAACAGCCAGGTTTAGAGGGATATCCAGTATGATGGTTCAGCTCTCAAGGTGGCAGGCAAGGACTTCCACTGTTTGGCAGTGATATACGGGAAGCCAAACCCCCCCTACTTTGGAATGTCTGACTTTTGGCTGGAGGAGGCAGTGTGCGTATGGGGTTCTAGTTGGGCTGGACACGTGGGCTCTGGAGATCCTGTGTGAGGTAACGGAGAGCAGTGCTAGAAATGCAGTTATGGGTATTTGACAAGGTCTTGAAAATAATTAGTTTGCCGATTGGTAGCCAGTGTACTGCTTTCCTGGCTGCCGTTATGTATTCCTGTTTGGGAATGTTAAGGGCTGCTCGGAGAGCATCATTTTGTATGACTTCCATTTTCTGGAGGTTTTTGGACGAGGTGCCCGGAGAAGAGGATGTTGCAGTACCAATGACTACTCATGCAATGGTTAGGCAGTTATCTGTTGTTAGGAAGGATCTTGAGGCAATTAGCAGTTTAGTTGCATATGCTGTGAAGGATGCGATCACGTTTACTTGGCGGGACAGAGAGAGGGTGGCATCAAGGTAGACACCGAGCGCCTTCACAGAGGAAAATACAGGGACCAAGATGTTATCAGTTTTGAACATTGAATATTGGCTGTTAGGTTTTTGTAACACCAGAGGGGGGTCCTACTAGCAGGATCTCTGTCTTTCCCCATTCAGGCATAGACGGTCCTCCGCCATCCAGGCCTGAATAGTGGAGTATGCAGCAATGAGGGTGTTGGAGTCTTCATCATAGTTGCCCGTGAGCGGGAGGAGAATTTGTGTATCGTCGACATAGTTGGTGTATGCTATGCTGATAGAGTCCAGAAAGTCAAAGAGGGGTCTGGTGAAGATGCTATAGAACATAGGGGATATGCAGGAACCTTGTGGTACCCCACATGTGATTTGTGTTGGCGAGGCGCTGGAGTTTTCAGCAAAAACTCTTGAAACTCTCCCCTCTAGAAAGCAAGCAATCCATGATGTGGCTCCAGGTGCGAAGTTAGCCGCAGTGTTATGGTGGTGGCAAAGGATTTTGTGGTCAACCAGGTAAAACACAGCTGCACAGCTTAGACAGAGCTGCATACCTAGAAGTCCAACACTATTTAGAAACTAACCATATCCTGGGAATCTACCAGCCTGGATTACGCCCAGGCCATGGCACGGATTCAGCTATACTTGACCTAAAAAACAGATGGATGATATCAGTGATGAGCGGAAGCCTGCCCTCCTCCTCCTTAATCGGTCTTTGGTGTCTGACTTGGCATTACTGATCCTGGCATTAAAAGAGGTGGATTTTTCAGAGAGGAATGATGGTTTGTACAACTTGGATACCTTAGTGTACTCCAATCTCAAGTTGTGTTTTTTACACCCAGGTTGATTCTGCAAGCTGTTTTTTACTCCGGAGTTCAAGGAGGTCTGGGGTGAACCAGGAGTTTGAGTGACTGGTAGGTTTGGCTCTACAGGGTGCTAGAGGGGCAATGGTATTTACATCCGTGATTAGGGTCAAGACAGAGATCTGCCAGAATAGTGAGATCCTTTGAGTAAGGAGGCTTAAGATTGGGCATGTCTAGGATGCGTTCTTTGGTGAGCTTACGGGAGCTAAGTGCCAACGAAGGGCATAGGCTTCTTAGGGTGTGGGATGATGAAGGCGATAATATGGTGGTCAGACCATGGGCAAGGGAAGTTGGATCTGATAGAGATCAGGCAGTTGAGGTTTGCAATCCAGTCCAGCGTGCAGCGTCTAGTCTGTGCTTAGCACGGGTGGGATTATTCATGCAATGCCTAAAGCCAAGTGCTTTAAGGAAGTTTGAGACTGAGGAGGCCTGAAGGTCCTCAGGATCATTAAGGCCTCGGTTTAAATCACCCAAGAGGATGATTTTGGATGATGAATTGATATTGTCTCCAAGGACGCGGAGAAGATTCTATTCAAAACTTAAGGTTGGGCCAGGAAGGCGGTAGATGAGGTGGATTGTGGTGGTGCTTGTGAAAGAGGTGGACAACTTGAGGGAGAGGCTCTCTCTGTTCCCTTCTAAGGAGGTGTTGAATGGCCTAATGGAGATGGAGTCTTTGGCCACGAGGGCCACCCCTCCACCTCTGGTGTTGATTCAGTCTTTATGGAAAATAGTATAAACTGGGGGGACAGCTAAGGAGATGGCCGGGCCAGATGCTTCATGCAGGCATGTTTCAAATAAGGCCAAGGTATCTAGGTTGTGAGAGGTGAGGAGGTAATTGATGTCTAGTGGCGGTAGTGAGCGAGCGTTGATTAATGCACAGTTCAAAGAAGGGTCTCTTACTGTGCGGATATTGGCTTGATCATTGGGCCTAGTGGAATTGGGCGTGATTGGATATGACTCACACAACCAGCTGCTACGTCTTTGTGTAAGCGCGGGTGTATATGTTTTTATAAGGAACATATTGGCAGGACTGATGCTGCAGTAAGGCAGTTATTGCCAGCTTCTAGGGGCACGAGTAGGTACTTGTTGGCCCTAAATACATACAAAGGTGGCTTCATTGGGAGTGGGAGGCATATATCAATGCACCATCCGTGCACCTTATTAGTATTTACGGCCCACAGCTTCCATCAAATAACACCCAGGATGCAGAGGGAGGATGAGATCACGCTTGGATGTAGATGAGATCACGTTTGGAAGTAGAATGGGCATTTGGCAGAGTGGGCACGTGCAGGCCGTATTTCTTTCTAGGCGCCACTTAGTGCTTTGATAGCCAACTCTGGATGTCTGCCTTGGCTCTTAATTCCAAGTGTATATCGATTCATCCGTATTTGAATTGCAACTCTCAAACACGGTCAACAGCATGAAAAGATCATTATACCCCACTCCCACAATTAAAGCCAGCTGCAAAGTTCACTTGCTTGGATACCAAGGGATGTCAACAGAAGCTGGTCTAGATTTTGGTAAAGGCAGAATAAAATATGTTTGCACTTAGTAGGTGTGAGGATGTGAGGGTGGCCGCCGGAAAGCGGGACGCCCGGGCAGAGGAGCCCGCTGTACCGCAGGCGTGTGCGGCGCTGAGGGGGGGCGCCGGGGAGGTGTCCCTGTCAACGGGAAAGGGAAAGCCTTGTCGGCGTTCCGCGGCGGTGCCGGCCTTGCAGCCGCAGCGCCGCGTGCGCCCACGAGGACCCGGGCCACTAGCGCTGCAGCTGAGCAACCCGGGAACACGGCGTGCATCGGCGGCGAGCGGCAGTGGGGCTTGGGAAGTCGAGAGCCCGGCTCGTGCCGACCGCTCGGCGTCGGAGGAGCGCCATGCACATGGTCAGAAACCAGACAGGGGGGACAAACCAGAACCCCCCCCCCTCCTTACCTCGGCCAGGCCAGACCCCTAGCAGCAGCATGGGGCCTCGAGCAGGACGGGCCTCCGAGGAGCATGCCTCAGGGAGACACCATGTTGGGGGGGCGGGGCCTATGGAGCGGGCGTGTGTCAGACACGACCCAGGTGGGATAGCAACCAGGGAGTGGCTGACAACAGGGAGGGGGAGCCGGGACCAGGCAGCCAAGGGAAAGGAGGAGGAGGGGAGGGGGCAGCTCTACTCAGAGGGTGGGTGCATAGGGTCCCCACCAATCGGAAAGGGGGGGAGGGAAGTTGTCCCTGATTGGCCCTCTTTCCCTCCAAGCACCGGGTATAAAGGGGACTGGCCTAATGGCAGTTGTGTTGCTTTTTGCAGGGAGAAGGAGAAGAGAGTGAGAGCAACTGGTGGGCCTATCCGGGTCTGTGAGAACAGGAGACACTTCAAGGGGAGAGGAACTCCGGGTGCCTTTTACTCACAGTGAAGTAACTGTGGGACAACCTGGAGTCCAACCACCGTGGTTAAGACATTACATTTAACCAGTGTGTAATAAAGGTCTACAAAAACTCCACATCGGCTACTGTCCTGATTTCCACAAGTGGCGTAGTCGGCAGGATTAACGAGAACGCGATGGAGAAAATAATACAGACACTGTCAGAGGGGCAACAACAGTTACAACAGCTCTTCCAACTTCAGGCCCAGCAGGCGGCCGCTGATCGCCAAGCCTTTCAGCAGGCAATACAAATGCAGGGTACCCTGCAGTCCACATCTCAGGACAAACATCAAGAGAAGATAAAACACCTGACGGATGCAGTGACCGGCACCCGAAACCAGCCCATGGTCCCTTCCGCAGTGTTGCAGAAATTCAAGGAAGGCGAAGACCCGGCTTTCTTTTTCACCACATTCGAGAGGATCGCCCGAAATGCTCAGTGGCCGGTGGACCGCTGGGGCCAGTATGTCGCTCCCCTTTTGTCTGGCATCATGCAAGGTGCCTACCAGGCCGTTAACCCTAACGGAACCACGCCTTACGCTGAAATCAAAAAGGCAGTGTTGGACCGGTAAGGACTTGACGAAGAAGCCTGCAGAATGAGGCTACGCGACACTAGACTCAAACCGGGGGAGAACCCCCGACAACTCTTCTACCGTGTTAAGGACCTCACCGAGAAATGGCTGCAAGCCCCGGGAACAGGCCTACAGGATGTGTTAGATAAGGTCACCCTGGAGCAGTTCGTCGAGGCCCTACCGCCTCCGATGCAAAGATGGGTCCGACAACATCACAGACCCACCTTATCTGAGGCTGTGGACATAGCATCAGCCTACCAAAAGGCCGGGGGGGCGGGTAAACCCTTTGGAGTCGGTTCTTCCAATCGCAACCCGATGCCACCGTTGGAACCCCTCACAACCAAGAGCCTGCGAGTAGTGCCTCCCAAATGGAGAGCAATGGAAGAACGCCCTTCTAGACCCGAGGAGAAGAGGAGCGGTCCCGACCCGCGGCCCACCCCGTTGTCCACGGGATACCGGCAACCACAATGTTATGACTGTGGCGAGTGGGGCCATATAGCCCGGTTTTGTCCCCGGAAGAGAGGCACCGAGCCGATGGAGATCGGATTCATGAGGACGGAGCTAGGACCACGATGCTAAGGTCTCTACGAGATGGACGTCCGGGTAGACGGGAACCCAGCCAGGGCCCTACTCGACAGTGGAAGTCGGCAGACGGCGGTACTACCAACCGTAAGTGATTCTCCTTACCTCACCAATGTTAGTATCCCAATTCGATGTATACATGGGGATGTGAGGACCTACCCCATGCAAACCATAACAGTTGAGGTGGGCCCTAATGTTGCAGAGATGAGAGCTGCCGTCCTCCCCTCCTTACCCGCCCCAGTGGTGATTGGGACCGATCTGCCCCACTTCCACCAGACTCTCAAAGCCCTAGACCAGGGATGGTGGGAAGAAGCACCCTTTGCCAGGGAACCCATCCCCTCGAACACCCAGGGACGGGAGAGACCCGCTAGGAAAAGAAGGGAAGCTCGCCTTGCTAAATGCGCATCCATGTATGCCACCCAACGGATAGCCTGGAACCCCGAGGACCATGAGGATTCCATCCGGGGAGAAACCCTGACGGACCCTACCTTAACACTTGCCCGCGAAAGAGCCATCACAGATGGCGACCCAGACCTGACCAAGGGAGCCGGTTTTACATCTAGACAGGGCCTGCTCTATCGGGTCTACCAAGAGGAGGGAGGAGCACAAAGGGAACAACTACTCCTGCCCAAAACACACAGGGGCATTGTCCTCCAGTTGGCACATAATAACCCGTGTGGGGGTCACATGGCCTCCCTAAAGACACAGCAAAATATTCTAAAACGTTTCTACTGGCCAGGGGTCTATGGGGAGGTGGCGAAATTCTGTAAGGGATGCAAAACCTGCCAGCTGACGAGTGGGGAAAAGCCAGCCAAGGCACCTCTACAGCGGATGCCCTTGATCACCATATCCTTTCAAAGGATAGGTATAGATCTGTTAGGCCCACTCGAGCCAGTCAGTCGTGGATATCGATACCTGCTGGTCATTGTGGACTATGCCACCCGGTACCTCGAGGCCTTCCCCCTAAAGGGGACGTCGGCTAACCAGGTATGCGACCAACTCATCCCCTACTTCGCACGGGTAGGCCTACCCACCGAAATCCTCACCGATCAGGGTACAAACTTCATGTCGGCTGTCATGCGACAAGTCTGTGAAAGACTACAGATCAGACGGCTGCGCACCTCGGTCTACCACCCCCAAACGGATGGGTTGGTGGAGAGGTATAACCAAACGATAAAGAAAATGATGAAAAGGGTAACAGGCCCGGAGGGGAAAGACTGGGATAGGGTCATACCCCTGATCCTAATGGTATTGAGGGACACTCCCCAATCCTCGACAGGATTCTCCCCGTTCGAGCTGCTGTTTGGAAGGCAGCCCAGAACAATACTAGATCTGGTCAAGGAGGACTGGGAAAACACTAAGGAAACATCCCTCACCGAGTACGCCGAGGACCTTAGGGAACATCTGTCTACTTTGAGGGGACTAGCAGAAACCCATCTAGGTATAGCCCAAGACCGGCAGGAGGGGGCATACAACAAGGGCTGTCGCCTAAGAAAGCTAGAACCAGGGGATAAGGTACTGGTGTTGCTACCCACCAGTACGAACAAAATGTTGGCTCGGTGGAGAGGTCCTTATGTGGTGAAGGACGTGGTGGGACCAGTGAATTACCGGATACACCAACCTGACCGGACCCCATCATATAAAGTCTACCATATAAACCTACTGAAGAAATGGACCGAGCCTGCCCCGGTCAACATTCTGGCCACCCAGGGTACAGGGGTGATCTACGCAACCGGCCAATTGGATGCGGTGCAGTGGGGGGAAACACTCACGGAACACATGAAGAACGAGATCCAGGAGACGCTCAAACCCCACCGCAACGCCTTCTTCCATTTACCTGGAAGGACCAGCCTAATGGAGCATCGTATTGAAACCCTAACCGGACACATAGTCCGGCTGAGACCTTACAGGATCCCAGAGGCCCGAAGGTTGATCATTAAGAAGGAGATCGAAGAAATGATTAGGTTGGACATTATTAAACCATCAACCAGTGCGTGGTGTTCTCCAATCGTACTCGTACCCAAGCCAGACGGGGCTGTACGATTTTGTATGGACTTTAGGCAGCTCAACATGATATCTCACTACGAGGCCTATCCCATGGCCAGGATGGATGAACTGCTGGAAAGGCTAGGTGCTGCCCGTTACCTCAGTACCTTGGACCTTACCAAGGGATACTGGCAGATCCCACTACGGGAATCTGACAAAGAAAAGACGGCCTTTGCTACGCCCCAGGGGCTTTTTCAGTATAAAGTATTACCATTCGGGTTGCATGGGGCTCCGGCCACCTTCCAGAGGCTGATGGACGTCCTTCTGCAGCCCCACGACCAGTACGCTGCAGCCTACCTGGACGACATCGTGATATACAGCGCATCATGGAGTGACCACCTGACCCATCTACGCGAGGTGGTCGGCACCCTGACCCAGGCCGGACTCCATATCAACCCAGGGAAGTCGGTCCTAGGGACCCAGGAAACCAAGTACCTCGGACATATAGTCGGGGGCGGAGTGATTCGACCACAGGTGTCCAAAATCAAAGCTATTCAGGGGATCCCAGTACCAACCAACAGAAAACAAATAAGGGCCTTCTTGGGGTTTATAGGGTACTATAGACGCTTTATTCCCGGTTTTTCTTCCCTGGCTGCGTCACTGACCGAGGCGTTAAAAATCGGGGGTTCCCCGGACCTGTCGACCAATCACGCAGCCATACTGGCCGTCGAGGAGCTGAAGCGCAGTATATCATCCCATCCGGTGTTGGTATGCCCTGACTTCCGGAAGCATTTCTTCCTGCAGACGGATGCCTCTGGCATGGGGTTGGGGACGCAGGAGGTGGACGGGTTCCTACGGCCGATCTGTTTTGTGAGCCGGAAGCTCCTTCCGCATGAGTTAGCGTATTCCACGATTGAAAAGGAATGTCTCGCCATCAAGTGGGCGGTAGACACCTTACGATATTACCTACTGGGGAGGAAGTTTAGGTTGTATACCGACCATGCACCGCTGCAGTGGTTGGTGAGACACAAGGACACCAACCAACGGGTTCTGCGGTGGTTCCTGTCCCTCCAGCCCTTCGACTTCATTACCTTACATAGACCTGCCGGCTTCCAGCTGGTGGCAGATTACTTGTCCAGGTGTTCGATCCGGCCCGACCGGCCTGGATCTGTGGGTGGGGGTATGTGAGGATGTGAGGGTGGCCGCCGGAAAGCGGGACGCCCGGGCAGAGGAGCCCGCTGTACTGCGGGCGTGTGCGGCACTGAGGGGGGGCGCCGGGGAGGTGTCCCTGTCAACGGGAAAGGGAAAGCCTTGTCGGCGTTCCGCAGCGGTGCCAGCGTTGCAGCCGCGGCGCCGCGTGCACCCACGAGGACCCGGGCCACTAGCGCTGCAGCTGAGCAACCCGGGAACATGGTGTGCATCGGCGGCGAGCGGCGGCGGGGCTTGGGAAGTCGAGAGCCCGGCTCGTGCCGACCGCTCGGCGTCGGAGGAGCGCCATGCACATGGTCAGAAACCAGACAGGGGGGACAAACCAGAACCCCCTCCTTACCTCGAGCAGGGCAGACCCCCTAGCAGCAGCATGGGGCCTCGAGCAGGACGGGCCTCCGAGGAGCATGCCTCAAGGGAGACACCATGTTGGGGGGGTGGGGCCTATGGAGAGGGCGTGTGTCAGACACGACCCAGGTGGGATAGCAACCAGGGAGTGGCTGACAACAGGGAGGGGGAGCCGGGACCAGGCAGCCAAGGGAAAGGAGGAGGAGGGGAGTGGGCAGCTCTACTCAGAGGGTGGGTGCCTAGGGTCCCCACCAATCGGAAAGGGGTGGGAGGGAAGTTGTCCCTGATTGGCCCTCTTTCCCTCCAAGCACCGGGTATAAAGGGGACTGGCCTAATGGCAGTTGTGTTGCTTTTTGCAGGGAGAAGGAGAGGAGAGTGAGAGCAACTGGTGGGCCTATCCGGGTCCGTGAGAACAGGAGACACTTCAAGGGGAGAGGAACTCTGGGTGCTTTTTACTCACAGTGAAGTAACTGTGGGACAACCTGGAGTCCAACCACCGTGGTTAAGACATTACATTTAACCAGTGTGTAATAAAGGTCTACAAAAACTCCACATCGGCTACTGTCCTGATTTCCACAGTAGGCAACCCAGCAGGGATGGAAACAATGCCATAAATGGTCGCTCAGGGACAAATAAAAAGTCCAGCGGAATGTTGATGATTGGGCAAAATTTCAAAAGCTGACACAGGTTGGTGTCGGTCAGTATATCACTGGGTCGAATCAACGACGCTGGAGAGCATTGAATGTCAATTTGCTGCTGCACCGATTTAAGCCATGTACCAGACAGGCATGGTGGGGTTACTCCTACATCCTCACAGCAGTTCATGTCTATGCAATGGTCAGCATTCTATGGTGACCTTCAGGATGACACCCTTGTTCAGTGGCCAAATCCAAAACAGAATGTTCCAGCATGTGATTTTAGGCAATAACTACATAATCTCAACCTGTCAATTTAAGCACAAGTTCAATTACCATTTACTAATGTAACAAACTCCAAAGTCCTGCCTTAAAATTGCAAACAACAGTTGCTTCTGCACACTTAATGCCCCTTTCTCTGGTTTACCATCATTTCAAAAAGCAGCATTTGATCCGGCCCGACCACTAATTTTGAGAACATTGCTCCCATGCCATCAAGCTCTGTACCTTTCCAGGTACATCCATAACAGCTTTACCCAAAGACAATATGCATATTTTCAGAGACTGAATTTGCAGCATGTAGACATGCCCGAGCTTTATCTGCACATAAGGTATCGCATAATTAGATGCATCATTATGTTTGGATTTCCAGTGGTCGCGCGAGAGCCAAAATAACCTGAAGAGCCAGCTTTGCAATGCCACTCAGCACGTGGCAAAGTAGGCACAGCATGAGTGGGTGGGCGTAATTTACCAGAGAGGGAGGATAATTGCAGGCTCTTACAATGGCAGTCTCCATCTCTTGTTTCAAATTGTTATCTTTCCAATCGGTTCCATGACCCACCGCTTACTCCCCGGTCCCATCCTTCTTTCATTCTTGACCCGCCAATGTATGAAATGCTAACTGCCAGCCCCCTGGAGGGCATCCAGCAATCAGCGCGGAGGCAAGCTCTTGGCGTCGTGAGTTGGGACGGCTACGAGCGGAGCAGCTGCACAGCTCTTGTCAACAAGCTTCTGCCATTGGCAACAATGTGTTCAAAAGTATAGTCGTACACAAAAATCAAATCTCATATTTAAACTAAATGTGCAGCCTTTTCCCAGTCAACAACACAGGGAAGCACTTAGGTGAATGTCGCCAGGAAGTGAGCAGGCATTGCCCAACGATTTCCAGGTACACAGTATTACAGCCGTGTGAATAATGAATAGGTGAGCCTGTCATAAAAGTAGTTTGAACGAGCCTGGAATGCAGATTTGAAGTAACAAAAATGATCTGGGATTTATTTTGAGCAATATTCGCATATTTGGAACTATACAGAACCTTTATCGATAATGGTTTGGTTTCGGGTAATATTATCCCCACCAGAAATATTGCCATATATATGGTCATCGGGAACGCTATAGGTGAAATTTCTGGGAGGATCATTTGTGATAATGGGGGTTGTTGGGCTGTTCCCCACACATTTAAAAATAATGCAAGGGCTGCAGGGTGTCCCCCGCAGGGTCCATGCCTCAATATCGCCACAAAAATATGGCAATATTTATGTATCACAATACTTTTGCGGGGATATTAACACATGGAACCAATGGTTTGCATAGAACTGTACAGGAATAGTTGAAGTAGAACGCAGTGCAAAAATCGATCTTAAAAAGATTTTGGCAAGCAATATCTTTAGCCTTGAACATTGGGCAAAAAGATGTTTACAAAAATCATAACGAATGGGAAAGCGTTGCCTGTTCCAAGCAAGAAGGAGGCAGCATGTGAAGAAACAAGATGGCCAACCAACTGTGCCAAAGAAAACGGAAGAAATTGTACTAAGAGCGTGTGGACCAGTAAGAGAAATGAAATTAGAAGACGAGTAAAGACACAGGGGTGATATGTCAGGATATTTACACATTATGTTACTCAGTATTGCATTTGCTCTTTGCATATCTGCATGTCCTCCTGGACTCTAGATTCCAAGAACAAAGGTGGTGGTATGAGTGGTTTAGTCGAAGCAGAAAACCAGGTTTATTTTAGATTGGCTGAGGTAAGTAGGACACTTTTTCACATTGCCTGTGTGCTGGTGTGATTGTGCTTTCCGAGCGGTATGTATCACGGTTTTGCTGGGCGTTTGCGTCCTGTAGCACTGGGATGTTTACGGGTGTTTGCTGGTGCCAGGCTGCTGGAGGTGGCATATAGCCCAACAGACTGCCAGGCAAGGTTTTGCAATCCTGTCTGAAGAGAGCAGCCCTTATTTGTTTAAGAAACAGAGCAGGATTTTCTCTAGAGCAAAGATGACCTGGAAGAGCTTTCCAAGATAATGAACTCCTAAAGGGAAAACAAAAACAAAATGTGGGGAAGTAGGGAATAAGGTCGAACTGAGGGTGCCTTTTTACACCTACATCTATCCAAATTAGACTGAGGATCAATTACAAGATTTAAAATGAAATCCTTCATTTACAGGGAGCCAGAGGGATGAGGCAAGGGTGTGTAGGTGGTTCCTAGGGCAATGTTTGAAAAAGGCACGGCCATGTGGAGATGAGTGGAATTACCCCACAAGCCAATCTAAAGGGAATGCAGAAATAAATGTCAATAAACCTAATGGGGGATATAAAGTCACTGAGGTTTGACCATCTAGGGATACATGTGAAATGAGAAGAGTTGCCATCAAAGTGAGGGCTACTAAGATTTGTATAAACTGTAGGGTGGGAGAGACAGCAAGGAGACCAACAAGAAACAGATATGCCAATGTAAAGAGATAAGGACTTGAATAATAGATTACACTTGGCATTCATTCTACGTCAGATGAAAGTATCCAGTGGCGGCATTGGAGCAAGTCTTGTCCTGTGCTAATAATATTCAGAATTGGATGCTGGAGAAGAAACTCGAGCTAAATCCATTACAAACTGAAATCATTGTCTTCGGCTCAAAGGCCAAGGTGGCAAATGTGTTGTATACTGTTCCCTGTCCAACTCTATTTGGGGATCCAGCTAAATGTACTCGGAAGGTAAAAAACCTAGGTTTCATTTGGCAGTCTAATCTAAATTGCAATCTACATGTTAATCAAGATAAACTAATAGTGGTTGGAACACTAGTCAATGCTAGACTAGATTATTGTAATGCCCCCGTGATGGGCATCCCTGGATATCAGCTCAAGAGATTGCAGGTAGCACATAATGCAGCGATTCAATTGAATTTTGATCTACATAGGAAAACCACCATCTCACCATTCTGAAGGAGCCTGCATTGGCTCCAGGTGCAGCAAAGGATTTTGTTCAAGGCCTTGTGTATGGTTTTCAAGTGCATTTATGGCTTGCCATCAGCTTATCATCCAGGATTGTCCCCTATCACCCTAACCATACACTACGATCTGCAGGACAAGGTTTGTTGGTGGTCCCCTTCTCCAGAACCTCTACATGGGGAGATAGGAGTTTCTCCAATATAGGCAGCGAACTTCGAACTCACTGCCAGATAACTTAGGACAAAGTGAATCCCTGAGCATATTTAGAACGCAATTGAAGACCTACTTATTTATATAAAATGTAGGTACCGTTAGTAAAATTCTGTGTGATGTTTTGTTGAATCGTTATCTGCGCCCAGATGCAGGTTTCTGCTGGGACCCCCCCCCCCCACCTCCCCGGGTATGTGCTATACAAGTTCTCAAATCAAGAGCTCAAGTTACATACACAACTATCTCCGGGGTTGATAGCTCAGGGGCAACGTGCTCGCATTTGAAGCAGAACGATGCAGTGCAATACAGGTTCGGTCCACGCTTAGAAACCTCTGGGTATTGAGCATCTTATAAATAACCAATTACAATTTCAACAATGATAGAAAAGGGTGCAATCATGACAAAGAACCACAACAATGCAGACAGCTGTTATGAAAAATAGGAACACTTCAACAACTGCCAGAAGAAAAGCAGGTTGTGGAGATGCCCACAAAATAGTCATACATGCATATGTGCAAAATGTCCACCTGAGCACATGTCTGCAGGAGACTGGTAGCCCACAGTGAGGCTTTAGTTCCCATGCTGGGGATGCCTTTTCCTGGAATAGCTCTCTGGGCCGCTACTTGTGCCATGATACCAGCCCCAAAGACCACCCTAAGGCAGGAAAAGAATACACAAACGTTCTCCTGTTCCTTTGGGCAATTCAAGTATTGAAGATGTGTCTTCAACATGATTAATAATCTGGCATTAACACAAGGAAATCAGATCACTGCACAGGACAACTCAATTGCTCGGGTTGTACCAATTTGCTGACTTTGTATTAAATTGTAGACCAATGGTGTCAAATATCACATGAACTCAATTATTACCTGCTGTGAGCGGTTATCAATTCCCACCTATGATACCTTGTGTGTGCCCTTCTCGCGTGTACCGTCTCCTGGATCCCCACCCACCATCCTGTACCCGTTTTCAACTGTTGCCTCCTTGAACCAGTCCTGAGCCCCACAAGCCACCTCACAAACTACCAACAAGTAAAGGCTGAATGCAGAAAAGGAAGGCAACCTACAAATGTTGGGACATTTTGAGAAATGTATCAACAGTGTAAATAAGACATCAACAGGTTTCAACAATTAGAAGGTATATTTTTGAAATATTCTTCCACAGCAAGTTGCAGACTTGATTCTTGCTGTCTTGAGTCAATATGATGTTTCAGGGGCCCTTGTATTGAGTTTACCAACAGGAGGCAACTCATTGAGTCAGTCTTGCCACTCCCATTTCCTAATTCTCTGTAATGTAAACCCCATTGGTACAAATATGGTTGTTCTGAAATCTGTCTTTTTTTATTTACTTCCAGTTACTGCAGTTAACACTTGGTGTGAATTCCACGATTTAAAGAGCAACATTTTGAGGAGGATGTACCTCTTGAGTTATCAAAAAGAATGCAATACATATGAAAAGAAGACCTTGGTTATATTCAGGAGCACTCCGGGAACTCAAAAGTCAAACAATACCTGTGTACCGAGTGTTAGCAAATTTGCCGCGGTTTTGACCCTTTTGGTAGTGAGTAGAGCCCTCGTGACATGATCTAGGAGCCAGAATTTGTAAAGAACATTTACCTGGTTCAGTTACATTTGCAGGTCAAAGTCTAGAATTTAAGACCAACACCAATCTTTATTAAAGCATATTTCATCTATAAAACCCTTGCTGAGGAGAGGAATATGTGCTCTCAAATATTTAAGCTCAGAATTAATGTTAGATCAAGCCTACATTAAAAGAGTAAATGAGGATGTGTTTAAGGGAAGGACGGCATATAAGGTACACAGCAATGGGTGATGGATTTGGCAGCACTTCTATGTTGGAAAAGGGGAGTTTGATAGCCTGGGGCAGACTAGAGAGAAGCATCTGCCTGCTGTGAGCAATGTCTTGTGGGATGGAGAAGAGGTTGGCACTGGTAGACCTGAAAGTCAGGAGGGCAAAAATATGTGAATTCTATTTTATAAGTGTGTAGAATCTGTGCCACTGACACTTTTAAGTGTGAAGAAGAGGATAATGAAAGGTCTTGTAGAAAATGAGCCAACACAATTTTATTTATTTATTTCTATAGCGCACCAAACCCAGGGGTATCTGGGCGCATTAGAGCAAATTACACTTGTTACAAGGTAGGCATGAATCTGTTACAAATTACAGTGGAGTACATTGAGAGTAGGTACAATGCCAGGAGCAGGAAAATACAAAGGACATGTCAACAGTTACACATTTCATACATTAGGAATGGTAGCATGAGCATTATGCAGGTGATATGGTGTGAGCAATAGGTAGAGTCTAGTGAGTAGGCCACGGAGGTGTTCAGCTCCCATTGTTGGGGTAAGTTCTTCGTAGATAGCCAGGTGATAGAATTTCTCCTGAAGTTAGTGAAGGACTGGGTCATCTTCAGGGCGGGTGGAAGTGTATTCCATAGCTGGGCCACCATGATAGGGAAACTACTCCCCCCTGATGTATTTAATTTGTATTTTGGGACTACGAGGCATGAAGTATTGGCTTTTGTAAAAGCTAAACCTCACAGTCTCTGTTGAAAGCCTTGAAGGAATGAAATCTACCCTTACAAGTAATTGATAAGTTAACTTTGTTGAAAAGAACGACATGTCCCAGAATCCTAGAGGCACTGAAATGTGGAAGAGGATTGATGAGGCACATAGATGTAGTAGTCAGGCAATTAGGCCCAGTAGCCATTGTAGCGGTCAGGCAATTGAGGCTAATAGCCCACACCTGAAAACAATCATTAAACCTGTGAGCCATAAAATGCCCCAGCAGGAAAGCAGGAGTAGGATGAGCTGGAAGGCTGGCAATAGTAGAAGCAGAGGAGAAGCACAGGGCTGGCAAGTCACGAGGAAGTGGGAGCACCGAATGGACGCCAGAACGTGGAGACAGCAGATTTAACCTGCAAGTTCAGAGAAGGTCCTGTTCTCCCAAAACCTTAATTGCAGAGTCTGCACAGCGGAAGACATGCTGGAAGCGGAGTTTTCCCCATGTGAGCCGAGTTGCTGTGGTTGCAGAGCCATGACCGTGCTGAAGCCCAAAGCCACAACCAGAAGTTAAGCCAGGGGTCTAGGGAGAAAAGAAAACTTCAAATTGAAGTGGCCGGACCAGAGACTCCGGTGTCAGAGAAGGGTAGGGGAGTCCCGATTGAGCCAGAAATAGTAGCAGTGGTCGAGAAAGTCGAGGAAGCAGAGCAACCTGCAAAAGCAGTGTACCTGAAGCCGTTGAGTTAAGCACGGCATTCAGATACACTTCACGGGCCTTGCTGGTAACTGTAGCCAACTCCTAATGGACAGGCCTAATGTTTAAAGCAAGAAAGAGCTCTTTGATACGCTTGAAGTTTGGTTAACAAAGACATTCTAACACTTGCATGCATAGTGAAAGCCTTAACACTTGTGTGAGAAACCAAAAGTGTTTAAATCAATTGTTAAACCTTGTAAAATCTGTTTCAGATTAATAGTGGTCGCGTGTCCTTAATCAAGAAGGAGGAACGCTGGTCAGACCATTACCGAATACTGAACCTTGAAGTTTTACAAATTACAAGTAATTAAGAGTGAAACAAAAGGAAGGTTGTGTGCGCGCTCAATTTTGTTTCCCGAAAGAAATCAGAGTTGCATCCTTCAACATTACACGGGAATACAATTCAATTTACAGCTTTACACTTGAAAATCTACCTTAAAGAAGCGTTGCATGTGCCCCAATTGTGTTTCACTCAAAAGACTGAATCCAATACTGTATCCAGAATTGATATTCTTTCTAAATCCAAGAAGAGTTTAAAATACTGAAGAGAAGAACAAGCATTACCCAAGTCAATAGGTAACTCCTTTTCATAGTGAAACCATTCTTGTTAAGAGTTAAAAAGCTGTCCACCTACCTTGTGAAGTTAACTGTCAAGTGGCCCAAGATACAAGTGTGGCATTGGTACCTGAAATAGTGGCACTACGGTGCCTGGGTAATTACTTGGACAGAAAAGGTGCTGGGGAAGGGGAGCTAAATGCTTATGAAGTATACACAGACGTAGATGACAACCTGTGGTGCAAAAAACTGCTGAAGCGGAAAAGAAGTGAGTTGAGGGCAGAAGCAGGTTGTTCTATCATAGTGGATACTATTGGTTTTACATATTTTTCTTGAATGTCCCAATCCACATTTTGCTTTAGGGACTCTCCCTACCATATTTTTTGTATGAATGTTGTTCTTGTGGCAGTCAGACAGACATAAGAGGCAAAGAGGTTACCCCTTTTTACAAACTTATTAAAAGGAAGAGTGCCTTACCTACCTGAACAGGTCGAAAGTGTCTTTTCAATGCCTGCCTAATAATTCAAAAGTACTGAGCAGTGCTAGTGGTACTTGTAGCAGTCAGACAGATGGAAGAGGCAAAGAGGCTGCCCCTTTTTAGGAAGGAAGAGTGCCTTGCCTTCCTTACGAGGTTGAAGTGTCTTGGCAATAGCTACCTATTCATTTAAAAGTACAAAGCGGTGCTAGTAGTACCTGAACTGTGGTGGCATAATAAGTTGTTTGCAGATGTCACATTGACGTGGTGTGAGGTAGCAGCGTGCTGTGGGACAACAGTGACTGCTCTCATTTTAACAACAGTAGAAGTGTGGTTGTTGAAAGGGAAGCATAAGCCCAAAGAAAAACATCCTGAAAAGAAGTGCTAGCCAAATGCAAGGTTGTAGCAGAAGAAGTGCTAAAGAATGGTGTATTATTGTCATTGGGGAAATATTGCACTTTCTTTTGGAACTGTGACAAACTAACTTGAAGAGACAAATTATCAACATAACTAGGATTACCATTGGTGCTATTTTCATTGTTGGAAGAGATATTTTCACGCAGGAACAAAGAGTTGTAACCAATGGATTTTGGTTTAAGTAACCTTTGCTTTGATTTTGAACTGATGAGAACTGGTTCAAGACTTTTCTTTTGAACACTTTGAAGTTGACTTTAAGACCTGTGGGGTGGGAATATAACCAGAACAGGTGAAAGCCATTCAGATATTATGTATCTTATGTTGTTATATCATTTTCTTTTTATGTTTTATTGTTTCGAATGAGGGCCAGTTTTGCCATGCTAGCAATTGTTTCGTTAGCCTTTAGACTAGGGGCCTCATCACGAGTCTGGCGGTAACCCTTAAATGCGGCGGTAGCGCTATTACTGCTGCATTTAAGGGTCCGCCAGATCATGGCTTTGGCGGATTTCCCCCCAGCTCCGAGCTGGGGGGAAATACTTGGCAAAATTGCAGATTTTCGGCGCGATTACTGCAGACGGGAAATCTGCCAGTGGTAATAGCGTGAATTTTCCCCATTGGGCCCAATGGGGAATGAGGAATTCCTGAATGGTCCCAATGGTGAATGGGCAATAACCCTTTCGCCAAACCCATGATCCGGCGCCAATAGCGCCGGGGGGTTTGGCAGTAGGGCTAATAGCGCCGGCGTTACCACCCAACTATTGATGAGGCCCCAGGTAAGGAATTCCTCAATAGAGTAGGGCAAGTAAGGCTTTATATGAAAATATTAACTTTAATAAAGTGTCATATTTTGAGAAAGCCCCAAGCAATTGTCAGCCTCGCATTACTGACCCCTCAAAGTGATCACTAGTATATCAAGGCTCATATTGTCACCCACATCAAAGCTAATATTACATACTCTTTTTGAATTGATTCTCTGAGGAAAATGGGTGTGAGGCATAGGGTGCCAAGTCTGTTAAGAAGGATGGTGGGGGTCAGAAAAATAAATGGTGTCTTGACCCATTATGTTTTATGCTGTTTGCACAAATACATGGCACATTTGCTTGGGGACCAATGAAAACCCTGTTCAATTGGTCATCTTGGCCTGAAACAGAAGTAGATTTCGATGCCACTGGCATAAGAGGTGAATTAGACATGGGTATTTTCTCACAAGGTCCCTCAGGAGCTTGATCTTGATTGTGCACATCCAGGGTGGAAGGAACGTGCTCTGGGGTACTCCGCAAGTCACTTGACAGGCTAAGGAGATTAGGTCTTCAAGCCTCACAAGTTGTTCTCTGTTGGATAAGAAAGGAGGGACCTTCAGATGATCGTGTTAAGCTGGCCAAGTAAAATGTGAAGGGTCAGAAATGAGAGTCAGACACAAGGTATTCATATTCTCAAGTAAAGACATTTAGTGAAACACAATTGGGTTCGGAAACTGCCTAACTGGTCCTATTCTAAGAGGAGTTTCCCGGCCTAAAAATCAAAACTAAGGATCAGCCTATGTCCCGAAGACAGTAACTGAAAAGCTGTCCTTGTGTCCAAAGCGTTCTATCCTGACCCTCACACTAAAACAAAAATGAGAAAGGGTGCAGGGAAATCTCTTTTTCTTGATATTAGCAAAAAGTGTTCAAAACCAAAATGTAATAATGACTCCAAAAAAATACTCTCCAAGGTGAAGATCCTTAAATCCAGGGGGTGGTTCCTTTCACCTGGTTTCTTCAGTAGGATGGCAAAGTTCCACTTTAATTTAATTGTTCCTTTGTTTCTTCACTGGATTTACAAAGTTCTTGTTTAAATAACATGGTTTTCATAGGTATTTTGCAAGATTTCCTTTTACTCTGAAAATTGCCTGGTGTACTCCCCTGCCAGGAATCTTTACATAAGTTCAAGTGTTTGGTGTACTTGCCTGTCAGGACTTCTCTTAATTGATTAACAGTTCTATGGTTATACGAAAAAGGCACATACTTTGAGGTAGTTGGTATATTTGCCTATGGTAGCAATTGCTCAAACTTTTCCCGCACACTGGCATCTTATACACCTGTATTGCATTGGGGTTTCTCTTGGTACTGTGTCTTGTCTGCATACATTCTTCTTATGGGGTGTTGCATTAACACTTTGTCTTGAATGCATTCAAATATTCTTCTTATTCTCTTTTCATCATTAACAATCTCATATTTATCAAATGCAGCATGCTTTTCTAAATACCCCGTGATCCCCAACTGCTTTGGGCCGACTCGCCGGTCTCTTCCTGTGTCTCTGACTTTACCCGCAACTTACTGGAGCAGCTGCTTCATTCGCTTTCTACCCTGGAGTCTGTGGAGGTCCCTGCAGAGTTATTTGCGGCTATGCAGTCACATGCTGGCTTCCTCGCTTGTTTCGGGACGGCCTGACACTGATGAGCTTCTGTGCTGCTCTTTGCATCACCATGGATTCTCCTGATCTTCGGCCGCGTACCTCCTAATGCCTCAGTAACCTTATCTGTGTGTACTGCATTCACAAGCCCCCACCTGGAGTCTTCCGTCCTCTCCTGCTCTGCTCGACTTCCTAGTGCGGTCACAATCTTCAAGTGTCCCCGCTGTGGGATATATTGACACACTCAACGGCATTCACCAAATCACCAAGCTGCATTTGCACAAGAAACAGCAACCTGGCTGTGCTGGCTCCTGTGTGCACCAGGACCTCAAAACAGCGTTTTGGCAGCAACAGCAAAAATGGTTGCACCATCCTTCCTAGCACACTTCAGGCAAAATGGAACAAGGGGACACACTGAAAAAGTATGCCAGTGTGTTTGGAAACCTATATATGGAATCAAGTGAACAGGCTGCACTGCTTAGCTACAAAAGCCAAAATCCACTTCAAAATGAAACATTTCCGCCCCCTTTTAAAATGCTGCTTTTACACTAATTCCATCTGTTCATTCTGAAACCACTGAGAGTAAAAAGGCCACGTCATGCCAGGATATTTGACTTTGCTTCACCAAAAGCAGGCATAATTCTTGAATAACAGGCCCAGTCTAACCAGCTCTCAGAGAAATCAAGAAGCAACTTCATTTTCACTTGCATGGGAACACATGTTTATAAATTCCAAATGTATCCAGGTGCAGCAGTACAAAGAGCCGTCTTAATCTCTGAGCCAGGTAAAGTGGAAATGTATCTATACTTTAGATAAAACTCCTCCTTCAAGGAAATTACTACAGCTGAAAAGACAGTGTGGGCAATCTGAGGCAGCTGCAAAACCGAATTTAAAGAAAGAAATGCTAGCAGTTGTGACAAATGTGGAAAAAAGGGCTTTTGCTCACTGAAGAAAGGGTGGCCTGTTTAAAAAATATATTATTGCATAAAAACCTGCTTACTTAGCAATGTAAAGGGTTTATGTTAGTGGTGATAATACACTATTACCTCTGCCCAATCCTGTTGATAGAGGCGGGTGTAGTAAAGCCTGCTCCAGTCATATACTGTGATGATGTCACTAGGCATTATAAATAATATCCCTGACACACCCAGGGAGACAATGATTCCCGATTTCCTACGCCGGCGTCCTGTTCCTGTCTTCATCTTGCATTTTTCCATTTAGACTCCAGATCCCAAACACAAGGCCAAGTATTGCTGATCCTGCTTCAGCCAGGCCTCAATTCTAAAATAATCCCAAAAACCAAGGGAAACGCTGTGGTGTTTTGGGAAGCATCCTGAATTAACCTGTCTTGCCGCTCACTAAATGCATGCCTGCTGCAAACCTGCCATCCAACTAATCTGTAGTATCCAGTGACCAGTCCATTGTCATCCGGTAACCAGCCCATGCACAGCTGATCCTGTGCCACTGATTTTGTCCAGCTATCCTTTGTTAGACCAGATCCATATGGTGACCAGAGCGCTGACTGTCCAAAATCCAAAAACGAAAAAAGGGACTGCAAGTATCATCCCTACCACATAGAAATCCATAGTCTACTTATCTTCTCTTTGTTCTATCCCAGTCTTTAAGCTATCCTAATCTGACCCAGATAGCTTGTTAAAATTGTCCGCATTATCTGTGAAACCCCGCCTTTGATTCCTAGTGTCAGCGCCAATTTACCTCTTCATTTTGTTTTGCATAAACCATTAGCAATTTTGATTAAATTAATTAATTTTCCATAAAGGAAGCGGGGTACACCACGTGAAGGGTTACAACGGCCGGCCGCTTAACTGTGGAGATTCACTGGTGACATTCTCTTTTCCTTAGTCATTAAATCCAGTTTAAGTCAAGTTTGCAATCCATTTTAAAGCTGCTTTTCTGTTTTTCACTACCCGCTTTTTCCAAAAACCCACCTCATTCTGTCTTGCCTATCTCCCTCAGTTTAATAGATAGAGGCCTAATTTGATGTCCATATTGTACCTAAGATCTGTAGCTACACCACAACTAACAAATCAGTGAATTTCACCCGTTTTTATTAAAAAACTTTGGTTAATTCCAGGAGGGAATCAAAATATTTACAAATGTTCCCACTGTCATTTTGATTATAAACTGTTTTAAACCTTCCATTCAATTTCGAATTGCATGCTTTTGCTCAATCCATTGCTTGTGATGGCTAGCATCTTTCCAGTGTTGCTCCAGTAAAGAATTGTTTTTGTTTCAAGATTTTTATACACATTCATTGTTTTATTCAGCCATTCCCAAGTGTCATTTTAACATTGCAAGGGTTTCAAATCTGTTTTTCACGAGGAGGGAAAGTTAGATTTGAATTCAGTTTTCAGATTCATATTCCTATGAACTGTTAAATGACAATATGCCATTAATGTGTTGTGTGTCGAGGAGTCTTCCTTAGGGAAAAGAGGGGAATATACTGTGCTTTATCCAATGAAGTCATAGCATCTCCCCGGCAGTCATCCCCCTCCCATGTGATCCTCCCTCATAAATCCACCCCCAGGAACAGGTAGTGGCTGCCTGACCCTAGCCACATGGGAGGGGGTCACCACTGGGAAAACAGTAATGAGTCCATCAGCTTCATCACATAGATCTGTGGTCAACCATGTTGAAAGTATCTGGCAGGCTGAGCAAAATAATCAGGGTCCGGTTCTGTTGTCTGCTTGATTCAAAAGGTCATCCCTTATTGAGATTAATTGGGGTTGTGACTATTCTATTGACTGTTTCCTGCTAGCATGCATGAGTGTTAATCTCACAAAGAAAACATTATGAGAAATCTTCGAAATCTGGACTTTAATTCCGACACTGAGATCTCTGTCTGATCAGATGATTTGAGGCAGAGGTATCGGTTTTACACTCCACCAAACGTACTGCAAAGCAAGATAAGCCTTGAGAAAGCCAACATGTCTGTATATATACACACATGAGGGCACATAAAAAGTGCATACAGTAGAAAGAAATTGTGACATTAGTGTACACAAAGTGGAGGTAGGTGTTTTCACTGAATGGTGTGGTAAAATGGCTGAACTCTCCATTTTTTCTTAAGCAGTAGCGGGCCATTGGGAACGGGGTTGGTCCAGCCGCTACCCAATGTGCCTCCCAGAGGATGGTCAAGGTGGGAACACCTGGGGCCCTGCTAATCCCCAAGAGACACATTAAACCCACTTGGAGTCCCCACTCAAGGAATGAGAACTGGCGGGGACAAGCCCAAGAACACACTAGTTCCCTTTGATTCTGAATGGAAACAGAGAACTCATTACTACTGATAAGTTTGAGCCAAAAAGTTTAGGTTGAATCGCCCAGGGTCCTTTCCTGAAGAAAAGAAGTAAATAACCATTTGTTGTGTAAGTAATGAGCACAACGTTACCCGCAGACTCCGGGAAGGAGATTGTATTAAAGACTTGTGGATAACCATGAAATCCCTAAGGAAGATTGCCAGGCAGGAAACAAAGAAGCCAAGACTTATCAGCGCACAGTGTCCTCAGAGCGGCATAGACTCCGGGACCTGGTGGTCCAGAAAGATGCAGAAATGCAGAGCAGTGCATCCCATGAAAAGGTGAAATCCAAGATGGCTTTGCTGACCCTGCCACACAAACTTCTTGTGGGGCTCAGTTGAAAACAATCAAGAGGCTCAGGTAACTGACCCATTCAAACCAAGTCTGGAAATAGGCTGAGAAGGAATGACCACTATGGTGAGGTGAAGGACCAATGTGACCTGCTGATTCAAAGGCAAGTCGGCAATGGCCTAACAGAAGAGACGCAAAGCCAGGGTGAGGAAATTAAAAGGGACCAGGAAAGCCCAGAGCGAGAGCAAGTGCAGATCCCAAGAGATACGGAAGTGTCTGTCTCTACTCCCTTGCACCCAATGGAGAGCCAGGTAGTGGGTACTTTTGCCAAGAGTGTTCACTGATGGAACCTGACCAAACTCTGTGAAAAGCGGCCAAATCGACCCGGAGGAACAATCTGGGAAAATAATCGCCCACAAACAAACCACCTTGAAATTGGTCGGTGCTTGCATTTCACCTTGTTGGAATTGGAGGTCCAGTGTCTAGGTCCCCCATCAACAATCTCAAGGATGAAACCAAGGCCTACACTTTGTCTCAGTCCTTTTCCTGTGTAAACATATGTGGTGTCGGAAGCGGCCTCTGTGGTGATTGCGAATCGAGGTGTGGCTTGACACGGAAATGGACACGGACGTACGCCACGCTTAGAGGTCCTTTCCTCTGATTCTTTGATTCCTGAGGAGCGAGACGCGAGGAGAGCGGGTGGACCAGGGTCGCGTACGGCGAACGGTGTACGGCGGCTTCTGGCACCCGGATTCTCCCAGCCTGCCCGGTCCGCGTTGTTCATTGTCCTGCAGAGCCTGCCTGCCTGGAGAAGCTTTGCCCCTGTGCGCTCGCCTGGGAGGAGCCTACAAAAAGCAGCCTGTAGCTTCTCTGGCAAGAGGCATCTGGGTAAGCCTGATTTGTGACACTTGGCTACCGCAACCTCTGGGAGGTTTAGACCCCTGGAGTAAGGGGCGAGCAGGGAGCGGATGAGGTCACCAGTTACATCTATCTGTGATTTATTAGGTATATCACATAGCCAGCTCTGAAAAGAATAGGCTTCCCAAACTGCTAGCTGTGTGAGCTGGGGGTGGCCTTATACAACCGCAGTGCCTGTATGTGGGAAGGGGGTGCAAATGCTACACCTGGTTGGTATATTGAAGGTTACCTGGAGGCTTAGATCATACATATCTCTTTAGGGTATCATAAAGATACTCAACCATTAAGGTGATTGCTTACCCCTAACCTTACTTACATATAGCTTGGCTGTCCTTACATTCATCATTGTTCCTGGGCTAATCTGTGTGGAAAATCGGACTTAGTGGGTATGCCCTGGAGACTGTGGGCTTTCTGCCTTTGATCCTGGGCATCCTAACTTAGGTACCGTTGTGTTTAAGGCCAGAGTGGTTGTGTGAGAGGACTCATTCAGGTGGCCTCGGAGGAAGGTTGGGACTCCATCCCTTTTTCCCTCTGTGCGACCTCCTGGTACAATTACTCTTCCTTGCGGATCACAGCAACCATTACATACTCTACTGTAGCCCTATTCTACCTGGACAAGTGAACATTTGGCAGACAGTGTGGGGCATTGGAGATATGCAGCGGGGAAAAAGGTCTGCCCATTTGATCTATAATTTGGGGAAACTCAAGTCTGAGCCTACAAAAGATTGCAAGGAGACCAGTATGAAGGGCAACAAACCTAAGAAGAACGCAAAATATTCTAAACCGGTGGAGCAAGGTGCCATCACTGAGTTTTTTCCTGTGAATCCTCCTCCTGAAATAAATTCCACCATCGTAGAGGAAATTGCAGCCCCTGAGTTAAGTGGCTGCATTTCGTCAAATACTACCAACCTTGACGATATTGACAATAATTCCCTCTTAGATCTTTGTTTAAGTATACAGAGAGGAATGTTATCACAAACTCCTCAGATGTCAACCAGTGGCAGAATGCCTCTGAATGTAAATAGCACAAGCGCCTCCCCTGGTTTGCACAATTCTGGTGGAAGTGGCGGTCGCTTGTCTGCTTCACCTAATTTGGCAATGGCATCGATGGAGGATGTGCACGATAAAGAGGCTGAGGACAATAATTGTCTGCACTCAAGTTCTACAGAGATTGCTGAACTTCAATCATCGGTTGCTGCTCTGCAATTTGCGCTCAAGATTCTATTGCAAATGTCAGGGCGGATTTTGACAAATACCAATACCCTCAACTAGGGCATTAGACCTGCAGGATTTCCCTCGTGAAGAAGCGGAAGCGAACTTATCTGCCACCGTGCACCTATCCGAGGGGATTGGAGATCGGTAAACTATGGTAGAGGCGGTAGCTGAGCTATCTGAATCCATCAGGAGTATTGTAGCTGAGGATGCACTACTGGAGCCGGTAGATGACCATGAGCCAGCACTAAGCCCTATTGTACCCCCCTCTCGGAAACAACGTAGATTGGCAAAAAAGGCACTTAAAATAAGAAATCTACAATGAGTGCCCCACTTCTGACAGTTGGAGCTCGGCCTGTCCCTGAAAGTCGCTCGAAAAAAGCCAGGAAAAGACAGACTTGCGAGAGCAGCTGCACGGGCATCAACGACCAAAGGTCTCCTTACAGACTGGCTTGTGCCGGACGAGAAGTCTTTCTGTCTGGACTCAGACAAAGCCTCCCTGGAAGAACTGGAATAGGGCTTTGTATCTAATCTGTCAATATGCCCCGAACAACCTCCAGGGTCAGACGCTGCGGGAGAATCACCTTTGCCCGTACTGTCTGACCTAAAGAGCGTAGCCAAGGAGACTAACGAGAACCGTATTTGCTTCATCAAGAATCTATACATGAGTGGCAAAAACCCCTGGCTGGTGCGTTCCGAGCTATCAGTCAGACTCTATTATATCCCCCCAACTTCATGTCTTAAAATCGGATGATTTTCTGTTTGTTGAACCTCTAAAGGGTCCCAACCCTCATGTTTCTGCCTTGCACTGTACTTTTTTTGTCAACGGCGTGATTGATCAGGAAATTTAAAGAGGAATTGCGGGCAGTTGACATTGACATTGATGTGGACCCCGACGAGATTGATCTTTGCCCAGAATCTGAGGATACTGTCTCTCCTACCACGCTCACGAATGATCTTAAGCCTGCGGCAGGGGAAAATATCGTCCTGGCTGAAATACAGCAAGTTCTTAAGTCACTTCTGGAATCCATCCCGAGAACTCTACAGAACCACTGATGTTTTTCCTTACTCACTTGGAACTGTCGAGGTTTTGCCCATCTTTTGAGGTCGGAAGGTTCTGTAGATCTATTGTCCAAACATAGTTGTATTTGTCGCCAAGAGACTTGGTCAATGGACCCTTTACTGTTCGATGGTTTTACTATATACCAATCTCCTGCTAAACGGGGCATTAAGGGCCGCCCATATGGGGGCCTAATTACAGGGGTGGTAAACACGGTTACATCACGTAAGATTCAGTGCAAAGCAGAGGACCATGTTATGGCGGTAGAGGTTGAGTACCCTGATGAGGGGGGTTCAGGCAGGTTTATTCTTATTAACTTATATAATACCCCAGGAGCGGTAGTCAGACAACTTCTCCAAGAGGCATTACAGGATTTATTGTCCTCTTGGTCGTTGAGGCCTGGTAATGTTGCTGTGGTTGTTATGGAGGATTTTAATTGCCATATGACAGGTGAGGTAATTACATCTACCAATCCTAATCTTAGTGCTACATGTATAATGACTCATGGAAAAAGGGAGGTTGAAGGAATAGGCTGGCTCCAACTGTTTGACTCTTGGGACCTCACGATGATCAATGACCTTACCCAAGGAGATATGCCCGGGAAACATACTTGGTCAAATGGAACATCACTCAGCACTCTGGACTACATATTTATGCGTCCTGAGTTGCAGTCTAGAGTTGTCGATATCAGTGTGACCGCAAACACATGGAGCAATCATGCGCTGCTTCATTGCTCACTCCGCCTTCCTATCCCTTCCATTTTGCCTTTGAATATTGGCAGTATTAAAATCAATTGTGCAGGATCTAGAATAGTTTGGTCTGAGAAAAACAGAAGATCGGCCACTGAAGCTCTTAATCCTACCCCTACAGTTGATTTACCTGAATTCAATCTCATGACTGCAAATGACATAGAAGATTGCATCTTGGGATTCTATGGTAAACATGCCACCGCTAAAATTGGTTATATGTTAAATACTAAGGGCGTTAAACTACCCTTTAATAAGGGAATTAGGGATGCCAAGAGAGGGCTGAGAGCGGAGATTCAGGGCCTTAAGAGCTTGAGTCTACCGGGAGTCCTTTACTGCGAGAATGTAAGAAAAGCTAAAAACAGATATAGAGCCATTATCAAGGGTATAAAAAGAGCTGAGAAGAACAAAACATATCAAAGGCTAGTACAGACTATCTGTTCTAGGACTTCTCGCAGTATTTGGGCACTCCTAAATGAGAACAGAGAGAAGGTCAAAGGCTCTTTAGCATACCCAATTAACGAGAAGGTATGGGTAAAATTCTTAATAGACCGTAATTCAGGGGAGACGGAGCCTTTATTATCCCCGAAACAGGCCCCTATCCTTCCGCCCTTTGATGTCTCAGTGGGGGCTATTCTGAATAATATAAGCGCTCTTAAGTCTTCTAGAGCCCCCGGCCCGAACGGGCTGGCCAATGTAGTAATCAAGAACCATCCTGTATTTTGGGCCGACTTATTCTCCCTACTCTTTAAAAAGACCTTAGCACAGGGCAGAATTCCCACTAGTTGGCAAACAGCAATTCTTATTCCTGTTTTTAAAAAGGGTAGTTGCATGGACCCCAATAATTATAGGCTTCTTTCCATGCTTGACATCACAGGAAAACTCTTTGCCTCATTACTGCTTAGTGAATTGCAGAAATGGGTAGAAGAGACTAACATACGTAGTAGATTTCAGTGTGGATTCAGGCGTGACTTTTCCACTTCACACAATCTGTTGGTGATGGATATACTGCGTGCACGGGCGCTCAGCAAGGGGCAGCCCCCATTGTATGCTCTCTACATTGATTTCAAGGCTGCCTTTGACTCTATTCCAAGAGCGAAACTATGGGCTAACCTTGAATCAATGGGTTGCCCCACAGGTCTCTTATACTACCTGAGACTTTTGCACCAGAACACTTCCGCGTGCCTAAGATTAAACCACGAAGGCAGCATGACCAAAAAGGTGCTCCAAAATAGGGGGGTAAAACAGGGATGTGTGACAGCTCCCCTGATTTACAATTTGTATGTCTATGACATCCCTGCAGTGTTAGCTGTGGCTGACAATTGCCATCCAAAAATTGGTGAAGCGGCGTGCGCAGTCCTGGTGTATGCGGACGACCTGGTCATTTTTTATAACACCATTGGTGGACTCAAGCGCACTGCCTGTACACTATGGGAAAATGCGAAGATCAATGGTTTGACCATTAACCTGAACAAGACCAAGGTGCTTAGATTTACAAGGAAGAGAGCATCCCGAGTGAAGCTGATTGTGCACCAAAATCACATACTTTATGCCCCGTACTATCTTGGAGTAGAAATCGAGCCCCTTGGCGATTACCATCATTGCAGACAGGGACGCATAACTAGGGCGACGCAAGTTACCGCATTAATATCCACATTCACCAATAAGCAGGGTGGTTTCACTTTGTGGGGGACACAACACTTATATATTCAAGTGTTTGCCCCCATGATTATCTATGGCCTTGAGTCGCTCTTATCATTCGATCTGGCGTGGCTCCAAGTGATGGAGGGCAAATTTTGGCACCGGATATTGGGGTTGTCCCTGGGAGTTCCGATGGCCTTGATTAGACTCGAACTGTGCCTCCCATCACTGAAAGCCATGGTACTTAAAAGGAGGGTAGGGTTCTATATTAAGATGATTGGCTGCTCTTCCAATCCCTTATTGTCTGTGATCTACCAGGAAGTAATGAAAAAAACATATTACATCACCCCTATTAAAAGCCATGACCAAATTTTTTGTAGACAAAGGCTGGACGCATAGAGGGGTAACTATCACTAAGGAAGTTCTTAACGCATTAGGGAAAAAGGTGGATTTGTGGGATTGGCTTGAGAATTTCTCACATCTGAGCAGTCTAAAGACCTATCAATTTGTAAAATACAGAGTTTACACCTATATGAAACCCCAAGCTTATCTGTATCTTTGCCCTACTAAAAGGCTTAGACCTTTTATCATCTTGTTTAGATTGGAACAACTGCCCACTTTGAGCAACCTGGGACCTAGGAGAATATTCCTGCCAAGGAGCGAGCCTGTCTGTCGCCTATGCAAATCCCCTGAATGCCTGGAGACTGCCAAACATCTCTTAACGGAATGTCATGCTTTAAATCAGACAATCTCATTATACCTTGGTGAATTTGCACACAATCCACTAACCATCTGTGAAACATCATTTTGGCTTTATTGTACTAACACCTGCACTATGCATTTGTTCATTGCACTATATAATGTTTGGCAACAGATAGAAGTATGTTTGGGCTCCCTGATCTGAGCTATCCGAGTATGATGGTGTCAGGAACAGACAAGTTATATTGTCTGGAATGAGGTCTACTACTAATTTTACTTTATCTCCATACGAATTTGAACCAAACAGGTTGGAAAGTTGCCTATGTATTAGTCTATGCGGTCAAGACTGTACAGATTTTCGGGAAAAGACATTGACATATATATATGTTATTATGAGGTCTTCTTTATTTGTATAATCAAATATTTTAATAATGCTGTTTTTCTTTCTGCATATTATATTTACTGATGAGCTGCTTGTATGATTTGATACTAATGTATGTAATTTGTTTTATGTGTAAAGTTTGAATTTATTTTCAACCTATATCACATAAAAGAATTATTATTATTAAGAAACCAAGGCCTAAGGAGGAAAGCCTGCTGTACATTCAAAAGCCAAGGCCTAGAAGGAAGGTGAATTGTGAACTGTGAAACCAAGACTTGGATAAAGGCCTGCCACATATCAGGAGAGAAGCAGAGACTTCTTGAGAACACTGAAGTGTGGGTTCAGGAGGGACCCGTTGTGAATCTCTCTAAGTCGCTGTCATAGACGAACTGTATTGAACCCTGAGATAGCCAAAGTTAAGAAGGAACATTTTACGACTCCTGGGAAACCCAAGGCCCTGGAAGGAACGGTTGGGAATTCTGAGGGAGCCAAGGTCCCAGAGGGACCTGATGAGAGTATTTGAAACCTTCAGCATTGGAGAGAACACATCTTTCAAAAAATTGAAGAATAGGTATCTGTGAATGACGGAGTGTGGTAAGACTCTGAGCAGTGAAGGCTGGAGAGATGTATTGTGCAGATGGATACACAGCATCCATGGAAGAGCGTCTGGTCAAACCAGAGAAGCCAGCGAGGAGGCCCAGATTGAGTAGCCTGAATATGGAGCATATATAATAAAGTTGTTTAGATTAAGGACAGCCCCATGAACCTTTAAGTTTTGAACGTATAGGAATGGACTCGCAAAATGTAGGTTTTTAACTTTGAGTTGGTCAACCATTTAGAACTTCTGTTGTTCGACCAGGATAGCCGGGAGGCTACAGGATTTCGTAAGAGTAGGTTTGTGTAATTTCTTTTGACCACCATGATACTTGTAAACCTTGCATTTCCATGTACCTGTTGTAACTAAGACACGTTCTTGAAACAGCGCCACGATGCCTCTGGGCTGCTAGGTGCTTTACAAATACAAAAATAAATAAATTTGAGGTTTCTTTTGTTGACTAGATTAGGGTGTCTCCTAGGGAAGGCAAGGACTTAATAGGGAACTGGATACCAGAGTGGGGGGCTACCCCTTGAAGAAATACCACTTTCTTGCTATCCTGATCTAAGCACTTTGATGAAAGAGGAGTTAAAAAGTACTCCAAGAATTGATAGTCATTACACCCCCCAATCCAGTGAGAACAAAGTAATGATTGCTAAAACAGAGGGGTGTACAAAGTGAGAAAGGTGCTACTGTAAACATATTGATAGATTTGTGGGTAGATGTCACAGTACACACACAATTGTTTCTTACCTATTTCGACCACCTACCCCTTAAATACCCGTTCATACCACATCGCCATATATTTTGATGAGTTTTTCGAATTTTGTTTTTTTAAACATCGAAAAAATGACCGTCGATGTGACAACGCTGTACCACTGCATGTGTATTGTATGTGGGAAAATGTCAAGCATGCACTCTTGCCTGTTGGATAGATTTCAGTTGACTTAACAGTGGAAGGTTCCTCTGTGAAGTGGGTAACATTTCAGGGACATTTTTGCAGACCCATATTTGGGTGAGGCACATACTCTTGATCATCACTTGGGAGTTGGCATGGAGCCAGAGGAGTGGCGTCAGAACCTGAAAGTTTATTCAGGCTGCACTATTTTTGGCAATCTGGAACAGGAGGTTTGCTGTTTTGGCATCCAAAGCCAAAAGAGGCTAGTCCAAGGAGCTGAAGGTCGTTCTGTGCACACCCGATTTTTCTTATAAGAGGAATTATAGGGTTTGGATAGCCGATGCAGCAGAAGAAGCATTGCAAGACTCCAACCAACTAGCTGATCTTGCAATCTAGCATCAGAGGTTGCAGAAATCGTCAACCTCCCATACAGCTGATAAACGAGGGACCTGGATGTCAAAAAGCAATTGGTTGGCTTGATCCCCCAAGATAGCGATTCAGTGATTTGTGTTGGAATTGGGTGGGTTATCCTTGCTCAACCATACCACGCAGTTCTCCTCATTCATTGATATGATAGGTTATTTATAACGTGCTTAATACCCAGAGGTTTCTAAGTGCGGACTCAGGGATCGAACCTGTGGTGCTACGGGTCGTCTTGCTTCTAAGGCGAGCACGTTGCCCCTGAGCTATCCTCCCGAGACTGATTTGATCACGTGACTGCTGAGCTTTGCAGAAATAGGAGCTCCAGGTAGAGTGGTGCCATGGAACTGAGCAATAGCAGCGTTGGCATGTGTGTGTTGGTGTACGAACAGTACAAGTGATGAGGAAAGCTAAAATGGAGACTGGAGGAAATTAAATACCAAAGAAGATGAGGCTAAGAAAAGAGACAGAGAAAAGGGACTGTAGAGTGAAATGATAATGAAAGTGAATAGGATGGGAACACAGAGACAGGAAAAGAGGAACACCTGGAGGTAAACAATCTGGTTATGGGGCAATGGGAGGAAGAGGTGGGCAGTGAAGGTGGGAAATAGATAGGTAGCCATTTTACATGAAGGGTGGAAGAAGAGACTGAAGGTGGCAGGTGCAAAGAAATGGGCAATGTAGAATCGGGACACTTGTAGGAAGGAGGGCATTCAGGAGGGATAAACGATGGGGGGAAAAAAGGATGATTCGAAGAGAAGGGTTCACGCAGGGCCGAGTCCAGGCAGGATCTGAAATCTCGTTTTGAGGTGGGGCCCTGGCGGGTCTCACTAATCTCCCCTGGCGGCCCTGGCAACTACATGACAAGGATTTCTTTCCAAAGCCTGAAGCTCTCGCTCGTGTGCGGGAGCTTCAGGCTTCAGAAAAAAATTCCTTTCATCCATAATGGTTGAGCGGAACCTGGGATGCATCCCTTCAAGCAAGAGATGCCCATGGTCCGGCGCTACCATTATGTAGAAAAATGTGCCAGCAGGTCACCCCCACCATTTGGCCACACCCCCTTGATGAGCCTCGTCTCATTTTGCAGTACCACTCAGGGCACTGGGTTCATGCCTCACTTTAAAAAAAAGGGCATCGAAAAGAAAGTGCAAGAGAAAAAGAAAGGTACTCAATGACACCAACAGTGGTAGACCTTGTTTTGATGAAGCTCTCTTAAGCATATTTGTATTAATTAAAGAAATGAATAAATACGCACTCGTTGAGTTGCTACATACAACTGCCCACGTAGTCATACAGTCAGTGCTGGCCTTAGGGGCGCACTGCCATTAGCCCCGCCCGATGCCAGCACAGGGGAGCTTTTCATGATCTCCCCTGAGGTGGTGGGAGAAGGCACAGCAAGCACCCTATTGAAATTAAATGTGCAGCGCTCACTGGAGTGGGACGCAATTATCAACTATAGGGCGTTGATGCTGTTGCATCAGCGCCTATTGAAAAATGTGGTGCTCCCTGCCCCGCCCCCATGCCCTGCATGACCAGGGGTTTGCGTGGGGGGATGAGGGTGTGGGGCGTCACATTTTAGTTTTGCTGCTTGGGCGCTGCCGCTACTAAGGCCAACCCTGTATACAGTCGAATATAAACTCTGGTAGGCCTGAAAGTCAGTATGGTGTCAACAAGATCAAAATACTCATCAAAAATATATTGGTGGCACTGCAGGATGCTGTGTCAAAGATGTGGCACTACGCATGGGCACTGCCACTTTGATTCCAGCTGGGGTGGGACGGGCTGCTCAGGGGAGTCAGAGAGTTAAAAGCCATCTAACTGAACCCCCCCACACCTCTTCCCGGCTTGTTTATAGACTAAAATAAGACTAACCTCAAAGCATGGGGCGGCTTTGAATAAACAGTGAGCCCAACAGTGACATCGAACCTAGACTCCATCTTGATGTCTGTTATTAAATGCACGCCAGCAAGATGGCTCCGCGAGCGAACGGAGCATGCAACTGCAAGGCACACACAGGCTGGAATCCAGGCAGAGTCAACTCAGTACTCCATGGTATTGTGGTCAGTACATTGGGCATAGCTCTCAACTCACCCGCTTTTGGCGGGTGTCACCCGCCAAAGCATCTACACACCCGCCCATCTGCCAGCTCATCTGTTTCACCCGCCTTGGCAAAGGTGGGAGCTACGATTCATATTTTTCCCGGGACCCGATTTCGAGATCCCGAAATCGGGTCCCTGCGCGACTCTTCCTGCGCAAATGGAGGCGTGAAAAGCAAGTGTCATGCTTTTCACGCCCCCATTTCCTCCCCCTTCCCCTCCCTGGCGCTCTCCTCCAATGAGAGGATTGTGCCTGGGAGCATTCCTCCCCACCACCCTCCCGTAAAAGGTCAGCGACATAGAAGTAGGACTGCCGTTTCATGTTTTTACGGCAGTCCTACTTTTATGTTTATGGCCTTTCTGGGTTTTCACCCGCCTTGGTATCAAAAAAGGTTGAGAGGTATGACATTGGGTAATGGCTGCATCGATTATCGCAGCATGAAGCACAATATAAACATGTGACGATATTATCTGGTGAGTTTTCTTACTGGATTTTTTGAATGTCGACACACTTGTGGTGAAGTACACCAATACGAAAAAACACGAATTATATCAAAATATAGCCTAGAGGGTAGAAGGGCTAAAGAGGGAACATTGTGTACTACAAGGTAAAAAAAGAAAAAAAAACATCAACAGTGTCAGGTGCACCCCGGGCCTGGAAGCAGCAAGGCCAGTGATGATGAATTGAGATGCGAGACTCTTGGGGACACACACGTCTGAGCAATTTCATAACGCTAAGAGACCAGCGATGAAGCCGCAGGAGGCGGCGTGTCCGGAGACAGGCATCCCATTGACCTTTCACCCGGCAGTGGCAAGCAGTTGTTCTGTGCCCTGACCTCCCCCGCGCTCTCTGTCTAGAGTGCCGGAGTCCTGCTGGCATCCCGAGCATGCAATCTGTCCTCAGCTGGGGGCCAGCAGGAATACGGCTAAAGGCACCGCCGGCAGCACACTGGTGGCAATTAGAGTGTGGCACGGTCAGAGGAAGAGACGAGGCACCTGGTGGCAAGGCATCCAGGAGATAAGACTGCCGAACAATATATGCAAGCCTGGACAGAAATAACCTCATCTTGGCACTAGCACACCCACAGGTGGCTCAGGATTGCGATATGGAAAGAGCACAACGTGCCCAACCAAAGGCCCATGGATGTGCCCATTGCGGTCTTTATTTTGTGGCACCACATTTTGATAATGATCTAAGTGTTCATTGAACGAGCTTGTGATCTCTGTACTTAACGCGGCACATTTGAGTGACTCGGCCGTATATATGCTAGATTGTCAGACAAGGTCTCGTGCTCGAGTTTTACTGAAAGTGCAGCAGAGTACACGTTCGGGGCCTGAACTAGGGTGACCAGACGTCCCGGTTTTCCCGGGACAGTCCGGGGAAATCACCCTCCCGGGAGTTTTTTTCATTTTGGAAACCCCCTCCGGGGTTTCCAGGGTTGGGTGGCTACGTAATTAAAATTGTATTTTTTTTCCACAACACTTTCAGAATTTTGAAGTTGGAGGATTGGCACGAACCCCCAACCTTTCAGGTACAAGTCACAACACTTACTGACTGTTCCACAGAGACTGGAAAGGCGTGTTCAGCAAGCCATGTTAAATCAATTGGAGCAACGCCTGTCTTGAATGGACATGCCAAGATTCACAGACAAAACTGCACAAATGAGATCATATACAGTTTATAGAAAGCAGAAGTGCTGGAAATATTATTGTGTGGTGGTTGTGGGGGCGTGTCGGGGGAGGGGCTGTAATTGGTCGGCTGTGATGGGGTAGTCCCTCTCATGTTGTTGGTCATCCCGGTTTTTCGTTTTTGAAATCTGGTCACCCTGTCTGTACGGCTCTACTGCGTCCACGAGGAGAAGCTCCTAGCACAGGAAAGTCAGCTCTGTGGTAGCTGTGCTGGGCCACTACATGACGGCTTGTTTCTAAACATTAAGAGAGATGCTTAGCAAGTGGCGGGTTTGCAGATGGTTACATTGCAGACATTTGCATACACAACCCGCCCCCACCCTCATCATTGCATCTAATGCCACCTGCCTTCCTGAATTTAGAAATGTCCTTCTTTGCAAACTCAGCAAAAGTAGAATGCGCCATCTTTGTCCATGTATCGCCGCCCTTTACCTGCAGTTAATGCCTCCCAAATAGAGAAGTGTTCAAGTGTTCACACTGCCAACATACAGCAGGCTGGCAAATAAGGATGCCCGTCTTTAAAAACATGGCAAAACAGAGGAAGTGTGAATACAATTTACCAACTCCGAAACCAACGGAATACACACACATTCCCTCCGATTCTTATTTAATCAAATTAAACTGAAATCATGTAAACCCAAACATTATAACACCAAGACTTTATTAAGTACACAATCCCACCCTCCTAAATTGGGGCCTGGGCTGTGCAAGCATTGGGGTAGATCTACCAGCTCTGCTGTCGATACTGGGCCCAGGACACGCCTCACAACGGAGCATGTCCACAGGATGGGTCCTCAACTGAGACTGCACACACACCATTGCTTCACTCGGACTGCAACCCAGGAAAACAAAAGATTCCTTGGGGAGCGCCCCCGCCCGATGCTGCTGACTGCCATTCTTATGGCTTCGACCTCTTGGACATGTGTGTCTCTACATCAGCCCACAGGCATGAAACGCACTTCATGCGACTGTAGAATTCACCACAGCAGGAGTATGTTTAGCAGAGTTGAATGGCGTGGTGACATTATAACAGCCCTAGTATGTGGCGTGTTCAGGCACAGTATGGATTGTTATATCAGCGGGGAGGGAATTGGGCTGGAACAAGGGGAGATTTGCTCTGGTAAAAAAAAAAACGGTCTTGTCTGAGCACCGCTCCGAGGCCCAAACACCCACCCATTTACGAAACTCTCTGCCCCTAAGTGAGTCATCTGAAAGTCTTCCTTTGGTCACCAGGACCGATCACACCCAAACAATGAAATGGTCCAAAACTGTATACATGTCTCATGCATTGCACAGATTTTACTGTCAGGGTGACTATTCTGACAGAATAAATCAGCACCATACCCAGTGTGCATTGAATGCTCAGAAGGAATGAACATTTGAATTACTATCACAGCCATGCTTCATACGTTGGTGGTCATACAACTGTTCCCAAAATGCAGTCTGTTTTTATTCAAAGCAGCCAGCATCCTATATTTAGGGCACCCACATTATTAGACGCCTAGCTCCACTCCCTCAGTCCCACCCATACCACTGACAATACGCACCATCCACCCCAGCCACTCCCTCCCGTGCGCATGAAGGAGGAGGGGCATTTGAGGGGGTTGGAGATGGAAGGAGTTGCCCAATATAGGTTGTCTTTTTACAGCACTGTATGTCAGTGAAAATGTGCCAGCTGGACCAAACTTTTCATGGGACTCCGCCATATTCTATGTCTATAGTTGAGGGCTCCAACATGCAAATGATATGCACAATAAGTAACATGCAACTACATGCACATTAAATCAACTGTTGGTAGACATTTCAATGAAACTAATGGCCCAAGTTAACAGGATAAATGCATCGAACAACATTTTATGGTATCCTAAGCACACCTGCTTTCAGCAACCAGGCATGTTAAAGTGTAACGCTAACTGAGCAATGGAATTTCTAGTTATGGTCTCTGATGAAAGGAAGTGATCAGCTCTCCAAAACTATTGTCACGATGAACCAATATAAACAGGCAATTTGGTATATTGATCTCACCTCATTGCTTCTCCCGTTAAAGCTGAAATGAAGCCGTTGAATTGAGGGGACACCCTCGACCGGTAAATTGGATTGCATCAACAATTCTTGTTCCACACACACAATCATCATCAACCTTCTATACCACACCAACCCGAACGCCGAAAAGAGAAAACTATTGTACAGTCTTACCAAGCATGCAAGCCACGTTGGATTCAAACCTTTTTACATGTGTCTGTGCCGGGGGACCACTCCTGTGGTGACGGTGCGTGGTACAAATACCGTTAACATTAACATTGAGAGTAGAAAAACAGATATCTTATTGGAATGCCTCAACGGTAGCATTTCCAGTAACAAACAGCAACGGCACAGTGGAAGCTACTCTACCTTCTTCTATGGAGGGAACCCTCAAGTAAGGTCTGCCTACACGGTGAGGGAATTCCATGAGTGCAGCACAACTAAGCGGAGGTAGCTGGAAACACTGCCGACGCCTCTATGTCGAAAACCAACATCTCATTCAGAGAACAATAACAACTGGCATCCGAGAATGTAGAGCTGGTTCTAGATCACCTGGCAGTTCACAGGACGTGTCGGAAAAGCCCGTTAGTGCCGATAAGCATACTCTTCTATAGATCATGAGATGAAGGTTTAGGTAGACTTTGAAAGTGGTATCATGTGTCGAAGGCAGCTTGAAACAATCATGCTGGAAACGTTTTGGCGAATAGGATATCCAGAACGTCTCTGATAGAAGGTAATTCGCTTTCTGAGGGCAAAAATATCCGACCTTGAAATTATTCGGTCACCAAGATGACTTAAGATGTACCTACAATGACAAGGTTAGAGTAGTTGTTTAAAGGCTACCTGAGCACACCAGGGACTGGGACAAGAGAACTAGGCAATGAGAGATGATGTCACATACTAATAAATATATGCATCTCTAACATGAAGAATAGCTGATGTGGACTTCAGAGGTTGGTCTATGACGTCCTGAGAAAAAATAATTGTAGGGTTCAAAAGACACAACAGGCATACTGGACAGCCTGGTGATTTGCTGTGTTCAGTGTTTATGTATTTGTGAAATAGCGAATAAAGCGACGAGAAAGATGGGGTAATGAAGAGCTGTTGTTAAGTGTCCAAAGAATAAGACGTTGATGGACATCGCTTGCTGTCTAGCCCTGGAGGTAAGAGGGTTTCAGATAGTCCAGTACTGACAAAAGAGACACGTTTTTTAACAGTTTCTCAAATCTAATCAAGATGAACGCAAACTACAATTGGATGGGTAAATTATTCCAAACCTGAGCTCTGCAGTCAGACCTTTTGCTCCTATCAAGCAAAACCTTAATCTGTCTGCCTTTGACTGGCAAATCTGGCTTAAGAGATGTGGGAGCAATATTATAGGAGGTTATGATGGTCAGGGTCGGACTGGGGCATATAACCAGCCAGAGCACCAATGGAATAAGTGGGCCACAGTTGCAAATGGCAATTCGTTACTTTTGGGAGTGACTGCTTCAGTAGTAACCCTGGGAGTGTTATTGGTAACATGCGACACAAATTGAGCATTTAAAAAACAAAACTTTTTGAGTAACACTATCAAAACATGCCCTTGATGTGGCCATGTATATAGAGAACCAGGAGATAGACATCTGTGCTCTTACCGAGATCTGGTGTCATGATGAAGCGGGTCCTACCCTTGCACTGGCTATTCCTCCCGGTTATGATATGATATGTCAGGATAGACAGGAGGTTAAGGGAGGGCGGGGTTGCCATTATTTATTTTTAATTTGGATGTGTGGAAGGTTGAATTACCTGGCATCAAGGGATCTGACATGATACAGCAAAAAATTAGGACGGGTGCAAAACCCACTTATAATCTGTTTCTGGTCTATAGAACCCCCTCAGATTTCATGCCAGAGTTTTCTACAAAAGTATGTCACACTTTCCTTCCCATCCCCAAACCTAATACGAAAGCCCGGGCCATGGGGGATTTGAATTTTTGGCTGGGCAATGAGAATGACTTCCATGCCGGATTTCTAGAAAATGCCTAGGCTTTGAGCAACTCATTAAGACACCAACTCATATCAAAGGGAACACATAATATTGAAACAACCGATGTGCTGCTTGCTCCATGTCCCTGGTCGGAACATGCCTTTGTGCACTTTACTATACTGTGTGACAAGAACTGTAAGAATGAGTGAGCTGGAAAAGGTTATGGTAACCTCGAAGAACATTAAGAAACTTACCCCTGAAGCTATGGAACCCTGGCTATTGTCCATTGCGGAGAAGATCACTTGTCTTACCCTGGCGGAGGACATGGCATGTGCCTATCAGCAATCTGTGGGTGAGGCTACCAACATATTAGCTCCTCTTAGAACCAAGCAGGCTGTGGAGAGAAAATGGGAATGCCTGGTTCTCCACCGATCTTCAAAAATGTAACTCCATAAAAATCAAGTAATTCTACGCCTGGAGATCCTCTCAAGATGCCCAGGATAGGGAGGCATATATAATGGCAGTTAAAAAGTTTAAAGAAGCTGTGATAGCAGCCCAAAAAAATGACATTTGATGCCAGGATCGATAAAGCTCAATTTGAATCTAAGGAACTCATGCTCTAATAAAACTAATACTATTATCAAAGACTCTGTTTGATGCACCTCTTGTCAGGATGCCAAGCTGGGTGAATTTAATCAAACAAAACATAAGATTGAGATGAGCCACGAAATTAGTGAATCAACAGGAGATCATCTAGTTGTGGCCGCTCCTACACCCAAGATGATAAAAAAAACTGTTCAACTTTAATCCTATATCAGAAACTGAACTTGCCTTGCTTATGTGATCAACTTAAACCAACTAGTTGTAGGGGGGATGTCTAACCTGCAATTGTAATAAGGGTATGTAGCCCTGCATTGACAGGTACTTTATGCAAGTGTGCTAATGCATAATTCAGAGAAAACTATACCAAAAAGTCTCAAGAACGCCTGGATTACTCCTTTACCAATTAAAAGACCGGTCTGTGGCCAGAAATTCCAGGGAACTATTGGCCCATTACTAGCACCTCATTTTTATTGAAAATTCTGGACCGGATAGCATGCACACACATCCCGGCCCATCTGAATTCACATGGGATTCTAAATAAATGTCAGTCGGGTTTTGGGACAGAAACGGCTAGGCTTGATCTGAAATCTAGACTGCTACAGATCATTGAGAAGTGGCCAACTGCAATGCTTATGGACTTATCCGCTGCCTTTGACCTGGTAGATCATGAGCTGATGTTCACCAGGTTATGGGAAGTAGCAGGTTTTTCAGATAATGTTGCCCTCTGGATTAGCTCTTTCCCGAGTAATCATTGGTGCAGAGTCTGTAGCAGGGACGCAGAAGCACAACCGGCTCTACTGGCATATGGGGTGCCACAGAGGGTTTTGTCGATCACCATCCCTATATAACATATTTACTATGCCGTTCTTCAATCTTTTGGAAGAAAATGGTGTTGGTTTCACAAACTATGCAGATGACACACAATGTGTCATCCCATTGTCTGGTAATCATTGAGACGATGAAAAACCTGTCAATACCATCTATGAAATTATACAAATGTGGATGGTAAGAAATGGTCTGGCTCTTAATAAGGAAAAGACCGAATTGATGGTGATTGGCACTTAGGCTAGAGTACATAAATTGGGAACGGGCTATTCTCACTTTCAAGTGGCAGGCTGTGACATCAAGACCAAAGAAAAAGTTAAAACACTAGAGGTCTATTTGGACCAAAACTTTAATATGAAGGCTCATGTGAGCGGTCCAGTCTCCTCCACTGCTTATTATATTAGTTGTTAGTGCAGCTCTGCCCATATATTTCTCAAGTTAATAATGGGACTGTAGCAAGCGCTATTATAGGGTCAACAATGGACTATTGTATCAGCCTGCCGGTGGGCCTATCCAAGTCAGAGTGTGCAGGATTGCAAACCCTTCAAAATAGCGTGGTTAGAGTAATCTCGGGACTTAATAGGAGAGATCATGTGTCAAAGGCCATACGCAATCTACACAGGCTACCAATAGAGGCGAGAATTGAATTCTGCCTCTTATTGATCACTCATAAATGTCTGATGGGATCAAGTCCTTTATACTTGAGTGAAGTACTGGTTAATAAATCCAGTACAGACCAATCAGCTCAAAATGGGCACTTGTAAACTGACTCCGGTCAGGAAAGGTGCCTTTTCCCTGGCTGCCCCCAGGGCTTGGAATGACATTCCACCAGATCTTAGGGAAATAAGATCCACTGCAATGTTTTGAAAACAATGTGAAGACTCTTCTGTTTAGATAATATATCCTGGCATGCTGTGATGAATTTCAGTTTCTGATGTTGAACTCTTGTTTCTTTGTTATGGCACTATGTTTGAGTAGACTTGGTTTGTTCCAGCATATGTCTATTCTTATTGTATGTTTAGCTGCGCCAGTAAGCCTCGGGGTAATTTGGGCTGCGTTATAAGTGAATCAAAGTAAAGCTGCACAATGAAATAACTCATGAAACTGGTCCACTTTGGCCCATATAACTGGCCCACTTTGACCAAAACAAACTGGGCCACACTAACATGTGTGGCTTGAAATTCGGGCATTGGCCGATTGCCCAAAAGGCCAGTACGACCCTGATGACAGGTTAGTACTATGAGCTTAAACAGAATTCTTGTCTGCATAGTGAGCCGATGAAAATGACACAAAAGGTGGGTAGCAGGAGTACCAACAGGTGGCGTGTTAATGGTCAGAGCTACATTATTTTGTTCAACTTCAAAAGGGCATTGCAGCTTCTCAGGGGCACCCATGTAAAGTTATCATCCATAATCCAATATAGCAACACATATTTCTCTAGCTAATGTATTTAAGTGCACTTCCAAGCGATAAGGAAAAATGCATCGAAACAACCGGATGTAGTAACCGGCTGAGCTCACCACAGATTTGTATTACGCTGCCATGTTTATGACACCAAAAAAAGATTCTTGAGTTTTCACCTGTAATAAAACGTGGACATCTAAAAACGTATTAGTATGAACTGGAGGCTTGGCAAACTGCACCAGACCATGTCATTGTATGATAATAATGGGCATCTCAGTCTTGTTACTTTTAGGACTGAGCCAGACAGTTTGCATCCAGTGTCTTATCCATCGCTCTCAGTGTAACGTTGTTACATACGTGGTATACTTGCTATTCAAAGATGCTAAGGTAGAGCTGACAGTCAATGGTGTGGTAGCAATGAAACCCCCTATCTTCAATATTATCCTCTAGCCCTCCTCTCTTCGAACTTGGCAATTTTAATTTGCATCTTCATTTTATGAATTCTACTTTTCTCCCTCTTATTGATTGCTATCTTTTCCTTCTTGAGTGTCCCCCCTTACATACCTCGGGTTCCCTCCCTTGATCGCATATATGCGTTTGTCCCCTATCTCCTCCCTTCCCATTTATTCATCAGATCATTTTATGCTTTCCTTTAGTTTCTTTATTCCCCCTCTATTGCTCCTCTTTAACTTCTTTTCTATGCCGCAATCTTCGCTTTTTTGATTCGCCCATCTTTGTATCTGCTCTCACCACTTCTTATTCCCAACTGTTCTCGCAACTATTGGCTAACTCTGCACTCGTATCCCTTGATTTGTCTCTGTGTTCTACCTTGGACTCTTCATCCTGCTTGCCCCTTTCCCCCTTCTCATCAGCCACCTCGAACCTGGGTCACTCCATCTCTTATTCCCCTTCACTCCTATCTCCAGAAACTTGAGCGCAGCTAGAAAAAGACTCAATCCTCCCTTGGTCTGGAACTGCTTTCTTATGCACACTTCTTACGACTCTGTAAAAAGCAATTACTGTCCTCACTCACCCTATCTTTATCACACCACCCACACAGTCTCTTCCAACTTCTTAAGAATAGTCTCTCTCCATGGCCACGCAGATCCCTCTCAGTCTCTTTCTGCTGTCAATCTTGCTGATTATTTTATTAACAAGGCCTCCAACCTTCGTGCTTCCTTTGTCTCTTCACCCCGGCCCTATCCCACTCTCAGATTGCTTCAAACATGCTACTTTTATCCCCATTCTCATAAAATCTTCTCACGCCACCTCTCTTCCTGCTAACTTCTGCTCGATTTCTTTAGTCACTTCATAATCTAAGCTCCTGGAGAAAATTGTTTACTCTCAATTCCCTTCCCATCTCCATCTCCATTCCCTTCTTCCCCCACTCCAGTCCGACTTTAGGACAGCACACTGCATGGAAACTGCCCCTTGCATGTTGCCGATTTCCTTCTTTCTGCATGTCTGAACAAGCTCTCTTCCATTCTGATTTTACTTGACCTATCAGCGGCTTTTGGCACTATGTGGCACCCTACTACTTTCCTATTCTTCTGGCATTTCTGGCTCCCCTCTCACTTGGTTTAAATCATATCTTCCCGGTGCTCCTACTCTGTATCCTGCGCTGGCTAGCTTTCTCCTTCTCTTCTACTTGATATGGTGTCCCTATTCTCTGCCCACTTCTGTTTTCGCTGTACACCATTCCTCTTTCCTCACTTATCTCATCTATCAATCTTTCCTGTCACTTTTATGCTGATGATTCTCAAATCTTTTCCTTTTCTGAGTGTTTTGACACTTTTCATTTTCAAGTCTCTGAAGGGCTCTCTTCCATCCAATAATGGATGTTCTCTAATTTCCTTTATCTTAACCCATCTAAAATGGAAGTTATTTTCTCCCCTCCATCCTCTCTCCTCCATTTCTTTCTTTTCCCACCTCTCAGCTCTCTCTTTCTGCCTCTGCTTGGAATTTCAGCCTCCTCTGACTCTTCTCTTGCCTTCTCCTCTGACATCTCTCTTACTGTGTGCAAGGAACAAGTTACTTACCTGTAACTGTTGTTCTCCAGCATGGGTCTGGCATGGATTCACATGCTCATGAATATTCCCCGTCGTCAGGCTGGGAATCCTCGGTAAAGAAAAAACCAGTATCAGTTTCGTTTCTGATCTGTCTTTCGTAGTAATAACCAATCACTGGTCTCTGCGTCATACTGACCACAGCCAATGACTGCCCTCTACCTAAGCACCGCCTCTGGCAGCCATCTTCAGATTTGGAAGCACGTGAAGTGGCAGTATGACCAAGTGAAGAGCCGCAGAGGGGTAGGCGGGAGGGTTCGCATGTGAATCCATGCCAGACCCATGCTGGAGAACAACAGTTACAGGTAAGTAACTTGTTCCTTCTCCAGCATGGGGTCTGGCATGGATTCACATGCTCATGAATAAAGAATACATAGCAGTACACACATGCACAACCACGGGAGGTGGCAAAGGCTCAACATTAAGCATCACATCAACTCAACATTAAGCATCTTACCTCCTCACCAGGCTCACCTCAGGCGAACAGGTTGCGCAGCACTGCTTGGCCGACCCTGGACTCCTCCCTGGAATCCCGGTCGACGCAGTAGAATTTCGTGAAGGTGTGCGTCGACCTCCACGTAGCAGCCCTGCATATGTCCAGCAGGGGCACACCAGATAGGAACGCCGTGGTAGCTGCGATCGCTCTGGTGGAATGGGCTCTCGGACGGCCAGGCAGCGGTCGGTTTGCCAACCGGTGACAGCACATGATACAGCCGGAGAGCCATCTGGAGATGGAAGCCTTCGAGAGAGCCTTCCCCTGATTGACAGGTCCAAAGTTCACAAAGAGTTGTGACGTCTTCCGAAAACCCTTCGTGCGGTCCACGTAGAACTTCAGCGCTCTAGCTACATCCAGCGAGTGCAAAGTCCTCTCAGCCGGCGACGAAGGCGACGGGAAGAACACAGGTAACACCAAGGGTTCGTTGAGATGGAAGTCCGACGGTACCTTGGGCATGAAGGAGGGGTGCGTCCTGAGCACTACCCTCGTGTCGTGGAAAGTCAAGTACGGGGCCTTGCAGGAAAGGGCCTGGATCTCTCCCACTCGTCGTGCGGAGGTGATGGCCACAAGAAAAGCTGTTTCCCACGATAGAAACTTCAACGGGGCCGAGTGCAGAGGCTCGAACGGAGGTCCCATGAGCTTGGTCAGCACCACGTTGAGCTCCCACGCCGGGGCCGGAGCCTTCACCGGCGGGAACGATCTGAACAGTCCCTTCATGAACTCTTTCACCAGACGATGAGACCACAAGGACGTCCGGCCCGTGGTTCTGGTGTATCGGGAGATCGCAGCAAGATGAATCTTGATGGACGCATGTGCCAGACCAACTTTGGCCAGCGTCAGCAGGTACGGCAGTACTTGGGGAGCCGTAATCCGTAGAGGGTTAATCTTCTGTGCGTGGCACCAGACAGAGAACCTCTTCCATTTGTGTCCGTAGCATTTAAGAGTCGAGGACGCCCTGGCCTTTGCAAGAACCTCTCTGCAATCGGCCGGTATGTCGTATCCTCCAAACTCTAGTGCTGCAGGAGCCAGGCCTGCAAGTTCAGCGACTTCGGGTGGTGGTGGAGGATGGCGCCTCCTTCCCTGGAGAGTAGATCCGCGTCCGCCGGCAGCTTGATCGGCGGGGACGCTGACAAGTCCAGAAGGTCCGGGAACCATATCTGCCTCGGCCACGCAGGTGCGACGAGGATCATCCTGCACCGTGACCTCTTGAGCTGGTTGACGAGCCGGATTAGCAGAGGCAAGGGAGGGAACGCGTAGAGGAACAGGCCCTCCCAGGGGAACGAGAAAGCATCGCCCATGCTCCTCGTCTGGGGAAACCTGCTGGCGAACCTCCGGCACTTGGTGTTCGTCGCCGTCGCGAACAGGTCGATCTGGGGTGTGCCCCACCGTCGGAAGAGGCGATCCACCAGATCCTGCCGTAGTTCCCACTCGTGGCACGAGCGCAGCTCCCTGCTGAGTGAGTCGGCGATGGTGTTTTTTATCCCTGCCAGATGAAACGGCACCAGAAAAATCCCTTGGGCGACGGCCCAATGCCACAGGTCCTGCGCCTCCTTGGACAGCGCTGGGGACCTGGTTCCGCCCTGTTTCCTGATGTAAAACATGGTGGTGGTGTTGTCGGTGAAGATCCTCACCACCTTGCCCTTGAGGGACGGAAGGAAGGACCTGAGGGCCCAAAACACTGCACGGAGCTCCAGGACGTTGATATGTAGGGACTTCTCCGTCGGGAGCCAGAGTCCCCTTGCGTGCAGATTTTCGGTGTGCGCTCCCCACCCTTCCAGGGAGGCATCCGTGGTCACAGTCTCCTGGTGGGCTGGGGTCTGGAAGTCCATGCCCGCCGTCAGATGCGCGCGGGTGCCCCACCACCGTATCGCTCGTCGGAAACTCTCGTCGAGCTTGATCCTTTCCTCGAAGCTGCCCGTCGTCTGGATCCAGCGCGCATCCAGGAATTCTTGCAACGGGCGCATCCGGAGCCTGCACATGGGAATGAGGTAGATGCAGGAAGACATCATCCCGAGGAGGGACTTGATGGACCTCACTTTGGCCGCGTCGGCCACCAACATCCGTTGCACCTTGCCCAAGATGGTCCTGGTCCTCTCCTCCGACGGGGAGGCCAGAAGGGACACTGTGTCGAGCCTCGCTCCCAGAAACAGTGCGACTTGCGCGGGCACCAGGTGGGATTTGGCGTAGTTCACGGAGAATCCCAGGTCCGTGAGGAGTTGGACGGTCCTTGCCGTGTGGACCACGGCGAGCTCCCTCGTCTTGGCGCGGATGAGCCAGTCGTCCAGGTAGGGGTAGACGTGGATCCCCTCGCGGCGCAGCTGCGCCGCCACCGGTGCAAGGCACTTGGTGAATACCCTGGGTGCCGACCGTAGTCCGAAGGGAAGGGCTTTGAACTGGTAATGACGCCCTTGGACCACGAATCTGAGGAATTTGCGGTGCCCCTTTAGGATGGGAATGTGGAAGTAGGCATCCTCCAAATCCAACGACGATAGGAAGTCTCCTTCCTCCAGCTGACCCAGGACGTGCTGGAGGGTGACCATCCGGAACTTCTGCGCCTTGATGAACTTGTTCAGACGTCGCAGGTCCAGGATGGGGCGCCATCCTCCCGTCTTCTTCTTCACGAGGAAGTATCTCGAGTAGACTCCGGAGCCCCGAAGCCTCTTTGGGACGAGTTCGATGTCGCCCTTTCTGAGCATCGCCTTTACCTCCAGGAGAAGTTGAGGGACGTGAAGTTCTTTCCTGGCCACGGGGGGGACGCGCGGGCACCTTCTTTGAAACTCGAGCGCGTGGCCCCGGGCCAGGGCGTCCAGCACCCAACGGTCGGTGGAGATGGACTCCCACACGCTGACGAAGCCCGCCAGCCGGCCTCCCACCGGGGTGCTTCGGTGGGGGCCCGACCCCAAGGCCGGTTCAATCCTGCTTGGACGCGGCCTTGCCGCCTTGACCTCCTTGGCGACGACGGCGGGGTCCGCTAGACTTGCCTCGTCCTCTGTAGGCCTCTTGCGACGACGAGCGGGCCGCTTGACGGTAGGAAGCGAAACCGCCGCCGGAACCTTTGGAGGCGCCCTTGCCTCCGCCGCTCCGAAAGGGCGTCCGTCGTTGCAGGACTCCAAGGGCCCGGGCCGTCTCAGTATCCGCCTTGATGGCCTGAAGGGAATCGTCCACTGTTTTACCAAACAGGTTGTTCCCGTCGAAGGGCATGTCCAGGACTCTGGTCTGGACGTCCTGCCGGAAGTCCGTAGCTTTGAGCCATCCACGACGTCGAAGGCAAACACCGTTGCCCAGCTGGCGGAATCCAGTGTCGGCGATGACCGTCGCCACGGTGATGGCGTGGTCCGAGGCCACCTCACCTTCCTGCAGGATCTCAAAGGCCTCCGCCCTCTTGTCGTCCGGCAGAAAATCCAGCAGGGGAGCCATCTTGTACCAGAGCTCCCTGTCGTAGCGGGCCACGATAGCCAAGGCGTTGGCCGCTTTAATCGTCGTCGCTGCCGACGAGATGACTCTACGCCCCATAGTATCCAATTTCTTTCCCTCGCCGTCCGGCGGGGAAGTCGATGTGGAGGCCGCACCCCCCCCCGCTTTCTTCCTGGCTGCCGCGGAGACGACGGAGTCCGGGGTAGGCTGCGCCCGGAGGCATAGGGGGGCCGTGTCCGGGACCCGGTACTTTTTCTCGTACCGGTCTCTTCTAGCTGGCGTCGTGGAAGGGTTCTTGAGGAGGGAAAGGCCCTCATCCCAAATGTCGTCCAACAGAGGCACTGCGAGGACCGTCTTCCTCTTGGCCTCGCGCCGCTGATAAAGGAAGCCTTCCTTTTTCTTCTCCTCAGGGCAGAGTTGGAAAAGCTCGGAAGCCCTGGAGATCATGGAGTGGAAAGATCCGATCTCGTCGGGCGGAGAGGCCCTGGTGGGAGGCGACGACGGAAAATCCTCGTCGTATGCCTCGTCGTCCGTACCCGTCGCTGCCGTGTCAGTCCCCGTATCATCCCCTCGGGTGGAAGGGGAGGAGGGCTGGAAGGGGCGCGACGGTTGAAAAGGAGGTGGTGGATGGATCCTTCTTTTCTTGGTAGGGGGAACACCAGAAGGTCCCGGTTCTGGATCCCCCGACGGGAGAGGTTCCTCCGTCGGTAACGGTAGCCTCGTCCTTATCTCGGAGCATAAGGACTGTATGGCCAACAAAATGGCCGCCGAGTTGTCTTGCGGCGCTGGCAGAGGGGAATCCGACGGGCGAGCAGGGGCCCCGTCGGTATCCTCGACGATGTCGTCGTCGTCACCTGCGTCGGGGTCCATTCCGACGGGCTGGCCTTCTTCCACGCCTAGGCCGTGGCTTAAGACCTCGATCAGCTCCTCTTCTGAGGTTGAGGCCGACTCTATGACGACGCCCTGCCCCCCCCTTCTTCTTCCCCACGGAGGGTTTCACGGGGGTCCTATCGATGGGCACAAAGGAAGACTCCCTCCGAGGAGGCAGGGAGATTCTGGGCCCTGAGGTCGCCACCACTGGTGCAGCCACCACAGGCTGAGCCAGGGCCGCCGCGACCGTTTCGATAGAGGGCTTGGACGGATGGATCAAGGCCTTCACCACCTTAGGTGCGCTCACCGCCTTATCCTTGAGGGAGGGGGCACTGCCACGCTCCTCCTCTGCCTTAGAGCTCGACCGGGGCCTCTCCAGGAGCTTCGCCGGGTGCTCGGCCTTCCTCTTACCCGACCCAGAGCGTTGGCTCGTGGTTGATGGTGCCGGGGAGGGTGCGCCCTGCCTGGCGCCCGTAGAGCCCGACCGTTCGGCGCTCCCGGTGCCAGCGGACTCGCGGTGCTTGGCCTTATGTTGGGCCCCCGTCACCGGGGCGCCCTCAAAGGTCTTAGAAGACCGCTCGGATTTCTTCTTCTTCTCGCCAGACGGGCTCTTACCCTCCAGCCAGTTGGCGAGACGTTGATGGCGGTCCTTCATGGTCCGTTCCGACATGTTGCCGCAAAACGCACAGTCCTTCTCCACGTGCGTCTTGTCCTCATGAAGGCAGTAAAGGCAGAAAGAGTGTTCGTCCTCCTTGAAGACGTTCTGCAGCTGGCATCCAGGGCAGACCCTGAACAGCTTTCCGGGCGTCGAGCTTCCCTTCTCCTGGGCCATCTCCGAGACAGGGCCTGAGAAGCTTCTGGAGTCCTCCGAAGTGTAGCTCGACGAAATCTTCACCCTTGAGGGGCACAGATGAATCCGACACGGGTCCCCGTTGATCGGACGTAGGATCGGTGGAGCTTGAGGCTCTTTTGACCGAAAGAATCGAAGTATTTTGTAAAAAGCGCGAAAAAATAGCACTAACGCTCGAGAGCAATAGCACGAGGATCCCAACACATGAACGTGCGGTAAAAATCTGAAGATGGCTGCCAGAGGCGGTGCTTAGGTAGAGGGCAGTCATTGGCTGTGGTCAGTATGACGCAGAGACCAGTGATTGGTTATTACTACGAAAGACAGATCAGAAACGAAACTGATACTGGTTTTTTCTTTACCGAGGATTCCCAGCCTGACGACGGGGAATATTCATGAGCATGTGAATCCATGCCAGACCCCATGCTGGAGAATGGTTGCTTTCTTGATTATAATCTTTGCCATGTTTGCACCTTCCTTTCTTTCCACGCCTCCAAACTTTTCATCTCAGATCCAATGTTTGTCCTGTTTTGACTATTGTTCTTCTTTCTGGATTGGTTTCACTGTGGTTCGTCCTACCCCCCTTTGTTCCATTAATAACACTGCTATTCGTCTTTTCGGTCTTCCTCCCCATGCGTTGATCTCTTCACTTCTATTTTCCTTATCATACAATTTGAATCTCATCTTCGGTTTAATTTCCTTTCTATTGTCTTCAAATGTTGACATGATCTTGCCCCACCCTATCTTGCATCCTTAGTCTCCCACTCGCGCGCTCAGTCTACACATCATCTTGCTGTTCCACAGCCCCCCCAGTGCTTACTCTCGTTTTCGCTCCTTCTCCCTCCTTGCCCCACTTCATTGGAATGTTCTCCCTATCCGCTCTTCCTCTACATGTCACACCATCAGTACCCATCTAAATGCTCACCTCTCGTCTCTTCTGTCTCCTCCCTAACTTGTACTGGAAACTTTACATTTTAATTTTGTACCAGTTTCTTTTTTGGATAAAGTGCTTCGGCCAAAGTGTGGTATACATTCATATAAATGCAAACCCTATGCCCAAGGATACTAGCAGGGCATTGCAAGATTTCGTATGTTAAATAAAAGGGGGAGGGCAATGCTGAGCACTTTGACACTCCACAACTAATTATTGAGGGAATGGTCTCCAATTCCCTTCAGACAGGCACAGTTCATATGTTGGAGAGAACACTGAAATCTATGAATGGCTGTATCTAAAAACCTGGACACCAAGCACAGCCTCTGGCTGGTCTGGTGGTCAAGGGTGTTGAATGACGATAAGAGATCCAATATAATTAGGAGCATAGGTTTTGATTTAATATGGAATAACAGGTCTTCTCTTACAGCTAGCATTGCAGTCTTTGTATCCCTCACTGGTCTGAAAAAAGTTGACATCCTTTCCTCTAATATAAATAAGAGAATGGTGTCTAAAATCACACCATCATAAAAAAGCTCTGCACTTTAAGTTTTTTTTGCTTCTCATTTTTGCACAAGAACAAACATATACAATCATGATCAATCAAAATTAACCGATCCATGAGCTAGACGCTACGACCCGGGCGTTTGGTGGAGATATTTCAGATGAAGGTTTATTCAAGTGGCTCATCCCAGTGATCAGTGCCATCTGGAGTAAGTTATACCAATGTGTTGCATTATTCCACTGCAATGGGGCAGCTTGTCTAGAAATCGTCCAGCCATTTATCATAAGACTGCCCTTCAAGGTAACCTCCAATGCCTTTACATTTTCCAGCATCCCAGTGTCCTACGATCAGAAGGATGAAAGAGGCTTTTGTCTGACAAATCCACCAAAAGAGGAGACTTGCTCGGTCAGACCAACCAGAAGTGTGGATTCCTTCAAGAAGCAATATGTGAGATGCCAAACATATTCCTCATGTGCCCTTCTGTCCTAAAAAAAAACAAACAAAAAAACAAAAAGAAACCTCTACTGGCTGTACTGGAAAGCAATGCCTTAGTGAGGGTCATCAGGAACCAATAAACACAAATTGATGCAGGGAATACCAGTCTTAAAGCAATTTGCCCCAAAACATAGGAACAGAGTAGCCCATTAAAAATGTCTTCGCCAACGGATCAAAAGTTGTAGTCTTGTATATATTTCTTGAGTTTTTGCATACATGGCATCATGCATGCAATAACCCAAGATAAGAGTCTTAGCCTGGATGGTGATCAGTTGGTGTTTGGTCTGGTCTTGTATCTAAGAGTTGAGATAGTCTCCAAGCTAATGATGCACGCATTTGCCTGGTAAATTGTCTCATCCTTCCGAGTCCCCCTTCTGAAACCAGTAAGTATCAACCAAAAATGTAACTTCCCAATAAGTGTCACTGTGTGGTTACACGTAGAGGCCTTCTCACTCTCCAGAGTGACCAATGTAGGAAAGACACCCATCACAAATTCCTCCTTTAAAAAATAAAGGTATTTATTTGCCTCAACGTACTTTCCTGAACTAAAAATACAAAGATCCAATGCACCGTGCACATATCTTTGTTACAGTCAAGACGTTTGACGTAATATCAGATGAAGCCTTTCAGGAAGAGGGACCCACAATTGATAGAAAGGGAGAGTTTGAGCTTTGTAGCAGCATTAAATGGATATCTCACAATGGAGAATGGCACCTCACACCAAGACACAATTATTCCTACACATTCCAGAGTTGTGAATGGGCACCATAAGATCCCAGAAAATATTGTATTTGTTAATGAGCATTCGGAGCAATAGCCAATATTGTATCAAGAACTGGTGACCTTACGTCCTTGTTTACCGATCGCCTGTGTAGGCAAAAAAGTCAAGTTGACTTCATGGCAGGCACCAATTTCCTTCTGGCAAATCTTCAATAAATGTAGAGTGGACATTGTCTTCGGTGAGTGCCATCAGACAACCATAGAGGACGCCAAACAAAGGAAAGGCTTGGAATAGAATGGCTCCTTGACCTCATAAGAACTCTCGGACTGATCTTGCTGTAGTATGCAGACCGTCTCCTTGCACTCTCCTCTTGGGAAAAAAACTCAGCCCTAGCGATAGCTTTCAGCTCGAAGCGGGCCCCTTCATCAAATACAAAGTCGAAAGGCAGTTTGATTTTAGCGTACATCTTTGTCGCCAACATTCTCCGAGTGCATCCCAAGGCGCAAGACTAATAGATAGATGGAGCACGTAACAAGGGAGACAGAGCCCTCTCACACTTGCCAGATTTTCAATTTGTTTCAATGACACCGAAAGCCCTTTTATCTCCCACCAAAGCTAACACTCCTGCACACATGTCACTACATGCCAAGGCGGCTTATAGACAAGGGACCACAGAAAACAATCACAGCATTTGCAAGATCCCAGCAGCCCCTTGATGTGTTTGTAAATTGCTTAGCATCAAATCTAAAGGCAAAGGCTGGCTGTGGGAACATTTCCATCAGGATGACTCTGTTATTGTTAGTGCCGTCTTGAAATGACTTTTCATGGGGACAAACAGCCAGTTTTACTGTTTAACATAGAAGGAAAATAGCATTACAGAGCAGCAATGACATTTTAGGCCATCTACTGCTTTATTTTGGAGATTTGGGAACCCAAATGACACAAATGAGGAGTGAGAATGTCTGCATGGTGGAAAGCATTAATCTCTACTGCTTTATTTTGGAGATTTGGGAACCAAAAAAACCCAAATGAGGAGTGAGAATGTCTGCATGGTGGAAAGCATTAATCTCATTTCTAGTATTAAAGACCATTTTCCTTATGGCTAATAGCAAACCAGAATAAAAAGAGTGTGCAGTGAAGCACCTGCCAACTGCAAACTTTCACTACCATGAAACCTTCTTCATAGAACATGGGAGAAAACAAGGGTTGCAAGCAGTGGTAGAAGTGTAACGAAAAATGTAGTGGAACTGTGGTCTCGGCAGGGGAGAACATAGTGCAACATGTGACCAGGTGTTGCAGCCGGGGGTACTGCAATAGTCTAAGTGGCTAGTAACTAAGGCTCCTATTGCAATGTTACACTTGCACAGGGACATGAATGGACACATCCTCTGTCCAGAATGGAGAATATGGTTGTAAAAATTAGAGAAATGGTAAACAGAAAAAAATAAAAGTAGTGGAACACCGCTACCGACCGTTCCCGCTCACGTCAATCACTGGTTGCAAGGATCATTTGGTCTCCAGCATTACATTTGCTATCCAAGTACTCATGTTTACCATGTACGTCATGACCCATTTTTAAATGTATTTTCAGGGGGTCTTCTTGTATGCCTTTAACTGCAGGGATTTGTTTCTTACATCCACTAAAGGGTCGTATTCTATGTTTATTTGAAAAGTGTGCATTGCACCCTCCACCATTTACCCCCTTCCCTCTACTCTCCGTGCATTTCCACTCGCCAGTCAGTTCTTGTTGGACGTGCATTAGAAGGTATGCACCGCTGTGTTAACCCATATCCTGACTTACGGCTCTCGGTCTTTAGGCCTCCAGAAATGAACTAAGCCATCCGCATGCAGCATCATTCAGTCATATGGTAACCCAGCATCCACTATTGCTGTTTAATCTGCCTGTACAAGCCATGGTCATTTCAAATAAGGCATCCAAGTAGAGGCCAGTGGAAACAATGGACCCCGAAACCCGCTCCTGTTTGCTGGCAGTTACAAACCTCACCTAATCTCCTCCAATCCAGCTCTAGACTTGTGCACCTTTAATTCAGGACTTTGACCTTGGCCCCATTAGACTTCCGGTGCTACATATCTCCCATAATGTCATTGCTTTAATCATAGCTGCTCATCCCACAACTTTTGAGTTACTTTCCCTACCACATCTGTCCAACAGTTGAATCCCAACAATGGATGAGCTGGTTACCTTCAGAATAGCGTTGGGATGGGATGAGGGCCAAGTCTGAAGGACAATGGTGATGCCAATATGACTATGGCCGCGTTTAAGGTTCTACAGCACCTATTTGGTTCTGTGGCGCAGAGAAATTGACAATTACGAGAAAGGGGTGGTGGGGTAGCAACAGTGAGAGGGATTCAGAAAGGCCCTGGACAGACATAGAAGAATATTCATAATTTAAGAGCAAATCCGCCTTCATGCCCTCAACATGTATGCATCTATGGAGTCATAGACACTACCGAGAGCTCTACCAATCTCATCAAAATTCAGATTTAAGTCTGAATGCGTTGTCAGCATGTTCTGTGCAAAGCAGAGTGCAGGACATCCACTCAGGTTTCTCGGACTGCAGCCCTCGACTGTGCACTCTCAAAACAGACACCCGGCCGAGGGACGACGGAGGAGTGTGGAGTGGTGGGGTTACATTTCTGTGCTACTATCATTAGTGACCTTAATGCTGGTAAAAATGCTAGCTATTACACAATATCTCCGATTTGCATTCTGCAGTTTCATAAACCTGGCGAGGCCCAATATATAGTATTAAGGCACCAGGTCTACGGTGAGGAGCACAACAACACACCAACTGTCCATGATTGGCTAGTTTAGCAAGCAAGGAGAAGCTGTCAATCTATATTCAGCACAGCAGAGAGGGTGTTAAGATCGACATAAGCAATAACAAGAAGAACAGTGACTGAAGCACGTACACTGTGAATTAATATAGACCTTTAAAAGGAAAAAAAAAGAGGTCAAATGCTTAACAGGACATGCTTGAATCCGACAAGCAAAGGCAAATGACATGATGGCAGTGAGATGAGGTTTTATTCCCAATGCCACCATCTGCAGCGTTCATAGCAGTCGGCGGCGAGTAATCATGTTCACACCAGCGCAAATTACGTGGGGAAAAATTACCTGGTTACAGGAGTCGGGATTAATCTGGAAACAATGCAGTCCAACCACAGGCACACTGCTCTGAACAGAAATACCAATCAAAAAGGATGCTGTGGCTATCCCTGTGCCATTGGGGCCTTATAATGCAAGATGTATATTTCTGCACATTCGAAAAATTAAAGTGGCACACCCATGCTGTGCCTAAATCAGGAAGTGAAAGAACTCGGAAACTGACAATTTGAACACTGAAGTCAAATGAGGTGTTGAATGCGATATATATATATATATATATATATATGTGTATGTGTTCAGTGAAAAAACTGTAGTTAGAAGACAGTTAAGCTGATCCGATTTAACGCAACAAAACCCCTGAAATTCAGCGATTGCATTTGAGCCAGTTGACCATAACTTTGCGCCCCCTGTTACGCAGCGAATGACCAAAATGATGACATCACAGATGGCATCAATGATTCTATCACTGGTGACATCGCTAATTACATCATGCATGACATTACTAATTTCACTGGTTTGATTAATTACATTTTGAGATATGACAACTCTGTTTTTAAGAGAACAAATATGTACATATTTCATACTTACACAGTACTTATACTGGGAAATAACCAGGGTTATTTTCGTGCATCACATGAAAATAACCGCAGTTATTTGCAGTGTTTTCAGTTGATTGAGGTTATATGTAGTACATTACAAACATAACCGCAGGTATGGGAAGAACGTTTTTTGTTTTTTTTCAAAAGCAGGAGTTGAAAAAATTAGATTAATATAACAATAAAAAAAAAGGAATTTTAAGCTCCAGTGAGGTGTGGCCGAAGGATATGGTTACTGGGTTACTTTAAGGAACCAAATGGTGCAAACTGGAAAGTGGACATGGCCAAAGGATGTGGCCAAAGACCATGTCTACTGTGCCAAAAAAAACTACTGGTGTGGCCATGGCCGAAGGCCATGTCTAGTGGGCCAGTTTAGGAAACCTATTGGAGCAATATATTGAGTGGCCATGGCTGAAGGCCATGGGCACTGGCCACGGCTAGTGGGACCAGAAAAAAGCTATCGGAGTAACACGTAAAGGAGCCACAGCCAAAGGCCGGGGCCAATGGGCGAATGCCATGGCTAGTGAGTAAGAAAGAAACGTAATGTTTTTAAATTTCCAAAGGTCCTAGCTAGTGGGCCCAAAAGACATGTATAGTGGCACGTATGTTAAAATACAAAATATTCTTAATGTAAAGGCAATTTTTAAATAAATAGATTTAAAAAGATGGATGCATTATGTATTTGGAATTTAAATTCCCATCAGAATTGAATAGCATTACACATTGTATGGGATTACTCTGTGTTAGGTTGGTTACCATGGGGGATTAGATAGGAGCTAGCATTTAGAACTTGATCACATGATCGGAATTCACATGACTTACTGCTTTGCTAGACACAAAAACAGCCTGTAATAGTAGAATAAGTGATAAACCTGACCAAGTCCTTGCAATGAGGATGGAACGCCTGGTGTATAGTGTTTTCACTTGTACAGCAATATTATGTAGTATCTGGGGAATTCTTTTTGACCCTTTACAGAATACATGAATAAAAGCCTGTAAATACTTTTTTGATTACAGGCCAGTTGTGACATCTCTTGCTGGCCTGTAATAAGAAAATGACAAATACTGCTGTGATTTTATGCAAAAAAGCAGTGCAGGCTGTAAGGTTTAGAATTGATCTCCGACAACTGTTCTGGGCAGCCCTCTAGAACATAGTTGTTCAGCCTGTCAAGGAATTACAGAAATGGGAAAGCCCATATGGAAATTAGACTTGATCCACCCCAAAAGTGCTGGTCCAGCCCGAACTGCACAACCACATCCCTTCTGCACGAGACCACAAGCAACCCCAGATATGTTTCGGCATCTTTAGTAAGGTGTAGCGTGTGTCTCTAGGTCCAGCAGGCTGGAGAGCCATAGCCCATGAGAGGATCACTGAAGCAATACCCTTCCCATGGGTGAACAAAACCAGAGAACCACAGGGGCAAGAGAGGCCCATAAGGGGTTCACCGAAGCAATACCCCACCGAGAGACGAACAAAACCAGAAAACTACAGAAGCTATAGAAGCCCATAATCGGCGAGGAACTCAACAAAAAAACTATCCCATGACAGGGTGATGGGAACCGAGAAAGGCCCAATGAAACCAGTAGCCCGTGAGGGGCTCACGAAGTACAACCCCACGAGGAGTTTATCGAGTCTGAGAAATTAAATTAACTAGAACAAAAACACCTGAAGCGCACCATGCACTAAAATGGGGCACAACCATCGAAGTCCAAGACAGCCCAGAAGGGCCCATGAAGGAATACTACAGGAATCAGGAATAACGACTTTGCCAGGTCAAAGCGACATATCCCTGCAGACAGAATACAAATCCAGGTACCGAAGTAGAATATTGTTTTGTGGTCAAAAGAAACTTTTGAGACATTTTAAAAGACATTTATTTTTCTATTTTGGGGCAAGCAATTTTCAGTTTGTTTGGAACTACCCGAGACTTGATTGAACCGTGGAGGAGGGGTCAGAAACCATCCACTGTCCTATTGCGTTGAAATAACCCAGACTAAGCACAAGCATAGGGTTCTTTTCTTTCTTTTCAAAGTACAACAAGATGAAAGACCCTTTGCAAATCAGGTTTGGTCCCACACCAAAAGCGGAAGTCCAGCCCGAAATGCTTAGTCACATTGCTTTTGCATGACACCACAAGCATCCCCAGACATGTTTCCGCTTCATTGGGAGTCATCAGTAAGGTGCACCCTGTGTCACGAGGCCCAGCAGGACCGGGGCCCATGTCCAGACATACACATGATTATGATGGATTCCAAATCTTCGAGTCATATGCATTAGTTATTACGCTTGAGCTGTGATGTCACAATGCCTGCTTACAAACATACAATTTAGCATCTCAACACAACTCTGCAGGACTCAAAGTGGTGTGCCTTCCCTCCGTTGCGTATTGTGCTCGTCTTCACACCCCTACCCAGCCCCCTTGCTCAATAAACCAGGAATCCCAGCCTAAACTCATATCCTGTCTCCAGCGTTCCATTCATCGTCCGTCCCCAAGATCATGAAGTGGGGAAAAGGCAATATAGTGACAAAAAAACATGCTCTCATCATAATGTGGTCCCGTGTCCAACAAACACTCTTCCACTTCAGTTCCTAATGGTGCTGCTGCGTGATGAAATTACTAATGGATATTGTGCCTATGCAGACTTTTCAATCTGAATTAGGAAATTGGTCTTGTGGCGAGCAGGTGAACATGGATAAAGTGACACTGGTGAATCGGTTTGCCCCTATAGGTTCAGATGAACCAAGTCTTTATGGATTGGGACTCCAAGCTCTGCGATCTCACCAGAATTCCTTCTGTGGCATAATAGACGTAAGATTCGGTTACCCCTATGAGGACTCCTCCTTTAGCAGAATGTTCATTCAGTTGTGTAACCTTCACTGGAGAAGTGGCACACACGTGTGCACCGAGAGAGAATGGTGTCTTGCCATGTTGGATTTGAATTTGGCCATGCGAAAGTTGAAGAAAAGACTTTTGTGAGGAATTATTACAGGTCTGGTGCAGTGGTGTCCCTTTGGTCGTTTCATAGCTTTTTGGAACTGGAAGCAATAAGTACAGTCACACTGCATCTACTTTGCCCCACTTCAAACCCTCCACTGTTCGCTGGAATCTATCCATGTGGACCTGCCAGCAGAATCGAAGCCGATAATAAAATGCTGCTTACCTCCAACACCTCTCCAAATCTGTGTTCTTTCCTTAGACTAGTTGTGGCGAGCACTTTTGAGGCAAAGAAATACGATTTACCAGTCTAAAAACAAATCCACACAGTGCTCGAGACATAATTCTCATGAAGACCTGTGCTTCGGTATACAAGATGGTCTCATTTCGGAAACTTATTTAAAGGAAGGAAATTAAGAATCATCGCTTGAAACAAGAAGTGTCTTCGCTGGTGAGTAGTAGGCATCCGGTGGAAAAGCCGAAACATTCTGCGGAAAACATTACACAGGGACTGCTTTCCCATTCCGAATGTTAGCTGCTTTGCAGAGGCATAGGACCAAGAGTGGACAGTGCCCTCAGCCAAGACGCTGTGCTGTCAAAAATCAAATGAGGGGATTAAATAGGCTTTCCCTCATCTCCTCGCTGTCTGACAGCTTTGCCTATTTCCCTTAATAATTCTATAACATGATCCACCCTCACTGCCTTCCTTTATATCCCACCAATCTCTCCTTCTCTCCACTAACACTTCCCTCCGCACTCCTGTCCCTCTCGGATGTTTCTCTCATCACAGTCGCCCCTGATCTGACACGTTTTTTTTGTGAACACCAAGCACATCCTGTGCTCCCGCTAACCCCTTTTCACCACAGACACATATCTGCAGACCCTTATCTACCTTTACCCATCTCCTTGCCTTAACATTTTACTATCTATAGGGATATTCCTAGCCTGCTGCAAGGTGGCTATCATCATGCCAGCCTTAAGAAGCCCACGGCAAACCCCAACAATCCAGCCAACTATTGTCTGTCACTCTTCTCACTCAAAACTCTAAAATCTAACTATGTGTGGTATTCAACTGCATTACCACCTAGTGGGAGGTTAATTAACTTGGTGACCAGAGATGTCAATTCACAAAAAGTCCAGGGGTAGCGGAGGTGACATCAAGCACCCAATGACATCACAGGAACTGATGTCATATGACCTTTGACCCTGGAGACATTGAATGCAATGAAATTTAACTCCGATGTCATCACCTGAAGTGTCTGACGAGTGTAAAAACATAAGAAAGCATGCATTTCATAAAATACCAAACCGGGACTGAAGTAGACATAAAACTTGATAGATGATAAGCACATGTTCACTATGGTATTTGATGAATCTAGGGCATTCGTCCCTGCTCCCCAAGGAGGAGCCACCCTCTTTGAGCCTAAGGAGGTCGGACCACTAAGCAAGACCCTCCCTAGTTGTCTGGGTACGTGGGACCTCACTGGGAGTGACTCCCCTCCTCGGGACAAGGACTTCCATTCCCATGAGGAACTCCCTATGAGAGAAACACCATCAGCTTACATGGAAATTAACATGCCTGCACTTACTGATTTATGGCCTTCAACACCCAGTAACACAATTTCACATCTCCTTGGCTTCATCCCTTGCTGGATTTCACCTAACCAACAAAGAGAAACTAAACCCCCTTTAAGGGTTGGCGGCAAACTTCAAGAGACAAAGAGCCCAACCAGAGGCAGAGCAAATCGTAAGCAGAGAAGAGCCTCCACAGAAGGAACGGCCTATAGGGTTGGATCGCTGCTGGACTGCGGAGCCAATGGCAAAACGAAAGAATGGAAGGAACAAAGACAAATGCTGGAAGGCCGGCAAAGAGCGGTGGAGCAACGGCTGAAGGGACGGGGTCAAGAAGTCCATCCTGCATGGTGGCTTGAGCACAGAGTTACCTTGGTGGGCTTGGAGCCAACCACTGAATGCAGATACTTTGCGCTGAGACTGCTGATGTGGGCAGGTTGAGAAACAAAGAGGCTGAGGGAGCGGAGAGCTAAAACAGGGGAAGACCCCCCCCCCCCCCGATGAAAAGCCAAACCCCAGGAACCAGTCCAACGTTGAAGAAGGTAGAAGGGTGTCCAAGGAAAGGGGAGGCCACTGGAAACAAGCAAAGCAACTGTGAATGTGGGTTACGGAGCCTGAGAAACCCTGAAGTGTGAACATTGGTGAGAGCCACGAGTGTTGTCAAGTAGAAGGAATCACAAAGGCCTGGAGGGCCCTATAAGAGACACTGGGAAAGCAATTCCCAGAATGGAATCTGGAGGATTCAATCCATTACAGGAGAAAGCTCAAGAAAAACGTACAAGGAATTGGGGAAAGGATACGAGAATGATCACTAGGGGTAACAATGCAAAGACTTTAAATGTAAACCATGAATAACAGAATCTCTTGAGGAGTGCTCCGAGGAGGATTAAGGAACTTTCTTTACTGACTTTAAAATAAAAACCTTTTGTTTATTGGAACCACAAACACTACCCTGAGGAGAAGCCACTGAGTCGGCCAAGGGAAGTCTTAACCAGAAGCACAGTGCTCTCGTCTTTAGGTTCTTTTTCTATAGTGGTAGGGCCAGATGGAATTAGGTTTTGGACGGAGGACATATTTGGATGACAAACGAGCACCATTACTTTAGGTTCTTAGGCATGGACAATCCCCTTAGTGATGGGGATAGACAGGCCTTTTCTTATTTGATTTAATAAAGAACCATTTGAAAATGTCCTCAGTGCATCCAATTCCTTCTGGATCACCACAGATGCTGACTTGACATGCCATGGAGGGCATCGTGTTATGAAAGAGGTAGACCAAGTAGACCTAACATAGGCAGGTGCACTGCCATGCATATGCCATTATAGCCTCATATGGCTATTTACTGATAACCTATGCCAATTATTGTTGCACGTCAGGCCTGGTAATCATATGTCAAGTAAAGCCCCACATTTGCAGGTGCTGCCATAATACAGTGCGGCTAGTGTCGCTTCTGAGGATCAAGCAACCTTCTGTTGGAGCCTAGGTAAGGTCAAAAGATGTAAGTTACAGCTTTGTATATCCAGGTGCTTCTTTCAAATGCCAATTGCCTCCTCAAATGTCCAGTAATGACACCCAATGTGAGATAATGCTACCTGGTATGGGATGAAGTTAGAGGAATAGACAATGGACACAAAACCCCAAACACTGTAATAAGTATCAAAGAACCCTTTACTACTTCTTTTTAACACAGATAGACTCATCATAATGTCAACTTTATAGAGGCAATATCTACCAATCAAATTTTAATCCAAATGTTCATAACAAACAAACTGAAAGGGAACCCATGACACCTTGGCGTGCTTCGATCTGTACATGGTTCATCATCAGGAGGACCAAGAAGCCGACTCCACAGCGATGTACTCTTACATGGCGCAGATCATAAATGCTGCTGACCATACATTCCTGAGCTATATGGTGAGATGGTGAGCGGCATATACGGGTAAGTAGACCTTGCTACGATTCACAACTGTGACCTGCAGAGCACACAAACGCCGGTAGTGAGCACTTAACCCGCTGAGCTACCTTACCAGCTATTTCGTCTTAAATATGAATACCACAGCATTTGGTAATGATTGGCTCTAGTGGGTTATGGGTCTTTTTAAAATAACACTTATATTCTTACTCCTAAGTACTGTAATGATGTCATGGCCCACTAGTAAACCTGATAATAGTAGTGCCATATTTTCTTTTTAAAAGGACTGGAGGGGACAGGAGAGGGCGATATCCTGATAATGCGGTTTAATCAATTGTGCAGTTAAAAACATGTATGTGTCGCAATTGGATAGCTCAGCAAGTTAAAAACTCATCTCTGACAGGTTCCAGCATACACTTTCCATGTTCATATTTCAGCAGGGCTCCATCCTTCTAAGGTTGATACACTAAGCACTGTTACACTTTGTACTACTAACACCAATGTTTACAGTGCTTAAAAGCAGCAGGTACCAGGAGTCAGACATGAAGTGCTATACATAAGAAATGTGATACAATACCAATAATTTTACTTGGCTATGGAACAATCTAGTCAAAAGTAACTTCAAAATGTGGAGTATTTTTGCACACAATTGAAAAAAAAACAAGTGGACTGAATAAGTAGCTCTTCATCTGGAGCATCCACTCCATCTGGCTTATACAGACAAATACTATTCAGTCTTGCCCCTTGCACATCAGAGAAAGCCAAACTTGACAGCATGATTTCCAAAATTAAGCAGATTCTGGGAACACACTGCCAGTAGTGGCTGGTGAATGGTTGATTCGGCGAGGCTTGAATATTTGCCACAAATTTGCAAGAGTGACCGAGCGGAGCGAGAGACCCTGAACCAACCAAGTATGGACTGGGGCGTGGGGTTTCCCCCACCACAAAATGTTTAGAGTAATAGGTTAAAATGGTGCTGTATACAGCACACTGTCTGTGAAAAAGTGTTTTTTTTTTAGGGTAATTCATGAAAAAGATCCAATAGATCCAAGTCACTAACAGTGAACCGGAGCATTTCCTAAAGCATTTTTATGATGCTTTTCTTCACAATATATGCCAGTATAAAAAACATGTGTACACTGCCTGTGCTCATAAATTTCCATGCTGACGGCACCTATATATGACAGTAACACTCACGTTGCGCATAATGCCAGTAATGATGCCATAAGAAAACATGTCTACACTAGCTCTGACGATACATGCCAGTACCCGCAGATAAGGTTGGTTTTGCCATTACAAATGCCATGTTACAGTTAGAAAACAGGTTCAACTCGCTGCTCCAATGCAGGCGAGTCTAGACACATAATAACACTTATGTTCACATCCTCATGGATTATCAGTAAAAAAAAGCCATATTATAGCTGGACTGGATGCACCAAAAGGCCAGTCTAGCCATAATAGTTAACATGCCTGTTTTATCATAGATGCCCAGTAAAAAATATTATGCCACAATAAGAAATAACAGACTAATTGCTTCGAAATGCCAGTGAAGCCACACATTTTGGTGTAGTACGTCTAGCCATTTCAATTACATGTTTTACTCCCAATCTATGATACTGTATATTCACACAGTGTTTACTCACGTATTCAAACAAATATTCATGCATTCAAACAGGATTTACACAGCGCGTACTTGCTCATTTACACATGCATACATACATACATACAACATACACACACAAAATTAAACATTTTCCTTTGACTTACCTCAGAGTCCGTGTCAGTCCAGATGCGGCTTCTGAGGTCCTCTTGGCTCCTTGTGCACAAGAACAGAAAACAGGAAGCAGTGAGCAGTTCCTGGTTTCTGCACTTGCACTCAGAAGCCCTGCCTCTGCACTCCTTCAGCAGGACTCACAGAGGCAGGGGTGACAGGGGAGTCACCAAAGGGTGCAGCTGTGATCCCTCACAACCCCCAAATGATGTCAGTGTTTGAGACCCTATCCACTCTCCATTCTGCCTTTCTGAGCAGACAATCCCTTGAAACTGCTCCCCCTAGCACTCAACGTCATCACTATAATAAGGGTATCTATTGAGCACAGACCTAACTTCAGGAAACAACAGAGCGCTTCACAATCATACGGGAAGAGAATGGTTAGGGAATCGGAGAAACAAGGAAGTGGGGATATAACAACAAAGGACAATTTGCTTCAATTGATCTACAAGCAACTAGGGGAGGAAGAGTGGTGATCAGATCACCCAGTGTCAGGCAGGGTGGGCAGTGCTCCACTGTTGCTCCTGAAAGTCTCCTCTTATCCATTCTCATTCTCCTACATCTCTCTGCTGCCCTGCACACCAGTGACCAAAACCTCATATTCTTTCATTAGTTCATATTGGCTTCCAGGACACTACCCTCACTTGAATCGCGTCGCATCTGTCTGACTGATCGAATTCCATTTCTTGGAACACTGGCACTTTCTCCACACTCCTCTCTCAGAAGTGATTGCTTAAGGTTCTGTCTTTAGCTCCCTCTTATCCACATTGGATAATCTTCAGCCCTATGCAAAAGTCATCTCATCCTTTGGCCTCTGTTGCCATTTTGCTGATTATCCAAATAGTCTTCTCCTTTCCATCCTTCACCCCAGAATTATCATCCAGCACTGGCTCTCTACCATTTTCCACAAGATGGCATCGGTCTTACCGGATGCTTTTCTCAATAAAATCAGAAGTACCCTTCCTCTCCTCCAGTTAATGCCAATTCATTCTTCCCTTCCCAAATGTCCTTTCCTCCTTATCGAGGTGTCTCCTTGCGCAGAAATTCCAGTAATTCTACTTAAACAGCTGTCATGCACCTTTTCAACATTAGCAAAATCCCCTCTCCACCCACCATTATTCCACTCCATCCTAGACCTCAGCAAACTGGGCCGCTGCCCTTGCCTTCCCTTCTTGACCTCCCAACTCTATTCCTCTGACCCGCAAACCAACATTGTTTTGTTGGGCACTGCACCCTCATGAAAAAGTGCCTCAATTTAATACCACAAATACACATATAAATGTACGTATCTGTTGCTTGCAAGCTCCGGGTGATGCGGAAAGACGGTCACTCTCAGCCTAGACACCAGGAGAACGCAAAATACTGATTGTTGATCCAACAGTTGCAGAGGAATGACAATAAAATACAAGATGGCACCCTTAAATGTCAATCGCCCCTCATACCACAAGACTGAGGATGCTTGGAGATTAAGAGAAACCAAACACCAGAAAAACAATGAGAACAGTGAACTGGTCAGGAAACTCCCTACCAAGGGGGGAAGGCATGGGCTAAAGGAGTAGTGCAGAAGGGGAAGAAACACCTCTATAGAGGAGCTGCAAAGGCCTGGAAGACATGATACAGAGGCAGTTGGCAGCTGAAGCTTGGTGGCAGGATTCCCAGAGAGTGCTGTGAACAGGAGGTCTTCTGAATTTATTAGGGCTGGAAAAAGGTGAAAGGCTGTTCCGGAAGAACCCAGGATTTGGGGGAATTTCTGAGACAGCAGGAAGTCAGCGACAAACTGAAGATAGGGTTTTAGCCAATAATAAAGGACGCGGGACTGGTGGGAGACACCCTTCCAAAAAACGGGAGATGTCCTGGCGAGCTCTGGAGAGATCTGCTTACTAGCTCATGAGCAGAGTCTTGTGCTGTGATAATCCTGTAAAGAAACCAACATTGGAAGCCCACAGGAAAACCTGAGATGAAATAAGAACTATGCATTTAAGACCAAGTGGAAGAGAAACCCTGGAGGTAGGAGTGAGTACACAGGTTGTACCTGATGCTGCCTGTTGGGAAATGTAGTCAAAGTAACAACGTGTCCAATGAATTGAGAAAGGAGGAAGGTTGCACATCAAATGTTGGCAGTTTCAATGTAAGTACTAACATGGCCGCTGAAGACTTTGAGAGAAGGAAAGCAAAGGCACTTAATTATAGGAATTTCTCTACAAGAAGCACAATTTTCAAAATAGCAAAGAAAGAGAGCATAAACATTAAGACACATCATTCTGGACATTGTAGTTAAAGTCCCAAGTGCCTGAGAAAAAACAGGCACGATTGATTCTGATGCTGCATTAAGGAAAACTCAGTACTCAATAGCCAGTAGCCTCAATACAAAACACGCCATGAAGACAGAGAAGGGCATCGCAGGCATTGCATTCTGGGAGATGAATGTTCCGCCTCTGAATTTAGCGTCTACAGCACCACTCCTGGATCACTGACGTGCCACGCGCAGAGACGGACCCGCATTGGACATTATTAGAATCACTTCTGTGTGTGAACAGTGTGTAAAATTCAGGAGGCGGAAATCAGCAGCTCACCCTTCAACAGCATACAGCATTATTCTCATGTCATCAAAGACCCCAAACAAGTGCTTATAGCAGCACTTCCTTCGAGTCCAAGAGAAAGTGGCGGCCATCGGTAACAAATAACATTCCAGTAAAATAAATCAGTGACTTCCATCAATATGCTGTCCTTGGGAGCGGATGGGCCTTGAGACTAGGATATTACTGTATACAAGGAAGTGCTGACTCACTAAATTGGGAACAGAAAAAGACCATTTCTGAACTGGAGTCATTTTAGAACTCATCCATTTAGGCTTACTGTGTGCCAAGAGCTGCTCGAAGTCGATTTACAACACCCAATGACACAAATACCCTGAAGGAAAGGGGAGGGCCGGGGGATCGGGGGGTGTGGGGTCAGTGATGAACATGCTGTGCTGGTAGGACATGTATCCCAGTGTTGTATAAAACTTTTAAAAAATATGCTTATATGGGCTCAATGACGGTGCCAGCAATAACCGGGATTTATGATTGTGCAATGGTCACAGGTGGGAATAATATTAGACATTTACATTTTTTTTTAATATTTTCGTTCCAAATACGAAAACGTTTTCTGCACAGTGAATACATGCCCAGCTCAGAGCCTTCAGAAAGTCACACTGGGAAAAAGCTTCACCGTTTGGAATTGCATTCAAGAGCTGGATGGCGTAAAGCTATATTTTTGCTCATGCTTCGGACTGGCTGTACAACTTCATGACAGGGAAAGATAGATGAGAAATCCATTGGCAAAGGCGATCATTTCGTGCACGCGCTGCACTTTCATGAATTGATTGCAAATGTCCCACCCATATATGTTGGGATAAGTGATACAAGACAGTTGTGAACGGTAAGCACTGGAGGATGTCACCAAACAGTTCACAACACAGTATATAAAAATACAGAATTTGGAACGCAATATTCCTCACTAGATAGTTTCAATATGTAATGTCAAACATCAAAGCTCAATTTCTCCAATTATTGCATAGCAATTTCATTGCCCCATCATTGATGTTTGATGATCCAAATAATCAGTCTTCAAATGACACATAGAAGTGTAATCTTGAAGAACAGCAAACCACCCAATACGTGTTTCGACCTGAAAAGTCATCTTCAGGGCAAACCTCCGTTATTCAAAAATTATTCATATGTGAAAATGAAATCTCACATGCTGTTACTAACTAACCAAACCCGATTTCTAGGTCTAGTCTCTACTTTACGGAATACGAAAAAAAGAACCAAGGTCATGTGCAACCTTTGGATATACAAAATGTGCATTTTAGATCCTCGGTCCAACGTTGCAAACCAACCCACTGGCACCAGCCTCTCTGCTAGCACCCTCTGAAAACGTCTTGGTGAATAAAATCTTAGGAATTTGATTATAAAGGTTTATTTTTTCTTTTTGTGATTTATGGGGCAGAGGATTACCTCCAACCCACGACATAGCCCCGATGTTGGCCTCCTTTCCACCACCCTTCCTTCTTTTGCTTTAACCCTTCAATAAGTTAGACACATTGAAACCCTTATTCCTGTGCTACTCTTCTGTAATGACAATTTTCATTAGTTAAAAATGCATACTTGGATGCCACTCACTGACCTATATTTAAATCACCATTCACCTGCAAGATAGACAAAATCTGCTACAAATGATACCAATGCAGAATATTTTAATTTCTGGACATCACTGGGAAGTAGCCAATCAGGAGCCAAGCGTGGGAGCAGCAATTAGAAAGGACCAATGATACATGAGAATATCTGCACGTCCGAGCCGATGGGAAAGTTTCCATTCTCTTCCTTCTAAAACTCTGGTAACATTTGATTGATCACAACAACCTTCAGAAACGCAACAGGTGGCCAGGATCTCCCTCCCAGCCTCCAGATGGTTTGCAGCTTAATGTCTGACCAACCGGCTTATTTTCCGAAGGAGGTATCACTATCTGGGTTCTTCACTGTAAGTGAAGCGCTTCCAGCGGATCAGCACCGAAACAAGTACGGTTTAATATCCACGTCAAACCAATCAACGACATTCTCCTTTAGCATCGGGTTGCATTGCTGTGCTGATGATACGAAGCTCTGATTTCTGCTCACTAGTGATCTTTCAACACAAAAAAAAACGGGAACCACAACTTTAACCCAGTAATTCACTGGATAAAAACAATTGGGTAAGCATGCGGGCCAGGAGCCTAGGATCCTGCATGGCAACATGGGGTGGTGGCTGCTGCAGGGCAAGGTTGGGAGCAGGTATTTAAATTTTGCTAGGAACAATTGGAATAAGCATAGGGGTTCCAGTACCAGCATGATACCTGGGCAGCGGGTGGTGTGGGGGTAAGACAAGATCAGCATTGTGGCGGAGGGCATCAGGGCAAGCATACTGGCATGGTACTTTAGAAATGTTTTGTCTGTGGTGGTGTTAAATGCCACTTGCGGCCTTGCAATACGTCTGGGCCTGTTAGACCGTAGGTGCATAGCTGCGGTAGAAGAAAAGACATGTGGTTTTTACTTGGAAAGTTGTGTGTCCGCTTGAGTTAGCGGGCACGGTTCTGATATGCGTGACCTGCTTAATTCACAAAGCACATCTCAGTCTGCTTTTCTTGTATGTTGCAAACAGCCTTTTCCTCTCCCATGCTGCTGCACAGTACTATAAGAGGCCATTGACAGGATGGGGGTACCTTACTACTCTAGTGCACATTCATGCTTGGTGGCCATTGCCCGGCCAGGTGGTTCCCGATGTTGCCTCAAATTCTTGCTGGAGAGAATCCATGGTCGCCACCATCTTCGGCAACTACCTTTTCTCGTCCGTGAAAAGCAACCCCAGCATGCAACTTTTGTTTAATAAACACACCCAGGTTGGTGACTACAAGGGAAGTGTTATCAGTGCTACGAGAGCCTGCCAGTTTTCAAGTGCAACATATATTGTACACAGTTTATACATTACAGTGGGTATATTCCACAATGACCCTCTCTATTTCATGAGATTGTGTAACTCCCGGCCCAAGTGGGGCCCTTTCAGGTAGGGCATGGGTAGGGTGGTGGTAAAGGATATAATAGGAGAACAAAGAAAGAAAATACACAGTGATGGGTTATAAACAGTTTTGCTATTAAAAAGGTATGTTTTAGACTGTATTGTGACTGTGAATTACCTGACTGTACTGTTCGCCCCACCATATGGGGACTGTGCTCATGGAACCTTTGGACTGAGGGCAATGGGCAGGACGACCCTGCCAACAGGATTGGACACACCTGGGTAGAGATTCCAAGCGAGGAGAGGACCATTGGAGAGTGACCGTTGAAAGGACAGAGGAGACAGATAAAGGAAAAGGAGAGGGAAGAGAGAAGGGATAAGAAGAACTGTGCATGCTCCCTTAGGGCAGCGAAGTGTGGGGGCGGGGTGATTTTGTTAGCTGGGCTGCATGCCGACCAGCCCGAGTGAAGAACGAGCCCCACTCCGGGGTGTGGCGTTCATATAGTGTACCCCCAGAACCGAGGCCTGGCCTGAGGCCCATCTAGCCCACCCAGGGGATAGACCAGGTCTGCCGGTGAAGATCAAAGCCTCGAGCCATTCGAGGGGTGTGGCTCAAATGAAGAAGCACCCCATCACGAAGCAACATTGACAGAGTGACCCCCCCCAGGCAAGTGGTGCAGCCTGGTAAACATATGTTCCACCCTGAGGCCAGGCCAGATAAGCCGGGAAGCACTCAAACCCCCATTCCGATTCAGCTGGAAATCAGCCAATGAGTGCACAGCTCAGAGACTCCGACCAGGTAGGCAGGACATGGGCGGAGCCAAAAGCCCTCCCACCCCTCTAGGAGTCAGGCATACACTGCCTCAGAGAAAAAGATCAGGGAGGAAATCGTGAATAGAACACCTCCAGGGAGGAAACTATGAGCTGTTGTAGCTCTGATAACAATCGCACAATCGCGGAGGAAAAGGAGTCATGATAGTCGAGCATTGCCCCTGAAGGACAGTTCATGTAGCCCACGGCAGCAAACAATGGCAGAGCAGAGGTTTGCAGACTGCAGGAGAGTGAAGGATAGCCACAACATAATGCTTTCAAGGTACTGGACTTCGGATTGTTGTATATAGACCATGACTGACATATTGGAAACTTGGACTACCGATTAAGTGAAGACTGCGGCTGCCATTTTATTAGAAGAAAACAAGGGAGGCTATGAGGGGTGGGATAGGGAAGCACGGCATGGAAGGGGGAACCTCTGGGGAAAAGGTGAATAGGAACCTGTTTAAGGATCGCATGATTCGGGGCGGTGGCCGAAAAGTGTTTCTTTTACCTCAGTACGCCAGGGGCAAACAGCGAGGAGGGAAATAAAGGGGGTGGACTGTGATAGGAAAAAGCGTCTATACATTCTGATATGTTTTTACAATATAAGCCCCCGCAAGGGCTTAAAACTCCCCTCTGGTGTACTGTGCCTCATCTGTTAACAGGAAGCCAGGTTGCTAGCCCTTCTCCTGTGTTAACAGGAACCCAGGTTGGGAGCCCTTCTCCTGTGTTAACAGGAACCCAGGTTGGGAGCCCTTCTCCTGTGTTAACAGGAACCCAGTTTAGTAGATCTTCTCCTATGTTAACAGGAACCCAGGTTGGGAGCCCTTCTCCTGTGTTAATATATTTAAGTGCAGCTTGCTCAGAGCCTCACCGCCTCCCCCCTCCTGCCCCCCATCTCGTCTGGGATGGCTCCAGTGTGGTGCAGTTCTGGCCCAGGAAAAATGCAATGTGTGCGCTCCCCAAGGCCACTGCCAGGAAACCAGGGGCTACAATTGCATAAAGTTAAACACCCCTGCATCTTGTTTACGCTAAATGCCCAGTGACTGAATGACACGGCGGAGCCCCCAAAGGGGGCTAAAGTCTTCGCTGATCATTAAACTTTAGTTGGTTGGCAAACGTTGCTTCTGTCTTTGAAAGTTACCTTTATCAGAACACTAGTTTAAATTGATTACATTATTATAAGATTTTGTTTGGAACCCTTGAAGCTGAAAAGTGACCATTTCCATCCCCTCGCCACCTGCTTGCAGCTTTATTCCATTGATGCATGGATGGACCATACATGCTCCCAGCTGTGTGGGTTCTACATAATACCTCTTGTCTGCTATGCCACACGAGTGCAGGTTTAGGGACCGCTATAAACACATGTGGTCTACATGGCTTGTAAAAGCTATTAAATCATAAACAACGGAGCGATCAACATGCATGTGCTCCATGGGCATAAGACATCCCTGCGCTCTGTGCAGTCCCTTGCGGGACCGTACTATTCAAGGGGATTTACAGTGGGCCCGTGGTATGTATAGAATTGGGGTGAGGGAATATAAGTACTGCATTGAACCTCGCGCGTCTTGCGTGGGACCACTAGTTCACTAAATACAAAGATATAAAAAGTGCAAAATAACATTCAAATGTAGAATTACTTAAACATCATAATAATTTGATATTTGTATAGAGCTTTGATCCAAAGCACTTTACATAGAAAATGTTGACATACCTTATTATTATTACCCAATCGAATTTGGTACTCACTTTATCTACCGCGGAAGGATGAAAGGTTGAGTCCATCTTGCTGGGATTTGAACCTGCAACCTGCAGATCAAACGCAGTTCACAGCAACAAGCGCTTAACCAGCTGAGCCATCTTAACTGCTAAAACAGATTCTGTTTAGAATCATTTATTTCAATACTTGTAATGTGCCGTGTGTTTTGAATACATGCCAAGCTAAGTAGTGCCACAACAAATAAGTACCAGGTCGAATTAATGTCTACAATAACTGTAAATGCACCTTTTTTAAACACGGGCCCACCCTCATGGGAGGCCCGAGGGCATAAGCTGGGAGGTGGGTTTGTTGTGGGTCCGGCCGGGGCAGCACCTTGCAGGTGCTGCCCCACTTTGCAGGCGGGTACTAGGGCGAACAGCCAAGTCCCCAAAACAATGGGGACCCAGACTGCTGAGCACCCACCAGGAAGAAAGTGGCAGGGGCAGGTGACAACATGTAGTCCCTGCCACTGACACCTAACAGCAAAGGCCCCCCTCCCCTCCGGACAGACGAGGAGACAAGGGGCCTTTGATGATCCTTGCCCTCAGGCCAAAATATGCCTATAACCAGGGAAGGCAAGGTAACCCCCTTCACTTCATGCCTCTCTCCTGCCAGGCACCTAGCAGGCTCCCCGATCCTGCGCCCATCAACAAAAACCTCCCTCCCACCCCGCAACAGCCATGAGGAACCACACTAGCAGGGGCAGGTAGATCCTCAATAATAGCCAAAAGTTTTACAAATAGGTTAGGAAAGCTTTAAAAACCCAAATAAGCATACACAAAGGCTAAAACGCCTTCAAAAATGTTCAAATAATAACAAATATACAAATGCAAGGGTCAAGAATTGTTCTAAACACGTTGAAGGGAAAGAGAAGTCAATTAATAAAACCCAGGCTCTAAGAACCCACCACTGAGCACAAACAAGGCATAGGGGGTTCAAACACAAGTGGATAATGAGCTAGGGAAAGCCAATTTAAACACCAAATAGGTAAACACAGAGGCTAAAACGCCTTCAAAAATGGTTAGAAAAATAACAATATACAAATGCATAGAACCCATCCATGAGGAAAACAATGCAATAACGACGCATAGGGGGTTTCAAACACAAGTGGGTCATGAGCTAAGAAAACACCGGAAAGATGCCTTAAAATAAAGAAAGGCATGGAAGGGCACGTGCCGCAAACCCAGATCAGCTTGGATGCAAGTGGAAGCTCAATAACCCAACTTTGAGGATGAAAAGTAATAACGCATCACCAGGGGCCATATCACAAGTGGGTCAGAGCGAGCTAAAAAGGAAACACAGTAAAAAAGGCTCCCGCGCCACACCACAAAGAGATCAAGTGAAGGCAAGCCTATGCTACAGAATCCACCTCTGAGGATATAATATTACTAATTCCCCCCAGGGGGGCCACATCACAAGTTGGACACCAGAGCGAAAAGAAGGTATGCACATGCCTCAAAGCAGGCAAAAGCCCTCAAAGGTTGATGAAAGGCATATACCTCTCCACCTTTCATGCTAAAGACAAAAAGAAGGCAGAGGAAGGTCAACTGCAAAGCCAAGAAAAAGAGAACTGACACAGATCACACGCTGGGTCCACCAAATACATCAAACACAGCTCACACGCTGGGTGCACCAAATACACCTCACACACTGGTTCCACCAAATACACCAGACACAGCTCACACGCGGGGTCCACCAAATACACCAGACACAGCTCACACGCGGGGTCCACCAAATACACCAGACACAGCTCACATGCTGGGTCCACCAAATACACCAGATACAGCTCACACGCTGGGTCCACCAAATACACCACACAGCTCACACGCGGGGTCCACCAAATACACCAGACACAGCTCACACGCTGGGGCCACCAAATACACCAGACACAGGTCACACGCTGGGTCCACCAAACGTCACAAACTTTGTGTATGAATGGCGGCAGGGATCAGCCTCGACTTGGCCCTACATGAGAGTAGTGTCCTCCGCTCACCTGATCCCTCTCTCTCTCTCCAAAACATAATTGTGTTATTTTCTTATGATGTTGTTTATGGATGGTTATCTTTTGCACCATGGCTTGTATTACAATAAAGCTTGTGGCCAAAGATTTTCCACCTCACATCCTGTTTGGCCTCCTCATTCCTGATGTTGTCATTACTGTCATACGTGTCATAACTGTCACTTGTCATCTGCATGCCTCTTCCCTGCACTAAAACACTTCCAGGCTCATGCAACTTGCATTTGGTCGCCATTTTTGCAATTCAGCTTTCTTAAATGTGTGCCACTCAGCGTGTGTCCATGCCACCTGTGTATGAGCTTCACAAGAGCAGCTTGCTTCTCAAAGTTAACTTGGCTCTCCAGCAACCCTCGTTTTACCATATCATTATAATTGCTCTTTTATACCAAGGAGTAGTATCTAAGCATGGGATCAGGATTCAAACCTGTGCTGCACTGCGTTGCCTTGCTTCCACGACTAACCTGTTGCCCCCTGAGCTATGCATAGGATAGTACAAGGGGATACATTAATAGGGGGTTGGGAAAGCATAATTTCTTTGCATGGCGAGGGAGAACACACGATAACAGTCCCCAGTTATTGGGCTCGCCCAGGAGACAGATGGAACACAGATTGACTGTTTGAGGCTTCCAACACCAGCCAAGCAAGAGCCAAGGGAGTCGCCGTAGTCTCCAGGAGGGCCCACTGGAGCTACACCAGAAGATGAACCTACTAACAGTGTTTCTAATACAACAATGTTCCCATTTCCAACAGGATGCCAATGGCGCAGTATAAACAGTGCGTATACCCTGGGTCACCATCCATCAAGTCCCTTTATCTGATAAAGCAAATGGGAAATGGCTGTGGCCGGCAGGAAGCGCATCTAACGAAGAACAACGTATCCCCCAAGATGGATGACCCGTAAATAATTAAATGAGTGCCTTTGTTGCACGACCATGTGACCCAAGAGGAGAAGTAAGCGAGTGGGGGTCATTAGGCAAAAATACAGTAAAGGCCGCGAGTCCGCATTATGGTCCAGAAGGTTCCCGGAAACCAGAGGCCAAGGCGCGTGAACGGCGGAAGGAAATAGGCCGGGAGACGGCCGGGGCAGGCGGGGCTCTGCCCGGGGGTGTCCTTGGCGATTTGCTGGGTACGGTTACAAGATCGCCGCCAACCATACATGTTGGGAACCCGAGCTGCATATCTGGCGCGGCTGCGAGAGCGGGCAACTATTTTAATGCCATCTGAAATGGAAATATTCAAGATTAGGCGCGCCCTTCCGTGTTCACAGCTATTTATACCAGGTGGCAACAGGCCAGTTTAAAATGCAGGAGCCGCTGCCGCGCACACACGCTGACCCCCGAGAACTGGCACACACAGGCGTAAAAGAAGGAACGTGTACATGTTTCGCAGCACCGAAATCGCCGAGAAATGCCCCCGTGGGGCCTGCAAGGGTTACAGAAAGCCATCAACAGCCAGCTCCGATCTTTCCAAACTCGCGGATCCACTGTCGGGGAAAAGTTAAGTGACATTTCGCTCTATTTATATGCCCTGGAAGGAAACCAGATCGGTGATATTAATGGGACAAGTTCACATCACACCAGCGGGTAACACTGCACCCCGTGCGCGCGCTGTGATCGGGGTGATGTCATTTCTGTGGGGGAGAATCTTGCTCAGGAGCTGCGTTCATGACGAAGCGCCAGGAGCCCCCAGAGTTTTTTTGGTTGTTAGGTGAACTTCATCCAGTGGTCGAAGTGTAAGAAAGAGGTACCTGCTGGCCTGCACCCACTCACCACAAACCCCATCACCACACCCCCTCCCACACACAATAAACACCCCAAACAGTTGCTTATGGGAACGTTTAGTGCAAGTTTCAACTTCTTCCTACACGTTCATGTGAAAACAAAATCATTCTTGCACTTTTTTAAAAAAAAGTATGGGAACAGTCAAACTTAAATAAAAAAAAAAGTATAGGGGCACCGGTGCTCCTAACCACTCCCGCTCACTTGCACCACTGTCTTTATTCCAAAGCAACCATTGTATTAACTCTAAGGCAAGGTTAGTATTGAAGGCGCTGGAGCATCCGTAGCTGTGGGGATGCCTAAGCACCTAAAGTCATACGTGGAGCAACCAGGGAAACCTCACACAGTAATTGCTCCAAGCATACAAGCTTTTCCAACAAACTCTCCCCACTGCACCTTGGTCGAGACTCTAACCCGGGATATAGGCTGGTAGTAGAGAAACTCCCAGAACCCCCCCCTTGGTTGTGCCATCTCCAGGGTTGTAAGTGCTGGTCAGGCTCTGTACCAGAGGCGTCCCAAAATAAGGCAGCATGGGGAAAGCCAACACCCGCTGGCTGTTATGCGTCAAGTGCAGCCCAACATGCCTCAAACCTGATGCCAGAACTAAAGAACAACAATAACATCTGTACCATTAGAATACATAATTAATGAAGTACTTCACACAAGCCAGACACACACATCAAACAAAAAAGAAGAGCAGAGCAAGCACAGCGTTGTCAAGACTGAGGTTTCTGGAACGTTCAGTTAAAACTGACAGCGGAGACAACCAACTACAATTAAGGCACGGGCGGAATGTACCAAAAAACATAAGGGGTGGGGTGTGTCACCCCCCCTGGGAATTATTTCATTCTCATCTCTGGATTGATGGAAATATTTGTTTTTCTTTATGTACCTCCATAGAGGGTACATGGTTGAAATCCTGAGTGTGACAATATTCAAGAATGAATCAGAAAATATATCAATCATAACATACAACAAACACATCATTACCATGCCATTTTGTAATGCAGATTTAAGAAAATGAATCAAACGAACAATTGGCCAAAATAATAATGAATATTACTCACAAAGTAAATAAGTATACAGCTTAAGTGCTAACAAACACGAGAAACAACAAAAAAATGAACACCACCTACAGTTCTGAGAACAAAGGATCACTAACAAAAACCATCTATTCTGAATAAAGGGAAGCAACAGCTCCAAAAAACGATTGCAAATACAACAGATTTGTATTTATTTATTTATTTAAGTTCTTAATAACGCACCAAATCGCCCAGAGGCCTCAAGGCGCTCACAAATGACCAACAGTGAACAGAGAGCAGAAAAAACAGTGGGACAGCGTCAGAAACGGTGAAGGATAAATAGATGGTACATTGAAGAGGAAGGTTTTCAATTTCTTTTTGAAGTCTGCAAGAGATGGTCATTTTCAGATCCAGCGGGATGGAGCTCCAGGTGGCCAGATGCGCCATGGGGGATTGTAGAGGCCCCTGCTTATGCATCTGCTACTAAATAACATACTGACTACCCTGTCAATAGCAGGGTCGCATGAACATCTTTCAGCAAACCTCAATACCAGAAACAGACACAAAGTCGGGGAATAAGGGCACTTCACCAAGGCAGGTAGGTATTCATAGCCAGTTGCTCGCCTAGTGCAGCCGAAATCAATTTCACCCTTGCACCATCAGTCGAAGAAATCTAGGGGACTACATTGTACCATATAGTCACAATATTTCCAATTAGTCAATATGAAGTAGAAAACTGGCTGCAATTAAAGGCAAGTAACACTTACCTGACCTCAATGCTGCCTATTAGGCAATGCCTCCCTAACAGCCCCAGATTGATTTTGCAAAAGGGCCGGACTGGGTCGGGGCCCAACTGCCAGCAAGTGTTGCCTTGGCTTTTAATGGCGTTGCTGACCCACTGCCAGGCACCCATTTCAATGGAGATGCAGGAATTATCACCCCTGCATCTCTGATGAAAAGGGTGCCTGGCAGCAGAAATTGCTGACACAATCAAAAGCAGAGGCTTTTTCTAAAGCCTGAAGTTCTTGCTTACACGCAACAGCTTCAGGCTTTAGAAAACAAGCCTTTGCATCTAGCAGCATGATGGACTGGGGTTAGCAGGGCACTTTATTGAGCCCCTGTAGGGCCCCGCCTCGGACACAATTTTGGGAGCCTGCCAGGGCTCAGCCCTGGCTAGCCCTGGCCTACTTAAAGCCCTGCCCATTCTCAAGTAGCCAAAAAGCCTAACTTGACAGCAATCTGCACATGAATGGCTGTATGCTCAGCCTTGTATTCAGGTAATGGGAGGGGTGTGTGTGTGTGGGGGGGCAGGCATGTTCTTAAGAGGTTTGAATGGTGGGTGGTGAAGGGGAAGCTGCATAAAGGCGCATGCTGTGGGGAATCATTAACATGCATTTTCTTTCAGTGTGTTTTCTTCACTCTTACTGGAACTGTTGTGAAACACAATGTTGCAGGGTGGAGTGGAGTGCAGGAAAGGGAGGACCGGGTATGGTGTTTGAATGGGGGGCTAGGGGGAGTGACCGTGATTATCGGGGGAGTGGGCTGAAAAGGGGGCGGGACAGAGGTAACATCATTCCACTACTTTTCTTTTTACAATTCGACCACTGAATCTGAGCGTAACAAAACATTGTGAAGTACTCCGAGTAACACCGCGAACGGCGGTACATCTGCTCATGGCATGTGCAAGCGTACTACTGAAAGACGATCTGAGTGAATTTATCTTGCTAAAGCTGTGCGTGCCTGCGCGCACCACGCGCCTGGCGAGACACGCATCTAGCCCTGATGGATGACGCCATGGCCGGGTTAACATAGCTAATTATGACATCATTCCTCTACCTCACGGAGAGGGAAAAAACAGGAGGCCCCCTCGGGGCCACGGAGAGGAGCCCTTCCTCGCTGCTGCGGACTTTCGAGCAATCGGCCCCAGCAGGAGAGAAAAGCCGCGCGCGGGGGGGAGTGGGGGGGGGGGGCTGGGCTGTGCCGGGCAGTCTCCAGTCGAAGCGCGTGACCCCGGTGCCTCGCCGGGTAATTTCAGAGCCGGATTCCAGCGCGCGGAGCAAAGCATTCTAGCAACAGGAAACCGGCGCGCGCTTTGTAGTCGGAATTCAAAGGCCCGGTCAGCAGTAAAACCCGATCCTCGCCTTTGGTTGCGCCGTGTGCGGGGCGCAGGCGCGCTGCTTCGGGAGAAGGGGCCGCTACTTGACCTCGCGCCGGGGGCACCGCAGGCCTGGGTGCGCAGAAAGCCCCCTCTGCCCGTTCACTGGTCGTTGTGTCGGTCTCCCCCGTGCAAGCATCTAAACATGGCGCCATCTTTAGTTCATCAGGAAATGCAGTGCTTCGCACTCATTAACCTCTGTGCGGGGCGTGGGAGTTCATGAAGGCAAATGAACAGGTAGTTTTGAAGAGACCGCATAGATAATTCCAAGTTTGCTGAAGTGGCAGGGGCCAGATTTAATGGAACCATTAACCTTTTAACATGCTTTTTATTGCCTCCCATGTTATGTATAAGATTAGGCAAATAATGTAAACTTGTATGTATTATCAAACGTTTGATTTATATATTCTCTTTTGGAGATGTTTTATTGTATCGTTTTATTTATATTTATAAAGCACGAACATTATAAAATAGAAGATGTACAGAGTGCTTTACAAGAGATACACTCTTCCAATACATACATAGTATTCTATCAAATGAACCCAGACACACAGGTCTTCCTACAATGGAAATAATAACAGAACGATATCTCACGCCGGGCTTCATGCATTCAAGATCATTATTGCCGGATAATGCCCCCTTCCCACGCCCACCCCCCACTGAACCGAGGGACATACGTTATGCAGGTCATTTTCTCAAGGATGATAAGGCAATCAACACAGAGACTATTGCAATATAGGCTTTTGAGTGGTTGGGATGAAGTAAAAACATTGTATTTGAATAATGAGTACAAAAAAAAAAAACTACCCAATTGGGTTAACAAATCAAATGTATTTTTATTGTGTCATATTTGAATAACAAAGTTGTGTTTATAAAGTAAGCACTGTGATCGGAAACTTGGTTGAAAAACAGTTCCAGCATGAACAATCATTAGATGAATGTTAAAAGTGCACTTTCGCCAAACAAAAAACATTTTTACACGTTTGAGCTTTTGACTTTGGTATATATTAACTTGGAGGATGGCTGTCACAATGGAGCAGTGAAAGACATCTCGCTATGAAATTGCACGGCTGCTGCTTGATATGCAGAGAAATGCTTTCTGTTTTTTCTCGTCTGCTTCTGAAATCAGAATACTTGGAACACAGTCAATATCACTAGTTATTGACTACATTCGGAGCATTCCAATTGGCTGAGAGAAAGGGAGTAGTGACCTCCATGCTCTAATAGTCATTAGCACCCAGGGCGTGGGGAAAAGCCAATCAGGTTCCATAACACGCAGGCTGAAACCGCTAAAATCCACTCGCGTTCCACAGAACCCTCAGTCTGCGTCCCCCGTCGTGGTCCGCAATCTTCCACCACCCTCAGTTTTGTTTTTTGTATACTTTTCCCAACCACCACCCCCAGTCCCACTTACCTGATTGTTGCAGCTTCCCACCTCGCTTTTCCAGCCGACATAATAATAGAAGAGGGGCTCTGTACGGAGCCCCACCTTCTACAATCGTGGTGGCCATTTTGGATAAGTATTTTCATTTATTGAACAGGACGCACGCGGCGTTCCGTTCATTTAATGAAAAGTCTTTCTTTTAGCAACCCGGGTTACTGCTTTGTTAATCCAGGCTGCTAATGGCGTTAGCACCTTGTTCCAAGGGCTGGAACAGAGGGGTGGGGGGTGGGCGTTTGGGAGGGGTGGCCTGGAGCCCAGTTAAATGCCCTTGCTTTGCGTTGGACGTTAACTCAGGCTGCCGGGCTGTTACGCCCATTCCAGCCTTTGGAACAAGGTGCTAATGTCACATTATTAATATTCAAGTCAAAAGTAGAATGCAACCTTAGAAAGATGGATTCCAACCAGTGAGTGCCGGCTGCACAGCCATCTCTATGCAGGCCCTCAATTTGCAGAGCCGTTTCACCAAATAAAGCAACCATAAAGGCGCTCTTCAAATGTTCGTTTGCACTCAGCAATCTGGCGTCCAATTTTGGTGCATTTATTTGTTGCCAAAACATTTGCACCAATGCCTTTCTACCAATTGAAAGAGGTCATCTCCGGAAGGAATGTGGAATTCCAGGGGGCTGACTGGATCCCTTGGAATCTTCAATAACAGCACGTAATGCCATGAAACCAAGGCTCCTAATTGGCTGTTGGAAACCCAACGTGCTAATGAATCCTTACAGGTCAGTGAGAATACTGGGGGCTCGAGCCCAGAAGCCTAACTCCGGTGAGGGCACATAAGGATGGTACCTGGGCCATCCTCAACTCCAGCATTGCCCTGTGGCACCGGTCTTTGAAGCTGCTAGCACCCATCCACCTGGTCAGGGTATGATCCTGCATACTTTCACTTCCCTCTTGCATTCCAGTCAGAGCAGGAAAGACAAAAAGGAACGTAGAAGTAAAAACATGAGCAGGTGGCCATTCATGAAAGGATGCTCCTGAGCTGCAGGAACACTGACATCCATCGGGCAGGATGGATAGATGGAGAAGAGGGAGTCCATGATATCAGAATAGAAGATGACACTATGGGCAGAAGGGGAACAAGAAGTACCCTCAGTGGCAATGGGGTTACTGAAGGTCATAACCACTCCTGGAAAATGGGACCATACGGACGATTATTGGAAGCCCTCGATGCTGATTGGCCAACAGGTCTCAGGGTTGCAACTGGCAACATGGGTATTGATGTGCCAAAGAACTTGGGTTAGTTCCCAAGCCCCAGGCAAGCGTGCCTAAGTACAGCTAAAGGTGCATAACTGCCCGTATCATCTGTCCTAAAACGCTTTCAGCACTGCTGCATGGGGTCGGGGAAAAAAACATTTGAATCATGGTTGCTGAGCAAATGGCGTACATCAGCTATGCAAGGGATGCTCCTTTTCAGTTTCTGGGCAGCAGAGGAGCTGGAGGAAAACAATGGCGGAGGGCGAGTTGGTGGCAGAAGGGTATGAAGAAAAGCCACGCAGGGAAAGGGAAGATAGGCAGTACCCAGAGGGATGACTGGTATCTTGGCAACCACCAGGACCCATGGCCATACTGGCCATACTGGCAATTATTGGCCAACGGCCTCAACCCAGATTGGTTGCCATGACTCCAACGCTGAACTCTAGGTGCTAATACATGGGAAAGAGCACTCCCGCCAGCTGCTCCTTAGCACAGGTGCATACAAAACAGTGATGGGAGAGTGGAGTTTATTCTGAAAACGGATAACTTGTTGAATTTTTATGGGCGTACCATTTTTTGGCGGATTGACATGAGGAAAATATTACAACTCTTCTGAGGGACACATATTCACACAAGCGGATGACGTTCGGTTTTAAAGTTATTAATGGTGCGATTTCTCAAAACAGACGGGTTTAGTTTGGAGGTCAGTAATGCCCAAGAACCTAACATGGTTTGCTACAAGTCCAGAATATGGAGAGGAAGGGGACCTGTCTCCTTTCAGACTGCCAGGTGGAAATCAAGAGTGTAGCCCATCTTCCCAATGTTTATGACCCACTCGCTCCGTGCTCTGCATCCCATGGTCCGAGACGGTACAGCCTCAGGCTTGCCTGGTTACTTGTGGCATGGTCTGATCCAAGCCCGATCACAAAAAAGATGTTGGTGTCTCAGCAGAGGCTCAGAGGGTTCGGTGGTGGATCTCAGTGCATCTGTGGAGTGGGAACGGAGACAGAGTACGATAGAGGTTTAAAGAGAGATAGAAAGACACAAGGAGAGAAAGAGAGACGTACAGAGAGGGGTGGTTGCATTTGGACATTTCCCCTGGCAGACATTTTCTGCCATCTTCACATCCCTCAGAATGAACTAGCGAAAGTGCTTTTTAGGTTGGCTCCCTGAACCTCTAGCACTTCATGGAAGGTGGTGCCTCCAAGACAGAAGAGCAGCGGCTCACCACAGGCTCTGCAGCATGCCCTAGACACACACTGATGGTCCCAACGAGCACACCACCGCATGCTGTAAAACCCATGGGAAGGAGTGTGCCAGGTCACAGAGAAGGAACTTGCACAGCCCTTGTGACAACAAGCTGGGAGAGATCGGGGCGGAATGTCACAACTTCCCAGGTACTACTGAGGCCGAAAAGTGATCAGAGCCAGGAGATGTCTGGTTCCTCTGGCCCAAGACAGCCAGGTGAAATGTCCGGTTGCTACTAGCCACAGGCTCAAGTTCCTTCAAGAAGTAAATTATTTCAAAGTAATTACCAGCATGGAAATGGCATGCAGCCGTTTGTGACGCAAACACGTGGTGTATGGTATTTCCTGTTTGTTTTACCATACTTGCCCTTTACAGTCATTAGCATTTCAAACAGTCCTTGAAATATAGGCGAACGTGTGGACGGGGAGAGCTTAATGAATTCAACCAGTCTGATATATATATGGGAATCAGTAACAAAACTCAGGTCTGCCCAGCACATTGTGGCATCATTGGCGCATGCAAGGGTGGCGTAGATCCAGACCTGCAATGTACTGTGGTTTCACAGCACATGCCAAGCTTTCAGCCATGCTGGCAAGATGTCCTTAGAGAATTAAGAGCTTGCATCAGTCATCTGTGTACAACTTGTAGCCTTAGGTCCGATTCCATGGAAGGGCCAACTTTGCCCTTTATATGTCGCTAATATGAGTACAGTCCAGTTTGGGAACAATAGCACCTAGTCACAGGCATGGAAGGACCGGGACGTGTGCCAATAACAACCAAAGATTTAATTGGAGCCGATCGTCTGCTACTTGCAGTGTCTTAAAAGTCCCCTGGTTTGCAGCCTGATTGAAGCATATCATCGTATTCATGCAGAAATATAAACCCACTTGGGAACACCACCAGTTTAGCAGCAGAACAGTCTGTGGCTCCAACACACCGAGCCAGTATGGCTGCATGATAAAGAGTCGAAGAGGTACCTTACTATGCATGCCTTGACCAGGAGCCACAGCATTTGTTACTGTCCTTCCATGATCATATAGTCCCCCTAAAGTCTTGCCTATTCACTATAGGCAACAAGTGTAACAAGTCCCCACAAGCCCCCAGCAATTCTCAGAGCCTGCTGGGCTCCTGGCCATGGAAGGCACCATGTGTCACTGAACTACGTCTCAAACGACATCCTTCACACTGCACGTCCCACCACTCCCCCCACCTCTATGTTCATGTATGCCCCTACCCTGGTACTAGAAGACCATATGGTAGAGTCTATCATCAACTCTCGCTTTCAACACAATAAGACTGTGCACCCCAGCCTGTCCATATATCGAATCTTCCATTTCCAAGTAGTCCAGAAATTCAGTGATCAGCAGGGACTCCACTTTGCCAAACCTGAAGTTACTTCACTCATGAACATCAGAGTCACTTTCAAAATACTTTCCAAGACCCTCTGCTTTGCAAAGAGTCCATAAAGGGGTAATCCAAGCTTAGCTTTACAACCCCTTGGTCGCTGCTTGGGCTAGTCCATTCAAAATCTACTCTTGATGCCCAGAACATTGCGACACAAATGCTAAAACGCCTCCAATTATGTTCACCTCCAGTTCAGAGCCACTGAGCAATGCACTGACATATGCAAATGAGGTCATAAGCATACATTCTGTCTTAGTCTCGTAGAGCAGTGTGATTTCAGACACTGCTTTATTAACCCAAGATAGACCGCTCTCAATGACGGAGCACCACATTTTCTTTTATTCACACCACATCTGCAAGCACATCTTCACTTCAACCATGCGCACCACACTTGTTAGAGCCCAAATGACCAATGCGTGTAGTGTTAACTCTCGTGGTCTGTTCACATTCACTACACGTGTCCATGTCAACTGCTAGCCGATGGAGTCAGTCTCTCAGATCTGCTGTGGGTCTTGCCTATGTTTGCGCCCCCCTGTGTTCCTACCATGTGGTAGCCTTGTATGGGCTACTTTGGAATGGAGGGGTGGGGGGTGTGTGGTATTTATTTTCTCAACCCTCGGGTCCTCACACTTGTTATTGTAATTAATCTTGGTTATTTATAACGTGCTTAATACCTAGAGGTTTCCAAGCGCAGGCCCGCGGATGGGACATGTGTTGCTCTGCGTTATCTTGCTTCCAAGGCAAGCACGTTGCCCCTGAGCTGACCTCCCGAGCACTTGTTGGCCATCTCCAGAGCTGAATAGCATCCCTGCTCTCGCCTTCAGCACCCTCTAGGTTTTCCTCACGAGTGCTTGCTCAGGCTTTGGATGTGGCAGAGGCAGCCAGGCACAGCCAATGGGCCTCACATAGGTTTCTCCCAGAATGGAGCTTCCCCTAGTTCCTTCCATAGTCCCCATAGTCACCCTGTTCCTGTACAGGTATTGTGCCAGGTACTTTCAGCTGGTATTAAGAGCTCGGGCTTGCACACTTCTCTGCACCTGACCATTAACTGTGTGATTACCTGTGCTCTGGGCCTGCCCCGTCCATCAAATCCCTATCAGTGCTTGCTGATTTTGGGGCCAAGCGCCAGTACACTACCCTGTCAAAACCTACGTATACCGTTTCCCACAAAAAACTATTCTGGGAGTGTCCTGGACTGCACTCACCACTTCACACTTGGCCTTCCTAGCGCAGTTGACCCGCAGAGATGGCATTCATGTAGCCATACATCATGGTCTTCACAAGCACTCATGAGTTGAGTTCACAAGATATGCCCCATGTGAGCTCCTTCCAAAGTGGACTTTGCAGTGTGCCTATGGCGCAGGCCCCATTATGGAGCCGCCTCACATTTCAGGTATCCATGATCGCTACATAGACCCAGAACCTTAAAAAGGCATGGGAGAAAGCCTCAGCCGACCCTGAAGACTAAAGTCACATGATGTAGCATGCTCCTAAAAGAGCAGACACTGCTCATGATGATAGCCAAAAGGCTGAACAGCAATGCAGACAATCAGCTATGTCTTTCACCCAAATGAAGGACCATAAGTGCGTGTAGTTTAAGATCCTTGTGATTAGAGCATTGGGTAGGTTTACAAAACACTATCAATCCTATGGTGGATTAAACAAATGAAAAACAAAAACGTATACCGGAAATAGGAGAGTAGAATAGGTCATTTCAGCAAACATGCCTCAGTGCCACACAGTAGCCGTCCCTAAAAGTTCACCCAGTTCAAAGCCACTGAACAATGCATTGTGGGTATGTAAATTAGCACAAGATCATACTTCATCTATTTATTCAATCTATAGCATGGCCCTTGCACTGAAGTCTAGTGCATAGTGCCCCACTCCAATAATTAAGGTGGCCCTGTCAGACCTCTTTAAAAAAAAGTTATGCTGACACCCTTCCTTTAACACCCCCATTCTATCAGAACCAGCGACTCTGATGCATGCCCAGCCTCCTCAACTCGCGGGGTTTATAATGTGTGCACAGATGTGGCCGCAGTAGCGACAGCATGTGGTGCTGCTCAGTCCTTGCAGAAGAAGAGGTGATGCACGATGCAAACACATACCCAGGCGCCTGCCACATGCCAGAAAGACGTACAGCTATATTTATCCCACTGCAGACTCATTTCTGTATCAAAGTTTCCAATTACTTGTAAACGAGCACAAAAAAGAAACATTGCCTGGTATCCATGCCCCGATCAGTGTTCCTCGGGTGGATATTGATTGCCCGTGGGTGGCGGGGGAATTTCAGGATTTTAATATCCCAGTTACATATGCAAACAGTGGAAACCGAAGAAGGGTGACGTGAGATTCACTGATGTGAACTCCGTTGAACCTATAGGAAGGGGCAGAGGATGGGGCCAGCACGTTGAGCACGGCTACTGTATAGCATACTTCGGCCATCCAAAACGGACTCATGTCCGCAGGTCACCAAAGGCACAAAGAACTGTTGCAACAAACTCAAGCACTCCACAAACAGCCAACAGCCAAACTAAGCCACAACAACAAACGTGGCAATACCAAAGAAGTGGTAACAAAAGAATTACAAAAAAAGCATTAGCCAAGGAATTCACAAAAACACCAGCCAACTCCTCCCCACTATTTACTAAGAATAGGGAGTAGGAAGCGGAACGGGAAATACCTCTATGTTCCATGGTGCGCAATTGGGATGGCAACAGACGTCAATAAATTAGTTATGTATTGGTAGTTTGGCCTATTCGGTTTAGCCCCACCTATAAACCAAAACTATTGCATTAGTGTACAGAGAGCGAAAGGGCATATACGGACAGACACAAAGCTTGTAGGTGGCGTTTGATTATTTGCCCATCCATTGACTGCTCATGTCCATGCAAATCCCCCAGTTCCTGCCCCTACCCGCCCAAAACACCTCCTTGTGGGAGCTCCTTAAGCTCACTCTAATCAAGCCTTGCTATCAAACTTTGCACTAAAAGGGCCTGTGAGCTTTTTCCCAAAGCAGCCTAATAGTTAATTACTAAATTTGAGCTGTAAATAAACTATTGATGTTATAAAACTGTCTTAACCAGGTCTGCCTTCAACCACTCGATTTTTAAGCACTATGCATGCCCTTCACTGAAGTCCTGTTAAAAACAAGCATGGGCAAAGCCAACCATTTTGGCTTGTGTATACGTATTACGCATTTGCCAGGCACTGCTATTTGATGCCCAGTAACTCGCACCATTTTGCACTGCTGCCATCAATGGTCAGTTAATACCAATATGGCAGTGCCTTCCAAGTGCCTTTCCCATGCCTACCCAAAAGCCCAAACTGTTGGCATTGCCAATGCGTGTTTCTAATGTGCACTGTGCATGCTACCTAATGGGATGTTAGAGAAAGAGAGAGCGGGGTTGAAATAAAATCATGCTTACTCTAAACAACACTCACGCACCGCGGACAGCACATCTCGTGATTGGAGCAAGTGTCATTGGAAAGAAGAGCGAAAAAGAGATGCAGAGGGGAATACAAGGCAACAACCCCAACTGCAAAGTGGAAAAGAATGAGACAAACTTCTCTCCTGGCACCACAAGCTGGCAGGCTTTTATTATCAGGGAAGGGGATCTTCAACAGCACCCACACAGGCAGCAAGAGGACTATGTGGAAAAGGCCAGCAGATCCAGGAGAAGTCACATCAGTTCACGCAAGCAGCAGAGCTCCGTGGAAAGTGCCACGCACGACGTATCAAGTAGCACACATCACTAAGGGTACCTGGTCTGGTCTTGGTCATCCAGGCAATCAATGTATATAAAAGAACACAATTGATCAAGACCAAAAGTGGTGGACAACAACAAATTACAATCGATTGTACCCATATATCGTACAAAAATAGAAATGTAATATTCTTCACACTCAATTAATAACAGCTGGTTATATCACACTTTTAAACAGCACATTTAATTTCCTAACCGCATATATATGTTGGTTGTTCCCAATCACATTCAACCTATTTGCTCAGGTGTATCTCTATTCATACCCACACACGTGTGCCTATACATGATTAGCTTTTTCTACAGATGCAGGCTTCATATAGTAAAGTGCTTGTATCTAAGCAATAAGCCCCGAGACGCGGGAGCATTACCGAGTCAGGTAAAGCCCCGGGGCCCATAGTTACAGGCTTGAGCAAAGCATGTAGATAAAGCTTCATGTCTTCAGGATACAAGTGTCATTTGCTAGCAAGGTCATCGAGCAATGACAGGAGGGAAGAGGCCACAAATAAAATGGGCGGCAATGGGCCCTTGCAGAAAACCTCATTTTAAGTTGGTGTTGAGGAGCTGGAATTAACCCTTGGGAATAAGACAAAGCATGCTTAGAAAAAGGAGAACTCTACGAATGGATACAGTTCGAGACCGCAGACAACAATGGATTAACGCGGATTATAGAAAAATAAGATGGTAGATAATAAAATGAGAAACAGATCCAACAGTCGTTAACATACCTAATCGTAGGGCAGACGACGTCACCTCAATTTCTCCACCGCCAGAGAGATAAGCTGCATTCTGTGCCGTCATCTCCGCCTCAAAGGGGTCTGGGCTCAGTCTGTCCTTCAGACCTCCATTGGTGCTCTCCCTTTTAAGGTAAGACTCTTGTTCCTCGTACACCGCAATCAACTGCAAAGAAACAGATCACCAGGATAAGCAACACCTACTATATAAAATACTACATGTATCAAATGGGACCACTGGAAAAATTTTACAAATGGAGAACGTAACAAAAGCAACTACAACTGTTTATGAATGCTTTCTCATTGGCCACCGAATTTGGGATTCTTGCAGAGCTGATTGAAACAAAGAGCAGGGGCCTGTAACCTACTTCTCTCCAAATGTTCTGGACTACAAATTCCATGTTCCCTCTGTGAGGAATTCCACCATACGGAGGGTGGGTGTGTGCACTCACCTGGCTTTTTGGAAATTTTTTACAAAATTGAATGATGGTCGATCAGCCTCTGGAAAATGTGTGAGGCTAATCAACACACATTTCCAATGCTCACTGCACGACATACACATAGACCCGTGTACTCTGGGTGGTCAAAGACTACAGGAGCAGTCCCTCTGTCGTATTTACTTGGAATATGACATTCCCGATTACACCATTTCTCAGAAGGGGAAGGGCAAAACCTTCCTCCTGCCATGGCCAGCCTAATTAACTATCAAAGGCTCCATGGATCTGCCCTGTCCTCTGTGTAAGCAATGCAGAATGGTGGCGGCAAATAACAGAGTTAGCATACTAATGGAGTATACTTCAAACAGGCCCACATGGGTCCTAGCTGCAGAGGTGAACAATGGAGACCCCAATAGCCTTTGATATGCACTGTATCAACCTGAAGCCAGCCCCGGCCCTTAGCATCAATGGACAGTGAAATGTCATATCTGGGAAAGCATAGATTACAGGAGTCATTCCAGCAGGGAAACCCCACTCAGAAGGTAGGAGTATGTGATTTGACTGAGACAGAAAGTCTGGTCCTGCCACAGCTTCAAGGAAGACATGCTGCTTTAATCAGTAACCATAGAGAGCTCCATTAACTAGAGACCCTTTGATCCACAACAGACATGAAGATGGGTGGGACTTAGTATTACAGTTTTCCACCCCTTTACCTTTTCTGTTGCAAAGCACTCTGGTTATGACCTCATACATACAGGAGATTGTTGGTGAGCCAGGATTGGTTCATAAAAGGTAGGCTTAGCCTACACCAATCACTGTGGCTCATTTGGCTTTAAAAGAGGGCTGTGCCCTTCTTTTGGGCATATAATCAGAAGACTTTGCAAGGAGTAACAAGAAGAGCTCAGCATTGGACCCGGGTTGAAGGTACAGTCTGCCTTACAGCTTCCGAGTATGGGCACCGAGTAAGAAAAACATGTGCGTTTTGCTAGGACACTACAAGAGTTCACAATTATTTCTGATGACTTATGGTGCAGAGGTCTCGACTGTCCGAACACAGGACTACAGTGAGATATGTTCATGAAGCCAGTTAAAGCCAAGCCGACAGAGCCATGCACTCTATAGAACCATTTCAGTGTCTTTAATTCAGCTTCCAAGCCCGTTTAATCTTCAGGATATTGAGGTTTGCAAATATTTGCACCACTGGAGAATGAAGAAATTCACAGAATATCCCTTCTATAAGATGGTGACATAATTGTTAAACACTAGAGAAGCGATCATAAAAAAATGAAGGAGAGTATTTGGAGCAGAAGCCTGACTAAGGCATTTTAGCAAGATGACCGAACCATCTGGAAAAAGATGCCAGCCAATCCAAAGATTGTGGTTCGACTCGGCTTGAAAGATTCAGACCATATGGAGCTCAGGCTCGAAATTGTTTGAAACATTTGTATCAGAATTGAGGCCGATCGTATGGATACAAGTATTTGATGGTTTAATTCATCCGGAATACAGCTCTCTGGTAATAGTGAATTATTGGGTATCCTAGTATTTAATACTTCTGGTGGCCAAGGAAATTATACAATAGAGACATAAAAATGAACACAAATGATGCACTGTTTTCCTTTTAGATAAGTGCAAATCACCTTATCCATGAAGGGGACCTGTGCATTTCAGTGGGCTGTATGGCAGTGCACATGATTCACTGGCCAGCCCCTTGCATACATTAGTGTCAGAAACATCCTACCAAAACAAATGTATAAGAAGCTCCCAGCACTTGCATGGCTTCTGGGAGTTCATTTCACAGCATCCAGCCCTTAACTGACCTGCCACTGTAAAATATTTTTTGGAAAAACCTATTTGAGGAATAGAAAAATAAGTGGGAGTACAGTTTTATATTTACACTTTCCGTTTAAAAGAAAATGCATGAGAGAGTTGGTACAGCGGGATGTGACCATATTCTGCACATTTGAAAGAACATTCGATTTGTGACTCTGGACTGCCCTTTGAAAGCGCAGAAATACCCACTTATTAGTGCAAAGGTGGAGATAAAGGTCTTCTGAATTTCTGCATCTGTGATGTGCACATTTTCAGACGCGCTTTGAGAATACATCAGAAGGTTTTTTTTAGCGTTAAGTGATGATACCAACCCTATCTCATCACTTGCACCAAAGTTATGATAACCTGCTCCTTTTTTTCTTAAAATCCACAAGAATTTGCAACATGTCTTAACCCAATCCGAGTTATAGCAAGCTATGCCTCGAATTGGGTTGAAACAATTCAACCCGAATCTGGCATTTAGCAACTCGGCTCGATTCTACTCCCAAACCATCTCTACGGAGGCTTGAATGGCTCAAGCCAATTCAAACCTTTTCTCAAAAGGTTTGAACCGACATTCAAGTCAAGCACTTTAACACTAATCCATCCTTACATTTAACAGACTGTTATAGACAAAAAAAGCATTTCAAGAGGTAAACGCATAGAACCGGAAGAGAATCTCTCTGTGGTCTACACAGAGAATAACTGACATAGAAGATGTCCACAATAAGGGACCTTTAACCCACATGAGAGTAAAGGACTATATTAGGTTTGTACATTGAGATCAGGGGCAATCTTGTATTGGAATTGTGTAAATGGAATGAGCACTCCTGGACTGAATGACTGTTTGGACGAATTCAGGGTGAGATTAGGACATCTGTACAAAGTTTTGCATATAAGAAACTTTCTTTGAATATCACAAAAGTGGTTCCATTTTGGTTTATTTTTCAGAGCGTTTTCCTCCTGAAGATGGTTCCCTCGGAGACAAACACATTGTGGAACATGAAGTGTCCACTTTGAATGAAAGACAACTTAAGTCACTGCGGGACTGCAGAAAAAGAGGGAATTGGTGCGCAGGTGGCAGATCTGGCTTTGGCGCCAGAGTGCATGATCATGGAAGCACGTGTGTCCTTAGTGGAACCTACTGCCACACATTTTTCAAGAAGCAGACAGGACTTGCCACTGGTACCACACATGCCTGCAATGTGCAGTGGCAACGGAAGCTTTTGATCAGGGGTGTTGCTAGGTCTGAAAAAGACCCGGGGCTAAGCTAATGTCCGAACTATCGGGACTGGGGGCTAGCTAGCCTTTTGGATGTAGCTCCTGAGATTTTATCCGGGGCTACAACCAAAAGATCAGGGGCTATAGCACCTTTAGCCCCCCCCCCTAGCAACGCCTCTGCTTTTGATGCAGAGGGTGGGAGGGCTGGCCTGTACAAGCTTTATGTAGGGTCAGCAGTGATTGGGGAATACATTCAGTACAGAGCGTTAATGATGGACTTGAATTAGTGTGAGCAGCTGAGTGTAGAGAGGGAGCCCTAACTTTTGTAAGGTGGTTGCAAGAAACCTTTGACATAATGGGGTGAAATAGTGCTTTTTTTAAATGGTGTAAAAAGCCATACAATGTACACTATGTTCTGTGGGCCAAGACATATACATTCCAATGCCAGGTTACTAACAATACACTAGTGTTTGACAACATTGTCATGATGCCATGCAGACAATATATATGCCAGCATTGCCTCTGTCAAAGACTCATGATGCCAAGCCCGAAATGTTGGTCAGCATTTTTCCACTGTAAAAAAAATGTATGATGATGTGCCCAAAATATATGTCAGCAATGCCACTGTAAAACACTACCATGATATTACACCCACAGGATATGTCGGCATTGCTACTTTAAAACACTTTCGTTATACCATTACCACGATGATAGCATTTCCACGGTAAAATAAACTCACTTTGCTAATGTGGGAGGTCTCTTATCCCGCAAATACACATATATGAATGTATAACATTTGCACACACACGCATACTCTTGAGTTGTACTTGGAATCAAACTCCCTTGCAGTCACAGATTGGAACACATGCAAACATGCACACATTTTTTATACTGGACCTTCCTCACAGTAATCTTATTTTCACTCTTCTCTATGGTCCGGGTTCACCTCCAACATTAGCATGCGGTAATGGAGTGAACATGTGTGGGGCCACGGATCAAACCTTGGTTGCCAAGCAAGCTGTGGGCTGGAGCAAGCGGCTCCTGCGTGTCGCCACTCAACTCATATGCTCCAGCGCTGGCATTTTTGCCAGGATCATGGCTCACAAAGCAGTCAGCAGTGGGTGTACACCAGGATGAGGAGGAGGGACTCAACATGTGCGGCTGTACCACTCCCCATCTGCCCATTTTTGGCAAAATGGCATTTCTTATTTTTATTAATATTTCGTTATCATTGCTCTTTAGTCTGGCATCATACACAGTCCCACTTTCTTCCTTCCTCAGTATGTCCCAATGTGTCCTGTAGTATGCTAGGAGGGATGCATGTACATAAAGGTTAGAGAGAATTGAATGTGAGAGTAAGATATATTTTGTTATTTCAGGAGAATTAAACATTTAAATAATGGCAATGGCTGTTTTCAATTGCATGAGGATCATAACGCTGTCAGTCAGAACCCTAACAAACAGCTGTAACACTGGCAGGTGCAACCAAGATGCTATTTCACATGCGTGTTTACATAAATGTGCACTCCTGGTTGCATTTTAATGGACTTATGCGAAACAAAAGATGTGATGGCTGGAAGGTTTGGAATTAATCCTAGCCTCTGTCATTGCTGTGGTCAACCCTCCAGAACATAGTTCTCCGTATGCCAAGACATTACAAAAGAGCAAAGACCATATGCAAATCAGGCTTGGTCCCACCCCAAAAGGGGCAGTCCAGCCCAAACTGCTTGGTATCATCCCTGCTGCATGAGACCACGAGCAACCCCAAACATGTTTCAGCAGCCTTGTTGGGCCTCATCAGTGAGGAGTAGCTTGGGTCTCTAGGTCCAGCAGGCATGGGACCCACGTCTGGGCAGATCGTCCCACTCGGGGAGACTTACGCAAAACAAAAGAGGTGATGGCTGGAACTAATCCTAACCTCTGGCATTTCTCTGGTCAACCCTTCAGACCATTGTTCTTCGCCTGACAAACCATTACAAAAGGGGAAAGACCATATGTAAATCAGGCTCGGTTCCACCCCAAAAGGAGCAGTCCAGCCCAAACTGCTTGGTATCATCCCTGCTGCACACCACAAGCACTAATGGAACCATGAAGAATCTACTCGATCATTTGACCTACTCTGGTTCAGTCGGATCCCTTGAAATAAAAATATACATTCAAAGCATGCAAGTCATAACATTCACCATTTATATAATGCACACCACTAACACACATCACTCCATTACATGAAAGGTGCGTTATTACCCAGTTTAATGGTGGTCTCGGTTTCATCTTTGCGGGGATGAAATCGCAAGTTTCCCATGGCAGGATTCGAACCCAGGTCCTGCAGGTCCCCGAAGGACGTCTGCAACAAGTGACCAGCACACTTCAGCATCTGTCACCACATTGCACATGTCCTGGATACAGGAACACTAGTTCAATGAGCCTTTCATGGAGATGAGGCTTCTACCCTCAATTTGACTTCGAGAAGATGTGTTTTCTCATGTAAAATGCCTCATGGCCCTGAACGGCCCATAGAAATAGGGCATTCTGGATGAAGCGCCAGCATGTCTGGCGATGTTCATCTTCAACTGTTGTATACCTTATTCCAATACTGTGGATTTGTGAAGGGGCGTGGGGAAGCATCCAAGAATTGTTATTTTCAGAACGTGCAAGTATCAGTAAAATATCTATTCCCGTCTAAAGACAGGATTGCAGAGAAATCCTACAACAGGAACGGCACTCAATTTCCAAGCAAGACACTAAGTTTTCTGCAGAGTTGGCAAATGGGTCAGATCTGAGTCACAAACACATAAAAATCGAAGGCAGGCGCTAAACAAATTCACAAGTAGAAAGTAGCTCATTATCAGCCAGAAAAGCTTATAAAACATGGCATAATTACCACCCAAATGAGTCATCTCTCGATTTCGTTAGAGGATTTGCTTGACTTATTAAGGTGTACTTTGCTAAGCTTCCGCTTTTATTCTCAAGTATATTTATTTTCTTTCATTTTGCCTCATAGGTCAAGCATTCGATGCATCCCATTATGTGTATTTGCTCTTCCAGGCCCAAGAGAAAATAAAGTTACCCCACGATCATTTTCATGCACATCCAGGCCATTATGAAATGTTTTCGCCCAAAGTTCACGTAAACTCAGTGGATGGGGCTATGCAAAAATAGCACGGAGAAACACCCACTGCAGCCCTTTACCAGACACTTTTACTCTTCATTAAAGACACTCCCAGTAGGCACTGGTATACTCTCCAAAGGACTTGGGAGATCATCACAGATCCCAGCTGTGACCGCTCTGGATCAACTAGGGACTCCCACCGCATGCTCCCGATTACTATCCTCCGATGGAACCATCTCCTAAGTGCCTACCCCACAGGGCAGGGGAGGAAGTTCTGAAACCACAGGTGCCAACAGCAGATCGATTATACATTAAGTGATGGCAATGTCATCATAAAGAGGTCCTACCATACTTATGTAGTGGAGGAGACAAGTGCCTCTACCGGAAGTCCCGCTCCCATTTTGCTTATATGCTGGTGAACTGGGACAGCCGACCAAGCCCATTAAGACGAGATAGCAATACTTAGAGACAGATGGGGATGCAGAATATTACCCAAACATCAATAATCAAATTAACTCAGGAAGTTGGCAAAATGTGACTGTTTTAATGTGAATTATATAAACAACGAACATCAGGATGTTTGCTCTATCCTCACACTCAATTCAACACACAAAAAAGCAGGTTATGTACTACAAACTTGTCACCATTGACGTCAATCTACGTTGCAAACTACAAAAATCTATTCGGAATGGTGATAGGCTTACAAGGAACATCTAGGTATACGTTCCATACTGGTCAGCGAAAGTGATTGGGTCTCTAACATTAGGTGGGGCAACTAAGCCCTCTTCTAGTGCAGGTCACTACAAATGTCATCAAATACACAGTCTGTAATTGTACGCACATCCAGGCCCAAGTCGACCTTGACTTCTTGGTGTTGATCCAACCAAGCCTTTCTTTGATCCACCTCCATGGTTGAGTTTTCGATTTCTTACTGCGCCACACTGAAAACGTCTTCCCGCTTTCGGAATCCAGCTCTGCTAAAGCGCATTGTGGAATCGTCCATAGTCCTTATACTTCTTTTAATATGTAGGTTGACGCATTGCCACAATCTGTTCACTACATAGCCAGCCTTAAAGAATACTTTGGGCCTCATTATGACCCGGGCAGTAAGAGATTACTGGTACCGGTAAGGGCACTGGTACCGGTAATCCCTTACCGCCCTATTACGAGTTCCCTTTGCAGGTCCTCCCTTAACGCCTGTTGTTACCAGGCGTTAAGGACGGGACCCCCAAAGGGACTTTGGTGCTAATAATGGTACCGCAATTTGCGGTACCATTATTAGCGCCTTCCCCATTCCCATTGAGTTCTATTGGGGCTCAGATGGGAATGGGGAAGGGCACTGGTGAATGGGGAATTACCGCCCCCGCCAACCTTGGAGTGGGGCGGTAATAGCTCCATTCACCAGAGCGGAGTCGGTGAGGTTTTGGGGGCAGCCATGGTGCTAATAGCGCCATGGTTACCTCTAACCTCGTTATGACCCCCTTTGTCTACTTGCGTTACTGCGACTGTACAATAATTTCTTCATTATTCCTATAGCATGAACATCTTCATCTCGAGCCCAAAATGTTGCTCAGCTTTTAATACCTTGAACTCAGAACTTCTAGAATATTTATGTTCTCTCGTCTTCTGCATCACATCTGAGCGTGTCAACTCTGCTTTTCATGATATCACCAATCTGCTTTCTTGCTTGCTTTTCCCTCTTCCTCCGGGATTTCATTAAAATGGCTGTCATATTGTCGTGTATGCATGTACGGCTTCCTCAATGGAATCTTACTTCCAGGATTCTCTTTGGTATAGGTAATCTTACTGGCAATGCACACGTTTCAAATTCTGGCTTCCAACATATAGACATCATGGGAGAGGAGCTTTGGGTTGGGGTACTCGACTCCACCTCTATATTGGAAACCGGAAATTGCGACACGCACAACGTCAGAGATGGTACCTATACCACAAAGAGTCCTTGAAACAAGGTATCCATTGAGAAAACTCTATATGATGTACCGGTGGAGAAACAAATCGAAGTTCTGGAAGAGTGTGAAAATGAATGAAAGAGAAGACTGGTGACATCACATGAAGCAGAAATGACACACCCAGAAGAGATGCTGAAGAAGAAAGCATATAGACCTTATGGATGCTGATGATGAAGTAAAGAATTGAGCAACATTTCATGTGCGAAATGAAGATTGCACGTGCGGAGAGCACTGATAAAAATGCAAGCCATTTTACAATTGTACAGATGCTAAAATGCAAGTAGACTAAGTAATCATAAGGATGGCTATATGTAGGCTATATATATATATATATATATATATATATATATATATATATATATATATATATATATATATATATATATATATATATATATATATATATATATATATATATATATATATATATATATATATATATATATATATATATATATATATATATATATATATATATATATATATATATATATATATAGAATCTGGATGTTCCACGACACATTTTAGCAAACTAGGACCCCATGAATAGAAGGGCTGAAAGTGCAGCGCAGTACAAAAAAACAGCTGACAGTGAAGGAAGATTCGAGAAGGCTTGTCTGGGGTTGAGACAGCCGAGAAACTGGTTATCTATTCGAGAAGACACAATGAACGCATGAAGCGAGACAAGCTCCTGTTGAGGTGTAATGGAAAAACACTAGAAGTGCCAGGTTTTATTCATGTAATAAAAATGTGTTAAATGTGAAGGACCTCAAAACACGGTCTTATGTCACATGGTGAAGTGGAAAATGGACTTTGGGCAAACCACACCGTGACTGGAGTTAAGGCTGTCCCAGCACACCCTTTTATTCTCAGGCACAGTGATCCTTTGCAAGGCCGAGTTCCAAGACTAATTTGAATGGCAGACAGCAGGAGTGATAATGGAAGATGGGTTAATTCCGGGGGAAGGCTATGACCACATCAACCCACAAGCACCTGGGATACCAGTTTGCGTGCTACTAGCGAGTGGAATATTCCAGAAGCGTACAAGCGTGCCAACCAATCAGAGTGCCACCTAGCGAAGAGCCCTATAGTTTGAAAGCCAATGAAACGCTGTGTATGTTTATGACACGGAAGATAACTTGCACTAGGGATGGGCATTGCTGTCCACCTGACCTGACCGTAGAGATCCAATCACAACTCGGTTCCCCATAGAAAGTATACCTAGATGTTCCCCTTAAGCCGATCATAAACCCTCATAGGTTTTTGCTTATTTTGCCACATAGTATGACGTCACGTATGACAAGTTTTTGCTATAAATACAATGTTTTTTTATTAAATGCTTTGAGACTTATGCTGTGGGTCGGCCGTTGATCCCCATTGTACTCCCTGTTTTAGACAATTGCAATTAAAAGCAGTTATGTTTTACCAACTTCCTCAGTCGGTCCGATTATTGGTGCGAGAGTAAGATCTGCATCCTCATCCATCCCAGATAGCGCTACCTCACTTAAAGGGCCTATGGGTTCACTTATATAGGTCAAAGGATGTCTGATATCACTTTTTGTGATGTCATTAAATTATTGGTTACATATAGGGTCACCTTGATTTACCTTCCTCTGAGATCATCAGTCAGTGATTTCAAGTGCATGCTACCCCACTCACCATACAATTTAGTAGAGATTACTTGAGTTAGTATCCGGCCTTTTGAAAACTTTATGCAGCGGCGGCAGTGGTAGAGGGAGTGCAATTGAAGGCCCTCCCTTCCTCGCAAAGGAGCCAGTTTTTGACATTATGTCAACATAGTGCTCTCTTGTTTCCGGGTGCCCTAAGCCGCAGCTCCGAACCACCTTAGTGTAGAACTGAACCCAGTGTGAATTCGTGCCTGGTGCTGAATTCGAAGGAGGATAGCCTTCTATAAACCGTGAAGAACAAGCATCTTCTAATGCTCCCCAATATGGAGGCTTTTCTTTACACACTCGGTTTAAATTTTCCAGATGACCGAGAAATGGATGATGAAAAGCAAGACACGCGCCACCATTCTTGACGTGTCGAAATGCTTTCTATAAAGAAAACCTCTGGGCTGCTCTTTAAAATAATATACTACAGGTGCGTCAAACAAACTTTAGAGCTTACCTTTTATGAAATCTCAATAGCCAACTGAGATCTTCAAATCAACATTTTACAATTGTCTTTCAAAGAATGGCATTACAATGAAAGCTCCATAAACAACTTCAGATTCACTCATCACTGTCGGTGGTTCTGCTCGAACTCCAAATGACCCATGGCTGTTTGTGGTTCACACCCATAAATCCTGCTACAGAGTAACAGTGGGATTTGAGGGCAGTGGGGGGAAGCTAACCTGCTGTAGACATAGAAAAAAGACTTTCAAGCAAGTGATCCTGCTCTAAAGCTCGTACTTTTCTATGTATTTGGCATGAACGTGAGGGCTTTCTACAAATGGCACAGAGAGGAGAGATCTATGGTGTCCATAGTTCTCAACTTTGCACAACCGGGGGTTTTTGTGTCCGAGAATGAAATGATAAGCTATTGTTTGCTATATAAATGTGTATGTAGGCACAAACATGGGTCACAGAATGTGTATATATGAATTGTTTTTAAAGATAATATTTTTTATATGAATACAAATATATTTTGTAGAACAAAGTGAAAAGGTAAATATCAAAAAACAAATATACTGAAGTTATTTGTGTGTGACATAAAAGCCTTGATCATTTGTACTTTACATGCGTTACTGCACGAAGGCCCACACTAAGAATAAAATAAATACGGTTTCTAGCGTTGGTAGGCCTCTGCTAGAAATCACATTTATTTAGCTTATAGCGCACATGCTGGGAATTGAACACGTGGTGCTACACAGCTGTCCAATAGCGTACCCTTGGATCGCAAGTATATATAAGCAGAATGCAAACTGACAAATCAAAATACGAAAACCTCTAGATCAAATCTATAAAAAGCAATTTGCAACAGTGGAACATTATATCTGTGTGGATGCGTGACCTAAGATGCACAAGTTGGAAGTCATGCAAGGGGTGTGGCATATGCAACTAAAGGAGGGGCCTAATAAACGTGGTCCAGTATTCCGGCATTAAAACGACAACGCAAAAATGGGAGAGAAATATAGTCAATTAATAGACAAATATATCAAAATAGGTCAATGCTGGATCCATTCATGCGAGAAAGTCTCGAGTCAGTATACTGCAGAGAGATGCTTCTGCCCCAGGGCTGACATTCCCAGCTTAGCAAGAGAGCTTTCAGGGGTGAGCATGGCTGCAGCAGAAATCTATCATGCAGGACACCCCGCTTTCCCCACCAAAGCTTCATAAGAGTTGTGGCCCCTTTTAGTATTTCTTCCCGTCGGCACTCCAATGTGTTGCTCAAAAGAAAAAGCAATTCAAAAGGTCTACTTAAAAACAAAAAATACAGTGTTCAGCACGGTAAGGTTGAGGTGCTAATGTCTCTATTTGGGTCTTATTTTTTTTTAATTATTATTGCATTTTTGGATTTATTCACATTTGAACCATCCATAAACGTTTCCTTTAATAACACATAATACATAAAATAAAAGAGGAAAGATACATAATCATAAAATCCATGAAATAATTACTTAATAAATTACAGTTATTGCATATTAAAACCCAAGTAACATAACCATAGAAACCTAAAAGAAGAAACGTACAAATGCATAGCGCTCGCTTTGACATCCGTGCAGAGCTTGCCGGCGCAGGTTCGAATCCCGGCGGGGCCAAACTCAGCCTTTCATCCTTCCGAGGTCAATAAATGAGCACCGCACACTGTGGGTAATAATAAGCAGCGCTCAGATACCTGAGGGTTCGTAGCGCTATAAAAATGCTAAATTATTATTATTATTATAGCCCAGTCAGACATGTTCTTTCTAACCACAATTCCCACTATATTCACTCTTCGAGAATTCCCAAAGCTTTGATGAGGAACCTGTTCAGGGCTAGAACCAGTGAGACGCTTCCACCGCACATAAGTCGAACCCAAAACTGTTCCCTCAATCCACTTCCTTCTGGTGTTACAGGTGTAAAATGGCGGATTCTGATCAGAGAGAGTTTGGAGCAAAACAATGATTTGGGCCTTATTGTGTTTCAAAGGGTTCCATGTGTTAAAATCCCCGCTAAAATATTGCGATACAAAAATATCGCCATATTTTTGCAGTGATATTGAGCCATGGACCCTGCGGGGGACACCCCCTCAACACCCGCTCCCACAAATTATCCCCCACAAAAATATCGCCTATGGCGAGACAGACGACCATATGTACGGTGATATTTTTGGTCGGGATAATATGTAGGGATACCTTTCAAAGCTGCCAGGAATTGAAGGACCAGCCTTGCCCTGGCAGAGGAATCAAGTCGGGCGAGGAGGGGAGATGCTGTCTGTGGCATGAAACACCGGTATGGTGCAGCCAGGAACCCGAATTTCCAACCCTACTAATACCCATCCCTGGCCGACTTAAAGCCGTAAAGACCAGGTCCCTAAATAAACCACAGAACAGCCACCCTAACACTGCACACATTGTCACTTTGTAGCGGTTGTCAATCGGTGTGGTGCCCCTTTCCATTTCTATTCTACGACCTGCAGGAAAAATAGAGACTTGGCAGGAAAAGGCGCCATTGTGGGCCTCTTTAAGAACTAATACGCAAAGATACTTGGTGTGCTAATGGAATCGCAGAGGCTGGCACGGACCCGGATTAGCGGCGTCCATTAGCATTCCTGCTGGATGAGGAGAGTGGGAGATCTATGGACCTAGCTCCTTATGGCGGGTCAAAGGTGACGTCTTATAACTGAGCTCACCTCTCAGCGCTGCTCAACTTCAAAAGGAAACTCTGACTTCACAGTGGTGAGAAGACATTCCATTGAGAGTGTAACCTAATTGTTAACTCTTACAGGGTAGGCTCAATTCAAGGAGTTGTTTTATATCTTCATGCCAGATGCTTCCAGTATGAAAAAAAACCTGCCCTTTTACAACGGTTCATTCTAGCAACTGACCTAGATCACGCCAAAGCCAGAAAAACACTCGGCAAGGGGAACGCCTTATATTGTGGTTTGTCAAACGCACGGCAGGCAACCAGTGCTGGAAATGCACAAAACATACTGGGGACCTATACCCCCCTCCCCACCCTTTGCACGCGGTGGAGGGAGGGCTGTGGTAGGGTGCAGATTGGTGTGGGTGGAACTGAGGGGCTGAGCTAGGTGTTGAATAATGTGGGTGCACCGAATATAGGATGCTGGCTGCTTTGCATAGAAACAAAGTGCATTTTGGGAACACAGGAATGGCCACCAATTTATTAAACATGTTTGTCATAGTAATTCAAATGTTCATTCCTTCTGAGCATGCAATGCACACTGGGTATGCTGCTCATTTACTCTGCCAGAATAGTCACCCTGACAGTAAAATGTGTGCAAAGCATGACACCTATATATAGACAAAGAATGCCACTGTAGTATTGCTGCTAACGCCATTCTATTTGGTGTATTGTATTTTTTTTAATTTGTTTTATGGGGCTTGGGGGGTCGACCACTGTACACCCTTCCCCCAACACTATGTAAATCCTTGCAGCTTAAGCCACCCACCCTCCCTTTTACGGCCGCAATGAATAAATGAAGGACAAACAAGGTGTGCGACTCAAAAGTAAATACACTTTTGGCCCAAGGGAATGCTAGACCTATTGAAGTTAGCAATAGTGTAGGCAGGGTGCTGGCAAGAAAATCGAGAGAGAGGAAGATGGAAGGAAAAGGTGTATGAATGTATACAGGGTGATGGTGGCAGAGGCGTAGCCAGGATTGTCTAACATATGGGGCATGAAGCTAATGTAGTTGGCCCATGCAGTGACATTAACATCTGTAAATGCCCACACAGTGCTGCTCAGTGGGCATATAAAGATTTTGGGTGGGACTTGCTTGCTCAGGCCCTACCCGGTCTACGCCTCTGGCTGGCGGTAGACTTAAGGTATATATAAACCAAGTGCTATATTAATATGAGGATCACCATCAGCAACGATATACAATGGATGAAGGGAAGAGTGAACAGTTCATCAAACCGTAGCTTTTCCAGCTTTATCTCGTGGAAGATAAATCATCAAGCAGGGTTCTTTTGGATAAATACATAACCGATGAAGAGGTGTTGAAAAACGCACCCTAAAATGGCCTTTAGATGGCCTTTTAGATGGTCTTTTTAGATGGTCTTTTAGATGTGTCCAAGAACCTTGACAGACTTGAAAACTTTGCTGCCCCAAACGTCTGGAGAAATTAATACTGCCCTATTTCGTTTAATGCATTGTTGCATCTGGGCAAGTTTTGCCTTACTGAAAAAAACAGATCTGCTTGCCCTAGTGCTATGGCATTCACACTTGAGAACACTTTGCCCTTTTGCAAAAATGCATTGAAAGAATAGGTTGTTGCACTGCAGTAACTGTAACCGTATCCACATAAGGGCTGTGGTGGCAGCGTGGTCAGGGGTGGGTCTGGTTGGGGAGGTTTGCAGATCGATATTGCCTGGCTTGCGAAGCTCCATACGAGGGCCTAGCACAATTGATTTTCTTTTGCCCGGCGTATGCACAGGCGAGAACATGGCTTACTCGACCCTTGCTGAAGGAAATGGGCTTTGCACAATATAGGCCTGCTTTAACATATTTGCTGTGGGTTAATTCACCACCTGTGGGCTGGTCATTACTCTTGTATCTGATAATTACACTTTATCTTAGGAAAGGAGTATTAAGTATACTGCCTTGACAATGAGTTTCTACACAGCACTACATGCATTGTACAATCCTTTATAGCTGCTATCTTTTAGTGAGGTTTTATGATTGTGTGATTTTACTGTTATAATTGTTATATAGTTTTGTATTTTGTAATATTTTTCTGGATTGTTCTTTATGCAAATCCGAAAATAAACGATGATTACTGGCATTGAAAGAATAGGTTTTTGCACTCGGGTAATATTTGCATTAGTGCCACTATTGTGCAAAATTACACATGCCACAGTGCAAAGCGTCTGTAATTGGGCCCTAGATCATCTTTGAGGGAATACAACATTTGGCAAGACAGGAATGGTGATTGATCCTGAAGTGATCTTGAGAATGCAGATAGTACAGGATTGGATAGACTTGTTCTGTGGGATTTTACCTGTTTCATAAAACGGTGGAGGTTTTCCATTCAGAAAAAAGGATACGTCAAAGCAAGCTAGTGACACATTTTGTTGAGATATGTTTATATTTTCAAGGGTACCTAGATAGGGAAATAATGTGAACCCATGAAATTGAAATCAAACAACTTTTGCAATTTGTGGATAATTAACAGTGAAATGTGCACTATTTTCTTTGTAAGATAAGACATACATTGTTTAAATGAATTCCCAAAACAGGTCCAAGAACCTCCAAATAATTTGACACCAAGCTCCAGAGTGGGGTCTCACGTCTTTTCTGAAGTTGCCTGTATATTTGGATCTCCAAATCTAGGTGATTCATCGGCTTAAAGCACAAACGTTTAAAGTTGGGAATCAGCATTTTGATTAATCTGTGTGTAACGAATAAAAGACTTCGCAAAAGAACTAGATTAAAAAAGTAGATTAAAAAAAGTAATGCCGTGGCACATACTGTACGTAGAGGAACTCATGGCTTGTGTTGCCACTTAAAAGGTGTAAAACAAGGCTTCAATAAAAATAAAAATGCTATTCTAAAACCTGTTAGATCCAACCATTTGTTACCGAAGGATTGTGCTAGCAGGTGCTAACCAGCACAATTTAATTGTGTGTCAGTGATTCATGCAGCTCTGGTTGTAAAGAAACAGCGGTGGCATATCACTTCACTTATACTAGTTATGTTCCATTACTAGAGGTTTACGTATAAGAAACTTGCCTCTTCCTCTGTCCATAGGTTGTTGTAAATGTGTAAATACTGGCCTCAGACTGTCAATGTTAAAAATATGATCATGTTCTTTAGTTCCTGTCCCTGGTATATGTTCTCATTCTTGACCCTTCACCATGCCGTACACGTCACTCAAACAATGCCCTTATGTAAATGAATCCTATCGCAAGTCTGCCCCCTCTCTCAGTTATTCCTTACTGTGTAAGTCATTTCTGTTTGAAGGGGCACTAGGTTCTTCAATAAAGGCGATTTTTCCAAGGGACTCCGCCCGATACTAGTCATCCGGACAGCCTTTTGAGTGGAAAGGAAGACCGAAAATCAGAGGCCCCCACCTGTGTCTGGCGATAGGAGGTTCGGGAGTGACATTAATGCACAGGTTTTTCAGAAAAGATTATACGTTTTGGGCTCAACCTACCACTCGAAGTGCTGGCCATGGAAACTGTAGATGGACTAGAAAGATGTGTACTCAGGAAGGTACTAGTTAAGTTCATAATCTACCATCCCCGTCCCCACCCTTTTGCCATGTGGGTGCTTTGAAACCGTTTTGCCAATTGTATAAGCGACTAACAAATGACCAATAAAATAATTTAAAAAATAAGGGCAATTTAAGGACTCACATCTTTCACAATCAGCAAGTGGATTGGCCTGGTGTCCCTGATATGCCATTAACATTGGAAAGGTAACGAGGTGCATGTGTATATTCTAGATTGTGCTAAAATAAAAGTTATTTATAGCACTTGAGTTTATGCCAATTAGGAACGTGCATATGGTATGGATGGGATTACACCAGAATAATTCTTGGTCCAAATAACCGGATAAACTCAAGAAGATGGCAAGTCACTGTTTTATTAACATTTATCTAAAACGGGGAGGTTACAAAGAACATCTAAGGGTGTACGCTCAGTCTCTCAATGATCACCACAAAAATACAATTCTTATATTCAATAATGCATCAGAATGACGTCATACTATGTGGCAATAGTGAAAAACCTATCAAGGGACGGGAATGCTTAAGGCAAATATCTAGATATGCATTTACTTAGGAGCCAGAATTGTTATTGGCTGCCCTTTATCAGGTGGACAATTTATGCCTACCTCTTAAAACATAATTTCAGAAATATTAGATCCAGAGTTCCTCATTGGTCTTACAAGCTATAAGGTCCTTCGTTATACGAACGAATACAATTGGTTGGCACGCTTGTGGTACCTCTGTCAAATGGTCCATAATAGAGCAGAGTGGTCCATCCTGAAGCTTATAGATATATTAATTGTTTTATTAGGTGCCAGTGTGGATCTGTGTGATTTGTTCGAGTTAATTTGATCGTGTTGGGATTGATTGCATGTTCCTTTTCTTTTTTGGTAGTTTTTGCTGCAAATATATGCAGGGGGAGACCCCCTGCACCCTCCCATGAGCGCCCCATATTCAGTATTACCCTTAACCCCCCCACCACATATATTTGCGGGATAAACGGTCACCCAAAAATCAGATTAAATCCGCTACGCTCAAATTGCGTAATACCGCCAGCACAAAGTCGCTTCATAACACCCCATGGCAAGGATCTAGGGGGGTATATAATCTGGCCGTTTGCAGAGCTTGTACGCCTTCCAGGTCAGTTATTTGAAAGGGCAGTTACAAAACAAACGCAAAATCACAGGTCAAAGAACACGAGGTAGGAGGAGTGCTGTAATACAGTAAGTGAAAAACCACAGATTCTAGATATAGTGATCTAGATGAGCCAAGTCAAACATCAGAATAACATGGCGTGGGTGCATGCACGTGACCCACTTGTGCAATACCATACTATTGAGGGACAAGGTTTTCTAGCTTTCTAAAAAGGAAGGTTTTTAGTCTCTTCCCCTTGAACCAGGGTTTTCTTTTGGGGATCTGAGAGTAGATGCTCGCCCATTCCAATGGGCTGCTCCTCAGGCATCCAGAGGTCTGCCACTGTAGTGTTTCTTCCTGAAGGACAGCACCAAACGTGTCTTGGAGCAAGTAGACTTAAGGAGTCTGGTGGGGCAGTATTTCCTAGTCCTTTGTTTGCGATGGACAAGTTCACCGTCCCAATAGGATCACTGTATGAGACAGAGCCATGAATCTGATGTTTAAACCCTGAAACCCTATCACTCCAGCATTGAAATACCTACAATTGTTCACAGCGGTCAAAAGAATTGCTTTAAAATCATCTACTCCGTATATGGGGCCGTCAGCAGGCGCAAACTCCCCTTTCTTTTGAAAATGTGACAACACGTACGGCGCAATAAGAAATGTAAGATCCACCTGGGTATACCTGCCCACAGAGGCCGCATACAGAAAAGAGTGATTAGGATGCCAAGCCATAAACTGTGGAGGTGTCACTCTGTGGACAGTTCTCCCACCCAATATTAAAACTGAAGACCACTACTCAAATTCAGAAACCAGTTCAAAAGCTTCCTCTTCAAGAAATAGCTCCCACTATAATCCAAGACCAAGATGGCCATGCACCTGCTTCCATTTCCCACTTATTGAACAATGCCTGTCTGTTTCAGTCTCAGAGGCATGGCCAGGATTGTCTTACAAGTGGGGACTGAAGCTAATGGAGTTGGGCCCACCGCAGTGACATTAACAGCTGTAAATGCTCATACAGCGCTGCTGAGTGAGCATTTACAAATTTTGGGTGGCACTTGACCGCTCAGGCCCTACCCTGTCTACACCTCTGGTCAGTCTACTTGAGTACAAAAAAGACCTACCTTCACTGCCTAGCGCTTCTGTTCTCCATCCAATGGTGATGTAACCTACAGAAGCACTAACTTTAAAAAGCGGATTTCCCCATGCTACTTGCATGGGTCAAAATGTCCTACCACCCATGCTGTCCACTCCCCTGCACTACCATAGAAGGTCTTCTCACCCCTCCCTGATGCTTGCACTTACACCATTCTGAATATGCCATGCTTTGTGAATGATCGCTTTGTATCACTTCATGATTTCTCTTGTGCTTGTTCTTCCCCTCTCATTCCTTCCTTTTCCTTGAGGTGCCCCAAGGTGACCTGCACATTGCTGATGCCATTTGACAAAAAAACAATGATGAATAATACAGCTCTAACCATAGCTGTTCCTGGCATTGCCTCGACTGCCGGGGCTAGGAGCATGGCCTATCTGCCATGTCTGTTGGATCTCTGGGGCCAGGCTTGCCGGCCCAGCGCATGGTGAGGCCACTGCTGCTGGTTCAGCCACACAGGTCTGCAATGAGCTGGATCAGCCAGTGATTTCTCGTTTTCCTTACAGTCATTTTCTTTCCACAATTCTGCACAATACGTCCTTTCCCTTTTTAGCTAACACTTGACAAACACTCTCACCTTCAGGAGTGTGTAGAGCAGCTGCTGTATACATCTGAAGGAGATCCAGCCCCCTGCTTCCCCTATAATGGAGACATGAGGCCGTGCCTTCCCTGAAACCAGCTATCATACCAATACTGCAGCAAGTGTTTGGAAGAAGATAGCCATTGAGACAACCATATCAAATGTACCCCCGAAGTGATGACAAACTACAGGAGGAACCCCCTGAAGGAATATGAAAATGAGCTAAGCAAATGAACTGATGATGTCATAAGAAAGTGTGCACAACGTCCTGAGATAATGAAGTAAGACAATGTATGGATCCTAGAGGAAAAATGACGATGCAAGGAATCGAATGAACTATCAACACGGAAAGAAGATGATTACACGTTAATAAAGTGCTGCAGAAAACAGAAGTTTAATATATGTACAGATGCTGAAACTCAAGGTAGATCAAGTCATCGTAAAGGCTAGCTATAAGTAGTAAATATAGAATGCAGGCGGAGCCGCCATTGTACAGAAACTGGACATTGGTATCATGAACTAAATATGCCAGAAACCATGAAGGGAGAATGGAGAGCTGTCTCGCAGCAGAATGGCAGCCTCTTGGAGCTGCATGGTAAGGATGCCTGGCCTGAAGTCAGGGTCTTAGAATTCGAGCTCAGCTATCTACTCTGAAGAAGAACGAGTGAATGGAGGATGAATCATCTTCCGTTAAGATGCAAGAAAGAGCACAGAGGATGCCAAGTTTTAATTTACGTGGAGCATTTAAAACCTGCAAAATGGACCAGATTGTGATCTCCTGTCATGTGAGCCAAGGATGGAAATAGAGCTTGAACTTGGAGTCCCAGATAGCGAGTGCTTACACTTTCGTGCATTCCAAAAGACGAGAATACTTTTCAAGGCTAGGTACAAAGACAATTTCATGGTAGAAGGCATGGGTGATGAGAGATGCTGGGCTATTTGGGTGGTGAGGTAGCTTCATGTCCTATCTCCCTGCACCTGGGTCTGAGCTTACGTGCTGCTAAATGAACCGAATGGCGAGGCTTTTTTTTCGGAGGCTGATGCTATAACAAATCCTGGCAAGTCCTGTGGCTCCGATTATTTCTGTGTGGTGTACGTAGAGTAAAAACAGAACATATTTTTACAGATGAAAGCTCTCTTCAAGAGCGGTCATATTTGCTTGGTGAGCAAGAACTTGCAAGTATGATGCCAGCATTTCTTGCATCGCTGACAGGAGTAGTAAGTGGCCCCGTGGCAGCAGGTCGGTTCAAAGTTAGTGGGTGGGGGACACCCAGGTCCAAGAGGATATCTCCATTTTAGATACATTCAAGCCAAGGCAAAGGAAACTCATCAGGACTCGTACTTGAATCAAGGAGGAGACATGGTAAGGGATAGACTTGATGGTCCGCACTCTGAACATCAGCCACATACATTTGGAAAGATGAGAAGTGCTCAACGGTTTCAGCTATTGGATCCATGAAGCCATTAAAGAGTCATAAGGAGCGGGGAGGTGCCTTGGGCGACTCCAACCTTGGTGGCATAGGGTTCCAATTAGTACTTGGGGTTCTAAGAATGATGGCATCCATGTCAAGGCCATGCTGCAGATGTCCATCATATCTTAAAGCTTTTGCAGCAGGATATGGCGGTATGACATAGACTAGAAGAAATACTATGGCTGGGTGATGGTGTTTAATGTTGACAGGATGACACTTTTCACATTGGTCATTGTTGATGCTTTGCTTTTTGTGGCCCTTAAGCCTGATTGTTTGTCATGGAACAGCTTCTCAGTTTTTCTGAATTGCAATTGTTTTTTGTTGGTAATTTATCCTTCTACTTTACCAATACAAGGGATGCTAGCAATCGGATATTTAACAGGGTACTACGATCAGCAGATGGTTTCTTGTTCAGATGGGAGATGGTAATCAGCTTACGCTATTTAAGCCTCACTCCCTGACAGAGCTATGGATCAATGTGGGGGACAGGGTTAGAATTAGGATGTTCTCTTTTGTAGCAACGGGTGTGGCAAGAGTAGGATTCTTCAGAGTATGTATTCATATTCAACACCACTTTTATATCATCTTCCAGAGATGTCGGATGGAAGGCCAGGCAAGAGCTGGAGATGATGAGAGGAATATGATATCAGGTGGTTAATGATGTAGTCTTGGATTTCTTTTTCTTTTGAGGTAGCTAAATCATCCTCATGTTTCTGAGAGGCAACTGTCGCGGATATGGTTTAAGTTACTTAGCTGCAACTATTGTTCTCCAGCATGGGTCTGGCATGGATTCACATGCTCATGAATATTCCCTGTTGTCAGTCTGTGAATCCCGGGTAAAAGAAAAAAAGTTTCACTTTCACTTTAAAACTGCATATCTCTTCTAACCCAATCACTATCATCTGGGTCATACTACCCCATCCAATGACAGTCCACTCCCTGAACCCTGCCTCTCGCAGCCATCTTCAGATTTGGTAAGCATGTAAAGTGACAGTATGACCAAGAAGAGCCTCAGAGGGGCCGGATGGAGGGTTTGCATGTGAATCCTTGCCAGACCCATGCTGGAGAACAATAGTTACAGGCAACTTAAACCTTCTCCAGCATGGGGTCTGGCATGGATTCACATGCTCATGAATATCAAATACACAGCAGTACACATTACACAACCACGGGAAGTGGCAAGACTCAACGGAAGCAATTAACATTCGACCCAGGTCCAAAGTTCACAAACAATTGAAGTCTTCCGAAAACTTTGTGCGTGTCACACAGAATTTCGAGGCACGGACAACATACAGCGAATGCAAAGCCCTCTCCGCTGTTGAAGAAGGGCTCGGAAAGGAAACAGGCAACACCAAAGGCTTGTTGAGGTGGAATTCCGATGGAACCTTTGTCATGAAAGTGGGTTGTGTACGCAGGATCACCCTTGATTCGTGCAAAGTCTAATAGGGCTGCTTGCAGGATAGGGCCTGGATCTCACCCACACGTCTGGCTAAGGTGATGGCCACAAGGAATGCCATCTTCTACGAGAGAAACTTGAGTGGGGCTTGATGCATAGGTTTGAAAGGTGACCCCAGGAGTCTTCTCAGAACCACGTTGAGTTCCCATGCAGGGGCAGGTGCCTTCATCAGCGGTAAGACCAAAAAAGTACCTTGAGGAACTCCTTGACGATCCCGTGGGACCACAGCGAAGACCATCCTGGGGATCTGGAGTAGCAGGAGATGGCCTCCAGGTGTACTTTGATGGATGCCTGAGCTAGCACAGCTTTTGCCAATGACAACAAGTATGGAAGAATCTGCAGAGCTGTGTCCGGCACCACGTAGCAAAACGCTTCCACTTATGGTCGTAGCAGATTAAATTCAGCGACGCCCTAGCTTTGTAAAGGACCTCCCCCCTGCAGTCTACTGGCAACTCATAACCTCCAGGACACTGCCCGTAACACTAGGATGTTGATGTGCAGATCAGTCTGCTCTGGAAGCCGCAGACCTCTGGTGTGTAGATGTCCAGTGTGAGCTTCCCAACCTTCCAGAGAGGAGTCCATGGAGACGGTCTCATGGTATGGCAGGGTTTGAAATCCCATCCCTTGCGTGATTTGGGAGCATATGCCCCACACCACCACTCTATCTCCCGCCGGATCTCCTCATTGAGGGGGCTCTTGTCTGCAAAATTCCGGGACACTTGTATCCAACGTGCATCCAACAATTAATTCAGGGGTCGCAACTGCAACCTGCAGAGACGGACGAGGTAGATGCAGAATGACGTCATGCCTAGCAAAGACTTGATGGCCCGAACTGTGGCCAATTTGCTGACGACAGCCACTTTACCTTCCCCTGGATGGTCGCTAGCCTTTCCTCCGAGGGGGACGCCAGGCAAGTCACTATGTTAAGTCTGGCGCCGCAGAACAGCATGTTCTGTGATGGCGTTAAGCAGGATTTCGGATAGATCATGGAGAACCTGCAGCTCCATCAGTAGTCAGACCGTCTCCTTCGTGTGCTCATCAGCCAGCTCCCAGAAGTGAGCTTGTTCCCGGCCAATCGCCTAGGTACGGGTATACATGTATGCCATGCAGACGCAGGTGGCCCGCCACCGGGGCCAGGCATTTTATGAACACCCATGGGGCCGACTTTAGGCTGAAAGGTAAGGACTTGAATTGGTAGTTTTGGCCTTGAACCATGAACCAAACAAACTTCCATTGTTGCCTGTGTATCGGGACGTGGAAGTACGCATCCTCTAGGTCCAACAATGTCAAGAAATACCCTTCCTCCAAGCTGGTCGAGCATGTGTTGAAACATGACCAGCCTGAAATTTTGGGATTTCAAGTACTTATCTAGATGGTGCAGGTCCAGGATAGGTCTCCAATCCCCCGTCTTCTTTCTGAACAGAAAGTATCTGGAATAGACCCCGCAGTCATTGGGGAACTAGCTCTATAACCCCTTTCTGTAGCATAGCTTGCACTTCTTCCAGGAGCTGAGGGGTGTGCTGCTCCTGATCGGGAGCCAGGAGAATACAAGAGCACCTGTGTTGGAACTCCAAGGTGTGCCCCTACGCGAGAGCCTATCTGTCAGTGATCTTCTTACACTCGCTAAAGAACCTAGCCAGGTGGCCTCCCACTGCGGTGCACGAGTGGGGACCCAACGTCTTGGGCGGTTGAGGCTTGCTTGGTCACTGGCACCCTGCCCTGTGGGTGACTGCGATGCTGACCTCCATTACCGTAGGTCTGGGAGCGACCCCTGTAGGTCTCCTGCGTGGAGTATTGTGGCGGTTGCCTGTAAAATGCACAGTATCCTTTGGATGATCTGCTCGATTTTCCCCTGGAGGAGCGAAAAGACAAGGGATGCTGCTGTAGAGTGCCAAGGGAACGTGCCGTCTCCGTGTCCATCTTCATGGCTTGAAGGGATTTGTCTACTGCGTTCCCGGACAGATTTTTGCCATCAAAGGGCATGTCCAGCACCTTCCCATAAATGTCCTGGCAAAAAAGTTTGGCCTTCAGCCACCCCTGCCGACGAAGGCAAAATCATCTGCCGGAGGCCCATGTCGGTGGTGTCCACTGCCACCATAATGGCATGGTCTGACACCATCTCCCCTTCCTGAAAGAGGGTAAGAGCCTTCATTTTCTTGTCGTCAGGAAGGAATTCCAGGATACAGCCTTCTTGTACAAAAGCTCCCTGTTGTATCGGGACAAGATAGCCAGTGCATTAGCCACCTTGATCATGGATACCACTGTCTCTTCCCCATGGCGTCCATCTTCTTCCCCTCATTGTCTGAGGGGGATTGATAGTGAATCCGGGTTGGCCAAACGTTTCCTTGTGGCAGCTGACACTACAGAGTCCAGCAACAGTTGTGACCTCAAGCACTTGGGTGTGGGATCTGGTACTCTGTGTTTCTTCTCCAACCTATCTCGTTTTGTTGGAGCCATGCATGGGTTCTTTATGAGGGCTAGTCCATCCTCCCAAATGTCATCCAAAAAGGGTACCGCCATGATAGTCTTCCTCTTGGACTCTCGTAGCTGGTATAGGAAACCCCTCCATCTAGATTTTTCATCCGGCACCAGCTGGGAAAGCTCAGAGGACCTGGCGATCGTGTGGAATTATCCAACCTCATCTGGTGGAGACACTATGAGGGGCATCCAGGTGCAGTGATTCATTGTCCGCCGGGACAAAGTCCTCATCTTCATCTGTTCCCGTGGCTGTGTCCATACCAGTGTCCATATCCGGGTCTGCTGGTGGAGTCGGGTCCCGACGTGGTGGAGGTGGTTGATGCGGCGCTGTTAGATGACGCTTCTTCTTCTTAAGCTGAGGCTGGTCAGGGGCCTGCGGTACAAAGGGTGCAAGTGCTGAGAGCAACCTCTGCTGGAACTCTGTCACTAGGGTGTGGAGAGTTGACAGGATGTCTATGGATATGTCCCTCGGTGGAGGGAACAATGGAGTGCTAGGCCCTGTTCCATAAGTCGTCCACATGGACTGTATGGATGGACCATTGGTCCTCGCCGTCATCTGTGGATAAGATGTCCATTGGCTGAATGAAAGCCTTGGAGGGCTGCTTTGGGGCCTCCTGACCCACCGCCCTCATTTTTCCTTCCTGAGGGCTGTACCGGGACAAGAGCTGGTGCTTTTCCCCACCAAGGGTACCCACAACCTTCGCTGCTGCCTCGGCGGTCTTGTCGCACCTGGGTGGCAGTGATACTCTCTGCACCGTAGGAACCACTCTTATCGGGTCGGTACCTCCCGTCGCAGCAGTCATCGCAGAAGATCTCGGCAAGTGGTCGATGAGGGCTTTGGCTGTGCCGGTTGAGCCTGCGTGGGTGTGCAGCCTTCTTCTCCTATGGCCTTGTCTGATTTGTCCCGTAACTCGACCGGGGTAGATGTCTTCCTCTTTGAAGAGTAGCTTGATGGCAGCCTATCTATGGGTGCGGACTGATATGGTGATTGCAGCCTATACCACCTGAGACTCTCATCAGCGGCAAACCAGGTGGAATCTGACTTGCAATTCATGGCCTTATCTTGGACCCAACATGGATGGGGCGTCCTCAAAAGATTTCGACCGCTTCCCAGAGGGGGGGACCCCTTTTTGGACCGAAAGGTCCTGTATGAGGCATGACCATTCTCGGAGCACGGATCAGACACACCGCCAGTCTGCTATACCTGTCTTTCTTGGTCTTCCTCAGGAAGTCCAGGCATAAAACAAATATATATGTCTCGCACCCACCCTCATTGTGGTCCGGGTGCAGGCAATATAAACATTTCAGAGGTTAGTCTTCCACAAAGACGTACTCCATTTTCTCCTCCGTCATGGTCGGTGGGTGCGAAGTAGGCCCAAGACGGCCTTCCAGAAACTTTGACGAAGAACTTCCCTTGAGGGGCACACAACTTCGCTGACAACAGATCCCCGTTGCCTGGCAATGGCGATAGGAGCACACAGGCTCTGATGAAACAAAAATAGAACTTTTCCACAAAAAACATTTGGAAAAGTACAAAATAGCTGGGAGACCTACTCGTGGACTCCCAACACTGAAGCGTGCAGTACAAATCTGAAAATGTCTACCGGAGGCGGGGCATAGGGAGAGGACTGTCATTGGATGGGGGCAGTATGCCCGAGTACAGTGATTGGTTTAGAGGAGAAATACAGTTTTAAAGTGAAACTGTTTTTTCTTTTACTGAGGATACCCAGCCTGACGACGGGGAATATTTATGAGCATGTGAATCCATGCCAGACCCCATGCTGGAGAAGAAAACCTTGTATGATTTATTATAGGCTGGTGATATGAACTTGTGGAAAAAGGATTGTTCCCAAAGATATCCTTTGAACAATTTTCTATATTGCTTTCTTTTCTTGAACAGCTAGTTCTCCATAAAACGTTTTTTGTTCTTCATTTGATTAGAGCTTTTTTTAATGCTATGTTCCAAAACGTCTAATGTTCTGGCAAATGCTGCCTGAAGAATGTTCAGGTGCCATTCCATTGCCTTCAGAGGAGGAAAGGGTGTTATTGGTTAAGACTTGTTCCGCGGTCCTGATCTGCAGGGTGTTTTCTTCTGTTCAAGGGCTGGGCATAGCCTTTTTATTGGACCTGGAGAGATTGGTGAGAATAAAGGTATGATCCATCCAGGAGAGGGGGTGGAGTGACGCTGAGATCCCTAAGCAGGTGATTGGTAGAGTGATTGTACCTTTGGGTGATCCCTGTCATGTGTGAAATGGGTTGGTCAGAGCAAGAGGCTACTACTGTTGAAATAGTCTAAGAAAGTAGACGCATGGTGCTTCAATGGACAATTAGCCAGATGTTAAAGCCACCCGTGATTGGGTGCTGTCAGTGTTCCGTTCACTTAAAGAACTGATCCCTTAATGGCACTCACAACAGATGTCCGCTGGACTATCACTCTTTCCTTGTTGCCCAATTCCATGTGCATAGGCTACACTTTTACACCTTTAAATCGACTCCTCCTTCAGATATTCGGTGTGAATCTAAGAATAATCCAGATCTGCAACGCATTCAAACATCAGCCTTGCTATCGGCCACAGTCACTAAAGGAAGCAATTGGTTAAGTGACTTTAAAAAGCCTCTTGGCGCTGGCTTAGCCAAATCTTTGATTGGATTCATTGCACTTGACCATGGAGTTCTCCTGGGTATCTTCTGAAGTGAGAAAGGCAAGCAAGTTTACCCAGAGGGTTACACTGAATGGCAGAGCAGGTACGAAAACACAAGCCAAACTTCATCAAAGCAAGGAGAGCAAAACAATAAGATTATCCAAGTGTAGGCTCAAAACATGCTTAAAATAAGGATATCAAATAATCAAAATACATCTTAGAGATGGATAGCAGCCTAACAGCAATAAAGTGAGGAGAGCATTGGCAGCACCAATAGGTTTTGACTTTGATAGGTAAAGTGTTGCCTCAAACAAATACACCAATACGTTTCACACTATGACCAAAGGGCAGCCATAAACGTCACACCATTACAAGTGATACCAATGAAAGTACTCCACTCAAAACAGGCACAAGTTTCAACAAAAAGAGAGCAAAAGAAGCACTGTTCTGTCAGGCCTGAGACATCAGATACTATTCTCATAAAACGGAGAGCAAAGGCAACCGATTTCAACTAAGGCACAAACGAAAGAAACACAGCTTTAAAAAGGAACAAAGGAAATGTTTACCTTTCAGCAAATCACTATGCCAGCTATGTACAAAAGGAGACAGTGCCGAGACATCACTCAGGTGGATGTGCACACATTTGCCGTCCACTGCCATCCACACCAAAAGGGTTTTTTCTCCACTACGTGATGCAAACAAGATTCGTATGGTGTAGAAACTAAAAAGACTGGTATACGTTGTGCCCAATAGCTGCTGCAATGGGAGACACTTGGGCAAAGCACTCTTTTTGGCTTACTGCACAAAAAACCAGACTCATTTAAAAGTGGAAAAGGTCGCTTTAATGTGACAGGCCAAAGCTTACAATCAAAACGCTTAACTGGCTCCATGGCCTAACAAGCTAAATAGCTATTTGAACAATCAATTAAATAACTTAAACATTTTCCATTTTCCCCCCAACAATTAAATAACCAATTTCCTCCCTAATGATCCCTTTGATCCTACCGTATCCTTGCCCCTTTTCCAGGGGTCCCGCTTTCTCCCCAGGGGCCATGCCCCTCCAGGCTCAATACCTGATCCCCCGGGGTGACCTGCTTGTGCAAACAGCACCACCCCCTCCTTTCCCGTGTCATTCCCCCATTGTGCTTCCCTCCCCCCACATCAAAAGGGGGCCATGCCCCCGACGCCCCGACCCACTTCAACCCCGTTAAACTCCCCTCTACACCAAACTCCCCCTTCCTGTGACCTGCAGCCAGCCTGACCTCCCACATCAGCAACAATATTACACACACCTTTCACGATGCCCTGACCTGTCACACAAAACTACCATCCCTACCCTCCTAACAGACCCCCCAAAAACCATAAACCCCCCGCATAATCCCCTGAAAAACGCCCCCCCCCTATTCCATAACTGACAACACCCTAAACAAAATGAAGGGGTGGGAGGGCGGGACAATCGCCAAGTCCTAACCGTCGCCTGCCTCCCGAACCTTCCCTGGGCCCTTAAATACCCCCAGAGGGGCGCTCTGCACCCCCACGGCCACTCGCTGGCCGTGTGCAGCGCCAAAAAACTCCCCGGGGGAAACGCTTTGCGTTCCCCCCAGTGCCCCCCTTTTGGCTTACTGCACAAAAACCCAGACACATTTAAAAGTGGAAAAGGTCGCTTTAATGTGACAGGCCAAAGCTTACAATCAAAACGCTTAACTGGCTCCATGGCCTAACAAGCTAAATAGCTATTTGAACAATCAATTAAATAACTTAAACATTTTCCATTTCCCCCCCAACAATTAAATAATTAAATAACCAATTTCCTCCCTAATGATCCCTTGCATCCTACCGTATCCTTGCCCCTTTTCCAGGCGTCCCGCTTTCTCCCCAGGGGCCATGCGCCTCCAGGCTCAATACCTGATCCCCCGGGGTGACCTGCTTGTGAAAACAGCGCCACCCCCTCCTTTCCCGTGTCATTCCCCCATTGTGCATCCCTCCCCCCACATCAAAAGGGGCCATGCCCCCGGCACCAGAAAAACCCTCCCCCCGAGTTCTTTCTGCCCCAACCCCCCCCTCCCCATTTTCTACCTCAAACTTTTCACCCAGTCTCCCAGCCAAGAACCCAAGTCCGCCAGGTAGTGACTATCCCCATACATGGACAAGTGTACCCCATCCTCTCTAAAGATAAGAAACCCCTCATATGTTATTTCTTTATGGTCCATGACCCTCATCACCACTGACGCACAAAATTTCTCCATTTCCCTGTTTATCCCCTTCCTGGCCCGCTCTATTGCTCCCTCATTTCTTGCTCCCCTCCACACTCTTCTCGGCAACAACTTAGTCCACACCACCACCTCTTGAGGCCACATATCCCTAATCCACCCTAAGTCCCTCTTCATTTTCCTCAGCAGAGCCACCCCCGTATCCCTAACCAGGTCATTCTCCCCAGCATGCAGCATCACCACCCGAGGAACTCCATAGCGTTCCCTCATTCCTGCCAATATGGGCAGCAGCTGATCCCACCGCAGGCCCCCCAAACCGTGCCACCTCACCACCACTTCCTTATAACTGCACCCCAATTGCCTTCCAAACACCCTTTTCTCTGCCTCTTTGCCAGCCCACTTCACAATTGAATGTCCAACAATTCAAACTTGCGCCAACTCCCCCTTCCTTTGCGCAGCATCTGAAACAGAAATTACAATAAATTACTGACAAGTCAACTTATTACAAAACAACACAACTTGCCCACCAGGTCCTCCACCATCTTTCTTCAACAATCCCCTTTCCCAAAATCCCTAACGTAACCCTTGTATTTTCCCGACCTCCAACGCCCCAAGCTTTTCACCTTTTCTTCCGAAAAACCCAGTCTGCTACCCTCAGATGCTGCGCCCATCCTAAAAGAATGAGTCCCAAACTCCTCCCCCTTTTCTCCTACCCTGCCCAACGCCTTACTCAATACCCCCAGCACCTGTGCTGCTGTAACCGGCGATCCATCTGAATGCTGGAAAACCAAACCTGAGTAAACCCCACAGCGCTCCCTCCACACCTTACCCACCTGAACTGGGCATAGAGCCTCGCTCCCTCGACCCAGCAGGACCCAAGAGCCCCTTCCCTTCTGATCCGTCTTGGACCTTTTAATCTTGATGTCTAAACCTTCCTCTGTAATTTGCACATCTTCCCACTGCAGCCCCCTTACCCCCCCTTGTCCCCCGACCAACTCAGATACTCTGAAGGCCCCAAAAAATAACCATGTAAAACAAGCCACAAACAGTTCCCCTTCCCATACCGACCAGCAAACTCCCCCAAAAACATCAATCAACCTCTGCAGCAATTCAGCCGATATCGGCCTCTTCTTATCCTTGTCCCTCTTACTCTCCCTTGCCCATCCTTCCAACATCCTACTCGCCATCTCCCCCCCACTTGGTTGAAAACCCCAAAACCATTTACCGTAAAAGGAAATCCCCGCTAGCTTTCCTGTTATCGTTGCCCTTGACCAGCCCCTGTCCATGCACCTCAGCAGGAAATTCATAACATCGTCCCTCCTCCGCTCTTCCGCATCCCATCTACCCCTCCAACTACAAGCTCCTCCTCTAATAAAATCCTCCCAGGCCCTCCTGTATGACTTCTTAGATGCCGCGGCCAATGAACCCTCCACCAGTGCAAGCGCTCTCAGCTTCCTATCTTCCACAGCTCCTCCGGAATCTGCTGCCCCTCCTGATCTGCCTCTGGAGCCAATCCACGGAATCTCTGCCATTGAAAACGAGATAATGCATCAGCGATGCCATTATCCTTCCCTGGCACGTGTTGCCTTAAACACCACATTCCATTCCATGCAACGCAGGACAAATTCTCTCATCAGCCTTGCCACCCTCTGATCCCTCGCTGACTGCCTGTTCACCACATGGACCACGCATTCGTTGTCTACATTGAAATTCACCTTCTTATTTCGCAACTCCTTCCCCCACAACTCCAATGCCACTAGTAATGGAAAAAATTCAAGAAATGCTATGCTCCTCCCTTCCTTCAACCATCTCTCTGGCCACTTTTCGGCACACCATTTTCCCCCCAAAACACTCCAAAACCACCGGCCCCCGCTGCATCCGAGAGAATCTGAACTTCCCATGTCACTGGGTCTCCCTGCAACCACATTGACGTTCCATTGAAACTCTCAAAAAAAGCGCAACCAAATCCTGCAATCCTCCCTCACTGCCCCCGATACTCTTATCCGGTGATGCGGGCACTTCGCTCCCGCCATGGCCCTTGACATGTTCCTGCAAAACGTCCTCCCCGAGGCCACCACCTTACAAGCAAAATTCAGATGCCCAACCAATCTCTGCATCTCCACCAGCATCATTTTCTTGGCCCCCACTGCTTTTTCCAGCAGTACCACCAATTTGCTCACCTTGTCGTGCGGCAAGCGTGAGGTCATGGCCACTGAATCCAACTCAATTCCCAGAAATGTTAACACCACTGCCGGCCCTTCCGTTTTGTCTTCGGCTAATGGTACCCCCAGCTCCTCCATCAAGTCTTGAAACAACTTTAGCATTCCTTTGCAATCCGCCTCCCTTTTTGCCCCACTAATGAACAGAAAGTCATCCAAATAGTGCAACACACTCTCCCACCCTGAGCTGAATGAGAAGACCCACTGTAAAAAAGAGCTAAATCGTTCAAACAACGCACAGGAGATTGCGCACCCCATAGGCAACGCTTTGTCTATGTAAATACGGTCCTCAAACTGCAAACCTAACAACCAAAAATCCTCTGGGTGCACTGGCAATAATCTAAACGCCGCCTTGATATCGCACTTGGCCCCTCGCCCTTCCTTCCTTATTAGCTCAACCGCCTGGTCTACACTCGCATACACAACCCCACATTCTTCCGGGGCAATGAAATCATTAACTGACATACCCTCCGGCCATGACAAATGACGAATCAGTCTGAACTCCCCCGGGGCTTTCTTGGGCACCACCCCCAATGGAGATATCACTAAGTCACCCGGTACGTCATCAAATGGACCCACTATCCTTTCAGCCGCTATTTCCTTGCTCAATTTTTGCCTTACCACCTCCGCATTTTCTCTCGCCGACTTCAAATTTTCCGCCCACCGCCGTACCCTTGGACCCTGGTAACCTAATCTGAACCCCTGCCCGAACCCCTCACTCAAAATCTTAGCCCCTTCCCTATCCGGATAAAATTGCAACCATTTTTCCAACACCCCCACTTTAATTGGAGTAAAAGCTTTTCCCCCCAACCCCTTTTCCTGCACCTCTCCCCCTCCCCCTGTCTCCTTGTTGGAAACACTGCGTGAGAGGGTGTTTTCCCCCGCACTTACTACACTAGTGCTTGAACCTGCACATGGTTCTTGCGCAGCTATCCTTATTGTACCCCCAGCACGCTGCTGAGGACTGGCCCCTGCCTACTCCCCCCAACCCCTCATGGGCGGGGCGACCAAGAAAGGGCCGGAAAGGCACTGGCAGCCCACTCGCCGTATGTAATGTCGGGGCAGGCCTCGTTGGTGCCATCCATTGCAGCCAAAGATCCATATCTATCTCCCCCCAGACTGCCTGACTGTCCTCCGCCATTCTCGCTCTAAATTCCTCAACATACCTTACCCAGGCAAAGCCCCCAAAGCTCGTAAAAGCCTTCCTTATTACGTCCATGTATTTAAGCAGGGCCACGCAACGCTCCGGGAATTTTTTGCAATACACACTGGCATAAATGATAAACGCCGACGTCCAATTCTCAATGGTCACCGGGACCCTTGGGCGTGAAGCCAGTTCCCTCTCTTCCTCCTTAGACCCCTCTTTCGCTCTCACCTCCCTATGTAGCTATTTGAAGACATCCACAAATTCACCTGCCTGTATCTTCTCCCTGGTCGCCACCATCAAATGTGCCCCCAATGGTTTTGTTATCCCCATGTATGGTAATTTCTTCTCCTTTCCTTTTACTTCCATCTCTTTATCTTTACCCGCCTGCACCTCGAGCCCCAATGGCTCCACCACTTTGTCCGTTTGGACCTCCACTGAGCAAATGTTCTTCTCAACCCCTTCGGCTCCAATGGCCTGCACCCCAACCTCCTTCATCACACCTTGAAAACCACCCCGGTCATCCCCCAACCACCTATTTGTAACCCCTCTCTGCCATGCAGATGACCATTCCCTTTCCCGCTCACCTCTTTCCACGCCTGCCACCTGCGGCCTGGCATCCACACCGGTGCTCCTCCTCTCCATCCTTAGAGGGCTCCTGCTGCAGGGACAAAACATGTCAGCACAATCACCCAGCCAATAATTCCCTTGACCCCTTTCACCCCGACCACCCTGTACTTCCCTTTCCCTATCCCACTTTGAACTTCTTCTCTCCTCCACCCTTTCCCTTTCCGCCCTGTAATCTTCAAATTCCCATTGCCCCCCGTATTCCTCCCAACCAACTTCATCACCCCTTAGATACCATTGAGGATGCAATCTCCTGCCCGAGATGATTTGCTGATCTTCTTGCGAGCCCGGGGCGTCCGCCCCGCCACTCCCCTGACGTCTTCTCGGCGGGGTTGTGGGAACCTCTGCCTGGTCCTCTTCTCTTGGGCGAGGCGTTCGGACCTCCACCCTGAAATCCTCGTTGCTAGGGGCTGTGCTGCACCCTCCAGGCTCTCCTTGCGTTGACCGAGGAGGGGCCGTACTGAAACCCTCACCCTCCATCTGTACAGCGGGGGCTGCGCAGCGCCCTCCGCCTCCACTCCTCCTACCCGGGGGGGCCGTTCCGCGCCCCGCCCTACCCTCCTCAATTGACGGGGACCTCTCCCTCCTTCTCCCACCTGCGCTCTTCTGCAGGTATTTACCCCCTCTTCCCCTCTGCCCTGACACCCCCGCCTGTGCCCCACCCCTGCCCCCACTGGTGTTCCCTCGGTCCCTACCTTCTCGAGCGTTCCCCTCTTCCCTAGAGCCAAGTCCTAACCGTCGCCTGCCTCCCGAACCTTCCCTGGGCCCTTAAATACCCCCGGAGGGGCGCTCTGCACCCCCACGGCCACTCGCTGGCCGTGTGCAGCGCCAAAAAACTCCCCGGGGGGAAACGCTTCGCGTTCCCCCCGGGGCCCCCCTTCTGACAGTCTGCTGGAGCATGTGCAGCACACCTTGATCGTTAAGCACACACTCCTGGACGCTCCGTGCAGCAGAACACATCCCAGCGCTGGATGAAAATGATCTGTAACTTTGAATATTAATTGAAAGACGAGGCCGCCTTGGAAATGTCAGGCTTGGTTCGGCGCTTGCTCGTGTTTATTCACGGGCTTGTCTGCTGTACGTGCGGCCTGGCCCAGCTCAATAGGAAGATTCCCTTCCAGGGATGGTCCCTCCTGGGAGGACTTCAATCAGACGGAAAATCCTGAAACATTTAAAAAACTTTTTTTTTCTCCCTCAAAAAGGCCAGTCATCCCTAGGAGATACATACATGAATAAATCAGCCAGAGAACAGTGAAGTTGGTTTGTCTGCAAGTTTGCAATTTACAACTGTGCTTCTGAAAAACAAGTGCATTGCTTTCAAACTGAACTCCATTTCCAGCTGAAAGCCCCCCGTTTCCAGGGGACGCATCACAACCCCCAGCAGAGAGAGATAAAATAGCTGCAGATCCTTAATTGATACCGAATAACTTGGGCGAGAGAAACTCAGTCTTGGGCAGGCGGCGCTGAAAGGACCTCAGACGCTGTTGCAAAATGCACTGGGAACAAGAGCAAGTCACGCTTCTGCGATGGTCTGCAATAATCCATCTCCAAATGCACACTGAAGTCACAGAAACGTTGCTGGGACTCAGAATCTAACCCCTCACATGTCACACTCCCAGCTCCCAAACACTGAAAACAGTATGCGTCTTCAAAAAGGTTAATCAATGATGATTTGGGTGAAAACACAGTTGCAAACAGTTATGTTTATAGTCCTGATTTGACAAAAGGACAGTGTAGGCTAGGCCATATCGCACTGTTTCTCCTTGAAGACGGATTGGTTGACAGGGTCATGTGACTGATCCAAACCCAATTCATAGAAAATGGCGTCTCGCCCGTGTTTGGATTGCTGAATGCTATACTGCTGCAGAGCAGACTAAATGCTAGTACCAAACTGTCATTTTCTGATCCTCCTCCCACTCTGCGGTTCCTTCTAACACTCTGGGTGGATCTTGTCAGTCGGTTACTTGAACTTAAAATTTGTGTTTATTATTTTTTAAACCGCGTTCATTTCCTGTAGAGTTTTGCTTTGCAGGCTACCTGGACTGTGTTGCACTTATGTATAACTTAACACCAATTTAATTTCGTATCTATTCAGACCACCATTTGCCTAGTGTGGGCTGAGCCATCCCACTGCTTTATCTCCTTGAGTGCAGATTGGCTGACTGAGTCAGGTGACTGACCCAATCTCACCTAATAGGCAATTGCGGCTCACCTTCAAAGCAGAGGCAAGCTCGTCTGGAACCATCTGGGATCTTACACGTTGACGGTTGTTGCTCCATGCAAGTAAAGGTACTCGTCCGTGTACATGCTTTCCCTAAAATCAGATAATAAACTCCCACAGATGACATTTGACATACTTAGGGGAAAAACGCTTTCTGTGAGTGGACTAAAAGCTCCGTGCTAACCATTTTATTTCAAAGAACTAGTCTTGTTTCTCCCACCAATCAAGTTCATAATAATAACGATAAAACAGTATATCCAATTTGCCCTAGCTGTTTTTAATAAGCAGTTTAACACATCTGCTATTCGAGTACTTCAGATTAATTGTTAATCAGCAGTCAATAACTGCCCACCTTTTTTTTTATCCCTGCACTGATCTTGACCTACTTATATTTTTTATCACCGAACCCCGGTTAAAAAAAAATCACTCACATCTACTGCTGAATGAGTTGGCACCTTCTAATTGCCATACTCTGTACAAGAATCATGCAACAAAGAAAGGCAGCAGAGTGGACATTGTCTATAAATCTGGTATATGTCACACATCAAAATACTCACTGCTCCCAGAAAATTCAGATATTTTGCATGTAGAGGGCATTTTTCTGCCCCCAGGTCAATGGATGAGGTTTTTAGATATTGCCCAAATGATACCAGCTTGTTCTAATTTGGTAGTTCTAGAGATCCAAATACATAGATTGAAGCACAAGCGCTAGCAAAAAGCACAATATTGACAAATTCTCTTGACGATTTTAGCCTAATTCAACTTGTAAAAGATCTGACACATCTTGCCATCTTTAGATCAATCTGGACGGAGGTCATCATTTGGGATTCCCTCATCACAAGCCTGAATCAAAAGCATTCCCTTTTCTTCTAAGAACTGAAGTAGCACTATGGTCCGCAAAATGACCAATTAAATAGCAACGCCAATTCCACTATGCTTCCAGGACGCTTCCTTTCGTCCTTTAGTCGCATATGCTTTCTCTGCAGATCCAGCCGATGAGGTAGACCCCTTTTACTAAAGAAACGGCAGGGGCAACTGGTGTCCTTGCCCCAGTTTCCATTTTGCATGAAAACCACCCACTGTAGCTTAAAAAGCAAGTGTTACTCTGAAGTATTTAAACGAGCACAACAAAAGTCTTTCTGCCAAGCTGGCGCAGAAACTATGCTTATTCAAGGCCCTTGCAGAATTACCAACTCCTAGCACAGCAACACACGCTGTGGCTCTCTGGAAGGCCCTATGCAATAATTTACTGAAAGATCAGTATAATTCAAACTGATCCAATTCAGTTGAAGAGTTGAGATGCGCACACACACACACCATCCGAGTTTCAAGATAACACCTGCATGCCCTAGGGTACCTTGTTTCCCAGGTTTGAGAAGATAAGAAGGGAATAGGGAGCACCCAACCTCAGCTTCCACACCAGAGGTAGAGAAATTAGACACACCCAGTTACAATATACAATGCTCATTCAGATACAGCTGGGACCGCGCAGCACCATCACTCAACACAAATGGAATAGGCAGTATTAGAACTAGGATACAGACCCCCACTAACCCAACTCTCAAATCTCTGCATACCCAACCCACCCAACACTCACACAACCATCTCTCACACAGCAATCCGCACGCACTTTACGACACTGCATCAACAACATACAAATAACCACAGCACACGAGGTCTCATCTGGTCCGATATTTGCACCGAAGCTCAGTGCACAGTGTATACCGAACTGAAGCTGCCAACAGCACACCACTTCTGCCACTCTCCTACTCCTCCCTCCACCCGACTAACCCTAACCCTAACCACCCCCCTTCTTGTTTACGGGTCCGCCAGAGCGCCTCTAGACCAATTCCGTTGGTGACAGTGCGCTATATAAGTAACTTTAACATAACACAACAGGACTTAAGCTGCTGCAATTCATGGCATCTCCTCACCCCCACTGCATCACTGTGGGAGCCTTACACAACTCACATCTTAAGATATATACATGTTCTTGTCGCTCCAGACATGTGTGCCCCCATTAATGCTTCCTTTGATTCAGGTATGGTACCTCCCAAACTTAAGTCAGCTTTGGTGACACCTCTTATTTTAAAATTAAAAAATAAAAAACCTTTGCAACCAAAATAACTACAGTTTGTCCCATTTCTCTGCTTCCATGCAACACAAAGTTACTGGAATGCACAACCACTGCTCAACCTCAAAACTATGTGGAGAACTTCAGCCTTCTGGGTGATTTGCAGGCCGGCTTATACCCAGGGTGAAGTGCGGAATCAGTCGGGTTTTGTGTTTCGGATGACCTTAGACTAATGGTAGGTTGGCAGCGTTGTCAGAACCCTAAAATTATTAGATCTTACAGCGGCATTCAACACTGCTGACCATTCAACGCTTTGGCCTTTTTAGAGCAGGAATCAGACAAAGCATTGGAGAGGATTAAATCCTTTCGAGCTGGATGATTCTAACTGACACTTTGTCTGTTTGACCCCCGCAATGCCCGTAGAGTGTGGGGTACCACAGTGATCATCAATCAGTCTTGGAGTGACTCAGACATTTCAGTGGAGAGGTTGAGTCATTGGATGAATCAGAATTTCCTCAAAAGCAGGCATGGTTGATGTATGGTCTTCAGCCTCCAGCGGTAAACTCAGTACAAAATTTAGGGATGATCGTTGACTCGGGATGCACCATGAAGGTTTCTTGCATCAGAATAAGTATGAGACCAAGGATGGAAGGGGAATTATGGTGTGAGCAGTTATATAAGGAAAACAATTGCCGTCAACACATGTAAAAACGTTTACTGAAAGTTACCTCCATGTTTATGAGAACTAATGAAGCATCTCAGCCGCTTTAAAACGTTTTATAGGCTGTACTTTTTTCCAATATTTACATTGCAAGTATTTTTCAGCTGTAGAAATCTAAACCTTGCCACCAGCCCCACTCAACGTGACAACCCCTCTGTGTGACTCTCTCCATGAATGTGTCTGTATTTACAAGGTGAGGTCTCAAATAAGTGACAACTGAATACACCCAAGACCCAGTTAGGAATGTCTCACAGTCCACCAAGTGGACAATAAAATGGCAGCAAATGCCTTTAGCCTTTATAATTGTAAAAGGCCAAGCAGTATTTCTAAATACAGAGCACTGTATTTATAAGAAAGTTAACCTGTTCGCCAGATTGGAACTTTGAAGGAGGAATCTATTACTATACCTCCGAAAATCTTGATAAATTTGAGATTCCCTTTAGCAAACGGGAATCTGTTATACATGACCTCTCCTTTTTTTCTCAACACTTCACTTTCTCATAGGCCAATATGCTTGCATCGTCCTCTGGTTTGGGCTTTGGGTTGGTGGCTTCCTTTCCTCTGCTTTTCCCGTAATCTGGAACCTTGTCAGGCTGCCAAATTATTACCCTCCTACCACGGTTTTTTCCTTCTTAATCTTCTCTTGGTCTAGGATTTTCTCAGAAGAGTCCGGTCCTCAGGCCTTCCTCCTCCTTCCAGGTTTCTTTGATATACTCCTGCTGTGAGCTCCATCTCCTCCTCCAGACGGCTGGTCGTTGCAGTGTGCTCCCTGCCTTGTATCTACCAGAGCTTCTGCTGGAGAAAGGCTACCTAGTTCAAGGGACTGCAAATAGCACACCCGATTCCTACCAACTTGTGCCCCTGAAAGGCTTCCTCCAGCACCTTTTATATACCTGGAGCAGCGACCATCTTTGTTAAGCCAGACTGGGATTGCAATTTCCCATGTGCGGCCCAAGTTAGTCCCCCTTATTTATTTATTTATTTATTTATTTGTATAGTGCACCTATCCCGAAGGCATCTAGGCATTTTTCCTACATATGGCATCAGACATTACATGTTGCAGTTATTTTCATAGTTACATATGCACATAACTGTGGTGTTTATATATCATGGCGGTAGGTAACAGTTATTTACAGGGCCCTGGTTTTTACAAATGAGTGCAAAAGGTAATACAGGAGCCGGGGCTAGCTGGTTGTGGGGTCTCAGTTAGTCATCCGAACCTCTAGTGAAGAGTAGGGTTTTCAGTTGTTTGCAGAAGGTCCAGAGGGAGTCTAGTTCCCTGAGTTTGGCTGGTAGGGTGTTCCAATGTTTAGAGGCTACTGTAGGGAAACTATTGCCTCCAGCTTTCTGGAGATTAAACCTCAGTGTGGCTAGCAAGTTCATGTGGGTAGAGTGCATGGGCCCGTTAGATTGGTTGCATTTTGATTGGTTCCTTAAATAGATCTTAACACCATTATTGGCATTTCCTTTATATTGTGTAAGGGGTAATGGAATATTTTCTTACCTGTAACTCGATTTCTCCAGCATTGGTATCTTTCATGGATTCACATGCTTAGAATATTCCGCGTCGTCAGACTGGGACCCTCAGTACACATATATAGCCTTTTCGTATAGGAAAACTTCCGACACTTTTGTGTCCTATCTGTGTCCTTTTAGGACCCGCCTACGCATGCTCCGTAGGCCGTCCCAGTATAAGAGGCCCGCCCCCGCGGCTCCCCTTCAGATTTCGGCCCCTCCAAAGTAGGAAGGGTTAAACTTATCAAGCAAATACATTGCATTCCGGGGAGGCTGGCGGGCGCATGTGAATCCATGAAAGATACCAATGCTGGAGAAATAGAGTTACAGGTAAGAAACTATTCCCTTCTCCAGCATTGGATCTTTCATGGATTCACATGCATAGAATAGATTGTATAGCAGTAACATCTGAAATGGCGGTGAGAATGTAATGTAATATACCCTCACCATAATACACAATGCATATATACAGAGGAATAAGTTAACTCATATAACCATACCCACATAAAGTATACTGTCATCAAAAGGTAGAAAATCGACTCTCCACAGCGTGGAGCTTACCTTACTGAAACAGATGGCGCAGGACAGCTCTTCCCATCTGCACCTCGTCCGCATGCTGCCTGGCAAGGCAGTAGTGTGGGGCACTGACCATGCCGCAGCCTGGCATATGTCTGCCAGTGGAATTCCTGCCCATAATGCTGCTGAGGAGGACGTTGATCTTGTAGAATGGGCTCTAGGATGCCCTTGCAGCAGCCTTCCGGCCTTGGAGTGGCAAAACGCAATCGTCGATGAGACCCATTGAGCCAATCTTTGTTTAGAGATTGCTTTTCCCCTCGTCGACGGACCATATGCGATGAACAGTTGACGAGTAGACCCGAGTTTCTGTGTACGATGTAGGTAAAATTTCAGAGCCCTCTTAAAGTCCAGGGTATGAAGAGCTTTTTCTGCCGCCGATGATGGGGTCGCGAAGAAAGTAGGGAGAACAATGGACGAGTGTTTGTGATACACTGTCAGAACTTTTGGGACAAACGTAGGATTAGTTGCCAGGACCACCTTGTCCTTAAAGAATCTCAAGTATGGCCGGTCTACGACCAGCGCTTGCAGTTCCGAGATTTTCCTAGCGGACGTGTTAGCAATGAAGAATGCCAACTTCCACGATATGAATTTCATGTCCGACGTGGCCATGGGCTCAAAGGGTGGTTTCATTAAGCCTGCCAACACTGTGTTGAGACTCCAAGTTGGAGGGAAACGTTTCACCAGGGGAAAAGTTTGAAATAAACCCCTCATGAAGTGTTTCAACAGTCTGTCGCTGAATAGAGGAGACGACTGTCTCTTCCTCGTGAACCTCGAGATGGCCACCAGGTGCACCTTTATCGATGTGAAGGATAAACCACTTTCCGCCAAGAGAAGCAGGTAAGGTAGCACTTGTTCCGGCGTCACCGTCAACCGTTGTAGGCCTTGCTGTCCTCGACACCATTCACAGAACCTCCTCCACTTATAGGTGTAAGATTTGTTGGTAGAAGGGGCTCGAGCCGCTTGCAGATTGTTTTGGCAATCCTCCGAAACGTCTAAAGCACCGAACTGCGAAAAGTCAGGAGCCAGGCTGCAAGGTTGAGACTGTCCGGGTCGTGATGCCACACCGTGCCTTTGTCCCGGGATAGTAGGTTTGGGACTCTCGGAAACGCTATTGGATGTTCCAGCGACAGGTGAAGCAGGTCGGAGAACCACGGTTGCCGCGGCCAATACGGTGCCACTAGAATTACCCGGCAACTGTATCTGCGTATCCACTGTACTGTCCTCCGTATGAGGGGGAACGGAGGAAAAGCATAAAGGAACATGTCCGTCCATGGAAAGGAGAATGCCTCCCCCATGGAACCCTCCTGAGGCCATCTGATTGCGATTTGCTCGCATTTCTTGTTGTCCTTGGTTGCGAAAGCGTCCAGAGGGGGGTGACCCCATTTCTCAAACACTTTCATCAGCTGAACTGTGTCCATTTCCCATTCGTGTATCTGGGCCATTCTTCTGCTGATGGAATCTCATTGCGAATTCCTCACTCCCGGGAGATGGTGAGCCACGATGGAAATCCTGTGCTTCAATGCCCAATGCCATGTTTTCTGGGCCACTATGGAAAGAGTTCTTGATCGCGTCCCTCCTTGTTTTCTCAAATAAAACATGGCCGTCGTATTGTCGGTCAGTACTCGTACTCGCGATCCCTTGATGTGTAGTAGGAATGCCTTCAAGGCCCATCGTACTGCTGTGAGCTCTAACACCTTTATGTGTAGGAGTGACTCCGTTGGAGACCAGCGACCTTGCGTTTGAAGAGTACCCATGTGAGCTCCCCATCCGGTTAGGGACGCATCCGTGACTATGGTTCGCTGAAACTCCGGTTCCTGTAGGGGTACACCGTTGTTCAGATTGTGGAAACTCTGCCACCACTGAAGGGTCCGAAGCAGCTTGTCGTCGTCGATGGTTATCTTGTCTGACCACGATCCTTGGGCCTGCGTCCATCGGTCCGCAAGGAATTCCTGGACTGGCCTCATGAATAGGCGACAGTTTGCCACCAGATGGATGCAGGATGCCATGGCCCCTAGGACCGAAACGTATTTCCTCACTGAGAGCCTGGTGGTTTGTCGTAGTCGGCTCGCCAGCTGATTGAGTTTTGAGGTTCTGTCGAGAGAAGGCTTCACTAGCCCTAACTGGGTCACAAACTGTGCTCCCAGGAACACCAACGTTCTCGATGGCCGCAGAGAGGATTTTTTTCGAAGTTTATGGCAAATCCCAGCTGTTGCAGAAGCTGCATGGTGGCTTGCAAACTTGTGTTGGTCGACGCTGGGGAGGATCCCCTTACCAGCCAGTCATCGAGGTATGGGTATACGTGGTGGCCTTGCTTCCTTAGCCATGCCGCTACTGGGGCCAGGCATTTCGTGAATGTTCTGGGGGAGGTCTTGAGCCCAAAGGGAAGAACCGTGAACTGGTAGTGAGTCCGCCTTATTACAAATCTCAGGAATTTTCTGTGTTTCCGACACATTGGAAGGTGGAAGTACGCGTCCTGTTAATCCAGGGACTCTAGAAAATCCCCTTCTTGAACGGCGCGGATTACTTCCTGCAGCGTGAGCATTTTGAATTTTAGGCTCTTTAAAGACTTGTTGAGATCGCGTAAGTCTAAAATGGGACGCCATTTGCCGTTCGGCTTTTTTACGACGAAGTATCTTGAGTAGACTCCTTGACCTCTCTGTGATGTTGGAACTAATTCTATCTCGCCCTTTGCTAACATGAGTGTTACCTCTTGTTGCAGTATCCTCAGATGGGAATGAGCGGTGAACGCAGGTGGAATGTGCGGAGGGCTGTGCTTGAATTGTAGAGAGTGTCCGTTCCTTACAGTGTCCAGCACCCATTGATCCGTCGTTATTCGTTCCCATTCGTCGACATATGCGGACACTCTTCCCCCCAGAACGGTGTGTTGACTGTCACTGTTGATCTTTATTTTGTTTGTCTCTCGACGATGACAGATAGGATGGTCTCTTCCTGGACGTCTGGACGTTTCGGCGTCGGTTTGCTGTTTGGGAAGCACCCCTGTATCCCTGGGAGGGGTAAGCCGACCTGCAAAGGATCTGTCTCCAGACGCAGAGAATCTGAAATTACCTGAAGCCCCTCTAAAGGGACGAAAAGACTTGTAGCTTCGGCCGCTCTGGAGGGCCCCCAATGAACGTGCCGTGTCCGAGTCCTCTTTCATTCCCTTTAGGGCCTCTTTCCTCCGAATAGAAGGTCTCCCTCAAAAGGCACATCTAATACTTTGTATTGTACCTCTGGTCTGAAGTAGATACACTTGAGCCATGACTGTCGTCGTAATACGACCCCATTATTGACTTGCTTGAAGCCTGACTCAGCGAGGTCCACCGCGATGTTTATTGCGTGATTGGAAGCTTCCTCACCCTCTCGGACAAGTAACATCGCTGCCTTCCTATGCTCTTCCGGAAGATGATCCTAGCCTGTGCCACATTTCTCTGTCGTATCTGGCTACGATAGCCAGAGAGTTTGCGGCCTTTACTGTGGTTGCTCCCACGGATAGCACTTTTTTGCCAAAGGCATCCTGGCGTCTTGCTTCGTTTTCAGGCGGAGTCGTGCACTTGTGCTGGGCCTTCGCCTTCCTCGCCGCTGCCGCCGACACCGCCGATTCTGGCGTTGGTTGGGAGGATAAACACTTGGGGGTAGACTCTGGAGCCGTAAACTTTTTCTCGAAGCGTCCTTTCACTGCCGGCTCCGAAAAGGGGTGACGCATTGTCTGCAACCCCTCCTTCCACACGTGGTCTAGTATTGGTATTGAGAACACAGACCTCCTTCTCTTACCCATGTGGTCGAACAAAAAACAGTCCTTTTTCTGTTCTTCCTGGGACAAGCCAAATTCCTTACACACCTTCTCCATCATAGAATGGAATGATGCAATGTCGTCCGGAGGGGACGGGTGAGCTGGGCTTCCTGGAGTTTCTAACTCCACCTCTGACTCCCAGGTTGGATCCCTGGAGGGGGATGATGAGATATCCGACATGGCTCCCCTGTCAGACTCTGAATCTGGCAGTTCACCTTCCTCTTGGCGTGCCAGTGCTGAGATTGGCGTGCGTAAGTGCGTCGGTGGACGGGACGGGCCCGGCTCGTCGACGGGTGACTGAGGCAGGTTTACCTGAGGTAGTCTCTGGTCCAATGACTGTACCAAAGACTGGAGCGTGGACAGAATTTCCAACGACAAAACAGATTGAGAAGAGGGGCAGATACCGGTATACCGGATCCCCTCGTCGACGACTTGTCAACCACTCGTAGCCCGAGGTCCGCCGGGCCAGCTATTCTCCTGCTCTCGTCCTCCCCCGAGGACAGCGACACAGCCTGTTCTTGCAATAAAGTATCCGGGGGGATCGGATCAAAAACCTCATGCCTCCAGGCTTCCTGTAGAACCCCCATTGACGAGGCCACCGTCGCAGTCATCGGTGGGACGGTGGATACCACATGCGTCAGTGGCAGGGTGGAGGCCGATGATTGGGCCGCCGTCGACAACGGTGACTTAGCAGGTGGTTTAGGCGGTCCCGCCTTTTCCCCACTTGGCCTGCCTTTACTCGACTCTCGACTCGAGGTCTATCTATAGTGATCGCCCGAGGAGGATTTCGGCCTTTCCTTGTCATACTTTTTTGATGAAGATGACGATTTTTTCGACGAGGATTCTTTAGCTGAATGACTCCGAGATGACTCTTTTTCCGTCGGTCGAGATTTCTTCGCCGGTGGTTCCGACGAGGCAGCGCGGTGTGATGTTTTCGCTGATTGTGTGGAGCCTACCTCCGAAGGGGTTTATGCCCCCGCTCCATCATTCAGCCATGCCACCAGCCATCGATTTCGGTCTTTGAGGGTCTTTTGAGAAAACCCTTTGCATATGTCGCAGTTATCAGCCGAATGATGAGGGTGGAGGCAGTATATACAATCCATATGTCCGTCCCCCTCGTAAACTTTTTTCAAGCTGCACGTCGCGCATGGACGGAACAGCGCTTTTCCTGACATGGAGGAAAAATGTCTTCGAACTCCAACTCCAGTACACAACCTTGTACAAAATAGTAAGACGACGCGAGGAGATCCCACTACTTTGGAGACGGTTGAAATCTGAAGGGGAGCCACGGGGGCGGGCCTCTTATACTGGGACGGCCTACGGAGCATGTGTAGGCGGGTCCTAAAAGGACGCAGATAGGACACAAAAGTGTCGGAAGTTTTCCTATAGGAAAAGGCTATACATGTGTACCGAAGGTCCCAGTCTGACGATGGGGAATATTATAAGCATGTGAATCCATGAAAGATCCAATGCTGGAGAAATTAGCTTCATTGTTTCTAAAAATGCCATCTCTGCTGATTCAGATATATGCCACACCATATTGGAAATTCCTAGACGTGTGTTCGAGACTCTGCAGTGCTCCAAGGATATCTGTGTTCACTGGTGAAATGAGAGCAGTATTGCCACATGACCTTGCATTCCGGGGTTGTACGCGGATCTTCCTTCTTCCCGGGTATGTCTGTATTTTGGTTTTTGTTAAGCACTTGCGGGTTAGTGTCTCTTTGGACCGTGAATTGTCGGGTTTACAGAAGGGCTACCGGGACTTGGAGTCCTTATACGATGCTTGTGGTTGGGCCCTCCTCCAAGCTGAGGACATAGTACTGTGTCTTGGTGGGTGTGACAAGCCCATGGAAACCCTCTCCTTCCACCAATTGGGAGGCCATTGGCTAGCAGCTGGACCAACACAATCCCCGGAAGGCTGATGGTCTCATAGCAGAGTATGAGAGGTGCCTCTAACTCGCCACAGGCTGTTGAAACTAAAACTTGGAAACCCAGGCTATCAAGTTGGCTCTTCCCCGATGATCCATTTCCACAGTCACAGTGGACGTCAATGCCGCTAGCTTTGTACAAACTTATTCTCATCCATAATCCCCTTCCGGCACTAGCATTGAAATGTATACTCCAATTTCCTCTCAATTTTCCCTTGCACAATATTGACAGAACATATTACGGACACTTCGCAATGGACACAGCTGGGTTGACGAAAGTAGTGGCATGTGAAGCTGGAGGCGAGTTATTTCAATTATCACCTGTCAAAAATACTGTGATTTGCCATCAGAATAGATCACGCAAAACTGAAACGAGGAAGTGGTTTTTAATGGCATCTGCTGATATCTCAGCAGCTTATAGTGTATTGCCGTAGACTCTACTCATAAATAGGTATCGTAGTAACACATCGCACCACAGCAAACAGACACCAGGTTTCTGGTCCTGGTCTTTCCTTTGACAAACCATGGCATTGTGTTTTTGAATTGAAATTTGGCAATTGAAGAGTTTAGAGGATACTAGTCACATATTTAATAACTTTATGAACGTGACAGCCTGAAACGTGAACATGGTATACCACCGACATTAGTATTCTTATTGCTTAATAAAACTAGTCATGACAAAAATAAATAAGTAGTGCCACCAATCGGCCCTGTTGAAGCCCTGATTGGAAAGAAAACAGTAACAGTACACTTATCATGATGCAAGCGCGTGGCATCGGTATCAGGTAATAAAATTGCTGCAAAAATGTCGCCATTAAAAAAAGAAATCACGGCAAAAATGCTGTGGTTTGACCCGGTAAAGGTGAACCCCATTATACCATTTAAGGGGAGCGGGGGTGTCCCCAGCATCCTTTACATGATTGTGGCGCTAAAAACCACAGCATTTTTGCCGCAATGTTTTGTATTCACGCCCATTTTTGCAGCGATTTTAAGACATGGAACCGTGGCATTGTCACAACTCCTCTATATCACCAGTCGTCAATTTCCAGGTGATATCAGGGCAGAGCATGATGCAGGTGTGGTCTTTGATTTTGAAGGGCGCCTCCACTGACGTGGTTGAATTCTGATGGTTTGGAGGATAGCTTTCTATGGGAAGGGGAACTTAGTTTATAAAGCTGGGGAAGGCTTGAAAGGTAGCCTTGGCTGCTTCTTTTGCTGCCTTATGTACTATAAATCACAGAGAGCCCAAAGTTCATGAAGGCCATGATGCTGTTAAGTGCTTTACAATGGTCACATAACATAACATGCAGAGGGCCTTAAAACCAGTCCAACGGTCAATGGAGATCCAGTTCAGCAACTTCAGGGTGGGAATAGCATGGTCAGAGCATCTACTGGAACACAGATCAATTGAGCTGTGTAGTCCTTCATTCTCTGGAACTTCAGGAAGGAAGGACCCTGCTAGATCACCTGGTGGTATCCCAACATAAATTACACCGCAGCAAGAATAAGGACAACCCTCCAGGAAAGATAAGACGGTACAATGTTCATGCATAGCCCGTTTTTGGTATTTCGCAGAGTTTTTAGCTGAAATATTTTGGCCGAAAAAAACTGATCAAAAATATGGGGGGGGGCTAAGGCCATTTAAGGGGTTGGGATGGTGGGAGGATAGAGTATAAACGAAAGGGAAGGAGGGTTTCAGGGAGAAACCCCCAAATCGCAACAACACAACATTTGATTAGTGTTTTCGGCAAAAAACTGTGCGAAAAAAAATGCGAGGATGATTGAAGACAGAATTGATAAGACATAAGGTTCTGCGGATCAGACATAAATTAGAGAAGGCATTTGCCATTACATTATGCCGGCACGATGGGTCTTCATCCTAGATGATCGCAATCCGCCGCTTCTGATCTTTGGGAAGACAAATGATAGGATATGGACTCAAATTAGCTACCAAGAACATCTCGGCCTTGGCCGTGCCAAAGCACAACCACTTTTGTTGGATGCAGATCAGGATATGGGATGGACAGGCTAGGATCTGCCACAAAACCGGCAACGTCCATAAACCCCGGGGGGATCTGGGTGCTGTTTGGCAAATGGCAACGCTAACGCTGAAAAATAGAAAAATAAAGGTTTTTAGTAGATAAATGTCATTCACCTGGCAAGGGCATGTACGGGGACATGTGATCAAGCGGTTTGTACAATATGCCTCAAGTCCAACACGATCAATGAAGGTATAAGGAATGCACTTCTGAATTTCAAATGTCCTTGACTCTTCTCTATCGTATCTCACGGTAAGGAATACCAACAACTTTGCTGAAAGCAACCGCCCAACCTGCTGCGCGATAATACCACTGGCAGTTATTAAAAGGAATGTTGCCTCCCAAGATTGATGCGCATTGTGAGAATTTAAAAATTAGGATTACAATAAAACATATCAAAACTGTTTCAAAATGCAAAAATGTGTAAGTATTAATTGAAAGAAGAAGTGTAATACTCACTCAGAAAATGTAATCTCATCGCGCAGCAGGTTGGGCTGCTGCTCTTATTCAAGTCAAAACCATCCCTCTACCAATGCTCTTGACAGACATGTTCAATTTGACAGAGGATTGGTTCATATGTACCCCAGGTTTGACTGTGGCCTGATATGTCTGGGATTACTGTGCATCGCCTAGAATTAATAAATACTCCCACACCACTTTTTCTGTCCAGTGATGCATGAATGTTCACCGTTAGGCACATTTCACATAATAAAATAGTAATGACACCTGCGACTGACATTTCATTTGGTGGTGTATAGGCAGAGACTCAGAAATGACTGGCGATAGAGTCCGGTTAGGGGTGTACTAAGAATGTTAAGACACTGAACTCACTACCTCTGTGGTTTGAACTGTTGGACTCCACCTTTACCACTAAGGTAATGGTTTGAAGAGTTCTAGACAAGGTGTGAGCAGCACAGGGTTGGTAGCTCTTCTGGAGCAGTTACCCTGGGCAGCCCCTCAGGGGCTGCAGTCTGATATGGCCTGTTTGTTGAGGACTCTGGGTCATCTCTGCCTGGCACTCATTTTCCTGAGTCAGGGCAAAGATGACAGAGTCGTGGTCCTGTCAGAGAATGTGCCCTTTGGAAAGGACTGTGGGGGAACTCCCCTCACCCCACCACAGTCGACGTATGAAGAATGTGGGAGTGAGGATCGGAGGAGAGGCGCAGCTCCAGGGGTGCCACGCCGGTCCCATAGTTGGAGGGGGACTGCAGTGCCACAGTAAAAGGCCAGCCTCTGCCGTAGACTCTAGTGGTATTGGGGGTTGACGGCCTCCCACACCGCTTTGAACATCATATGGGTGTTGCAATGGGGAAGCAACAGGAGCCTTGAGCCTGAGTAGTGCCTTGAACCTGCAGTTCGGGTGCAAAGCTGAAGCAATCCAGTTGGATGGTGCGCCTCACATGGGGACATGTCACCTCAGTGGTGTCCCACAGCTCAGGCGGAACATGGCTGTTGATCGAAAGGGTACATTAGCAGCCGCCAGGAAGGGAGGGCCTGAGGTCCAGCGGCTGCTCATCTCTTCGGCCTGTGTCGTGTTAGGAAAGATTTCCATTTATGTGTAATTTTCCCTCCAGTTATGTACCCTCCCCAATGTTTTGCTGCTGTTTAACATCATAGTCTGACTTTGCCAGGGGAGCCCAGCCTTATGCTGCACTCCTCTGGGTTTACGCTCACTTTTTATTGGGAAACTGACATGCCCTTAAGACATTCAGTACTGGGAGACTTTGTTTCCCTTAGTCCTTTTCGAATGTTGCAACTTTTCTGCAACATTTAACAAGTGTACAATGTACCTTCCAGTACAGTGCACTTGGGTCTCTTAGTCATTTCCAAAGGCCATAGATACTCTCGAAGGTGTTTTAGCAGATGTCTCACAGACAGGGCTGGTGGCAGCTTATCTTTTCATATAATTTTAACCCTTTCCTGCCAGGTAAACCGCGATTACCGCGTTTGGCACAAACAGGTGGCCTGGCTCCAAAATGGCCATGCCACAAGGTTCTTTGTCCTGTCCTTTGGCCATCTTGCCCCTTTGTCTTCCCCAGGTCGATCCTTAATTGGGCATGCATTTTTCCACGAAACGCCAAGCTTTCGTGGGCTTCTGCATGCCTTGTTTGTGTGCCTCCAGGATGTGGGCTGGGGTATCTGTCCCCAATACACATCCTGGGTGCCAGAGAGTATGGAGTGCTATGAATGCCTGGGACCACCATGGTCCACGATTGGTCCACATATGGTATGCCTGAATGTGAGCAGATCTCCCAATGGGTCCTCTTCATTTTGGCGCGAAGGAGATTCTGCATAACAGAAGCCACCAAACAGCCATACCATGTCGATCTCTGGAGTTCTCACTGAACAAAGGATAGGATCCAAGTATCCTGAAGCTAAGATATCGAGTTGAGGAACCACTGTTGACCCGCTGGAAGGTTTGGCATTCTGAGCCCGCTGTCGTCCCGTGGGACCCCTCTGCATCTGGTCGTCCGATAAGATCTGCGAAGACGCTTCGACCCATTGGAATAGTGGAACCAACTGTTCTTGACACCTTCACCAAAACCTGCAAGTAAGCCTTCTCGGAAGTGTCCCTGGGCCAACCAGTGGGCTGACAAGCTTATGCAGGACCTTTGCTCTGTCTCCACCACCGGCCCTCGAAACTTGGTATACTGCTAGCTCCTTCGTTCACAGCACCCTCACACCGAATTTTGTACACTTGGCGTTCCCAGGTCTGAAGTCAGATGAGTACCGCAGCACACGCGGTTACCATGTCGTCCAGCTGAGGTGACGACCTTTGCAGGTGCACTGCATTTGTGCCCCTCCTGCCCCTGAAGCCTGCTCAGTGAGACTGGCCTGATCCGTCCACCAGGAGTGGAGAAAACGCCACTGTCCCATTTGGAAATCATCGCTGTATCTTCGTCGCTGAAAGCTGCAGAGTAGCCAAATTGCTGCACTTGAACCTACAACCGAAGTGGACTCGACTGCCGAAGTTTGGTCCGGAGTGCGCCCTGGGTGGGCGAGTAATCGCAACCCTAGCCAGTGGCCTCTAGTACCTCCATCCATTTCTACGCATGAGTGGCCACGTTTTGCCCATTGGAACTACCGTGTGCACTTGCATTGCCTGTACTTTTGAGCATTAGGCTCCTCTCTTCTTAGGGATCGGACTGCCTCTTAGTTAGGAGTGTGTTGTATGTAGAAGGGGCTAAAGATTATTTGCACTGCCTGTTTCCTTCCCCTTTAGGTTGTCGACCCATTTTGTGCTTTAACCCTTTATACCCCATTGGTCTTGTATGTATGTATCTTGATAGTATTGTGTTGGTCTAAATAGTATTACTGTGATTTAATGTGTGTGTTTGAAACTGAAAGGCCTTGAAATAAATGTATATGTATTTTTAATATATCTACACCTGACGGGGCGATTTGTAAGTATCCTTGACTCTGTGTGCTCATTGAGGTCTTTCAGTTACTCTCACCCCTCCTGAGACCTAGTCATGACAGCTGCCAATGCTACCTTGATTGGTCTGGCTTGTCCAGAAGGTTACCCTGTTCCAAGAAACTAGGCTGGCCTCCTGAACCTCTGCCCACAAGGTCAGAGTTCAGAAATCCATCTTAACATCATGGCATGCATACTGTGATAAAGAAAAAAAAAAGGTTCTCCTGGGGTGCAAAGATGAGAAACCGAATTGCCAAGCAATCTCATTGGGAAGCAGGTAATCCATCAGCCATGCCAAGGGGACAGGGGGAGGGCCTCAGTGACATTTGCCAAAGGTAAGCAGTGCCCAAGAGTAGCAGTTGAGTTATGGTTTTTTGATGGTTATGTCCAAGCGCTGTATTTTCCGCATTGCCTGAATGTTGGTTATTATTTGAATGGCATGGCCAGACAGAGTGAAGAAGGCTTATGCCAATGTCCTTCACAGAGTGGTATGTGATGCTTTAGCATGAGGGGGCCATGCCACTGCTAAAACATCTGTAGAAAGTATAAAATGACTGGCAACCGATGGGTTGCTGCAGTTCATTTTCGGAAGTGAATAGAATTTCCTTAAAGTAGGGAGAGCAGTGACCTCCGAGTGGAGTGTTTTTGGCTTACTTTTTTTTACCTTGCATGCACAAGTCATAGCAACTGGTTTGGCTTCCATTGGGCACTTCCCTTGGGGGTTGTTCCCAATGTCACTCCACAGGTATTAATGCACCTTTCAGGGGTGCATTAATCTTAGCAGACACATGGTGCCAGTTGGCTCCCCCTGAGAACGTAGATTAAGCCATCCCCTGTGTGTATCCTCCATTGCAGGTTCCTTTAAGCACCTTACATTCCAATCCTAGCTGCTCTGAGCTGGGAGTGTGCTGATTAGAGCCCCCCCTTCTGGTGTGATGCCATCAGGCAGTCCACCCAGGGTGGTACAAGGAGGAGTGGGGCACCTAGGTGACATATGCACAATGCAACCAAAAACCTATGCAATTCCTTATGTAGCGAATAAACAGGGCAAACGTAAAGCAAGAACTAGTGCGACACCCACAGTAATGTATGAAACGTACCCACCAAATCAATGTGTAGTGCACACAGAGCCGAGCTCGGACCCGCTTGGGGTTTGCAGCACACTGCAGAGCGGTACACATGACAGGCAAAAAACACAGCTCCACAATATTCACATATGCCTCTCTAGAAGGGATGTACACAATTATCTACACTCTTGCAAACCTCCCGGACAGGCGCTGGAGGATTGTGGCCTTTGCTCACAAGAATGGACACCTACTGGCCACATTAGGCCGCCGTGTCTGAACCGCATGGTAACTGCACGGCCAGTGCATATACAGGACCAGGAGGACACTTGGGTTGTGCACACTGATTAGAGCAGGTGTCTGCAATCAGTGGCTCTCCAGATCTGTTGCAATCCGACTCCCACAATCTGTCACCATTGACTATGCTGGCAAGGGCTAGTAGGAGTTGTAGTCCAAAATACATGGTGAACCAAAGGTTGCATACCCATGGGCATAATTTTAGGGGGTGACGGGGGGGGGTTTGCTCCCCCCAACTTTCATGGCACACCATGTTATCCCCATTCATTTGCTGGGGCACCTTTTCTTCAGATGTCATGCCCCCCCCCCCCCCCCCCCAACAGTTTCAGCAAAGTTACTCCACTGTGCATACCTCTGTCCTAGTGGGAGAATGGTGCCACCCTGTGCACTAGACCCACCCTGTCCCAAATGCATAAGATGCCCTTGTTGTTATGACGAAGTGCACATTTGTGTAGGCTATCTGCCGGATTCTGGTCAAGATAAATACTGTATAGCTTGAATAACTATTTTACCTTCTCAACCCTTCCACGGTTACCACTGGACGCAATTCTGGCCTTTGTTTGTGCTACACGTCCCAGGCACAATGTACAGTTACTAAAACAGCTAGCGGTTGCAAGTAAATAGACCGGCCTTAAGAATTCCAGTCTCAGGAGACAATTCGCTACAGCAACAATTTTCCAATTGCCATGTAAAACTGGCAGCATGATACAGATGTAAATATTGCGGCTGACTGCTTTTCCTTGGCCCTGTAAGTGATACAATTGGAATATTAATACCACTGGAAGGCTGCCTCTTGTGAGCTGGAGAAGGAGGCGGTTATTTGTGAAGGCGCGCGGCGCGGCGGCGAGTGACCTGGCCTGCGAGCATGGCGCGCTTCCTGTTTTGATGGCGGGCAATTTAGCACGCGCATTTCCCATTCAGGACACGTATGTCTTTTCTCGCAGAAGATTACCAATTCCGAGCGATGAATATTCAGGGCGCTGCAGTACTGGGAACACTCGTGTCCCAAACAAACTGCAGGATTCAAAACGCAAGTGAGGAAATTCTGCTTACGCCTCTGTTTTAGTTTCCATAATTTTCCATACGCTTCAAATGCAATGCCTGCTCTTACAGCGGGGCATTGCAGAAATCCTACCCTCTCCACGTTAGCTGGCCTATCGGTTGCCTCGAATGTTCGCTTCTGTGGGTCTTTTGTTTAAGTTCATTTTCTTTTCACATGTCACAGAGCAAAAGGTGGCCTGCTTTTGTCATGATCAGTGCAATTTTCTTTAGAAATATTGGCTAAAAGCAAGCACCTGTGCAGATTATGGTACTGGCAGTGCTTCATTTGTAGTATAAATAAGTGCCAGGGCCCAAATATTTTCTAGCACAGCCGTGACACTGCAGGCGGGCAGTTCCCCACCACTGCTGCAATCACCCATAGTGCCCACCCCCCACAGTGTCCACCAATTTGGGGTTCCCCTACAGCTCGCACCTCCTCGTGGTTGATGGGTGCTCTATCACCACTTCACAATTAAGGGGAGCCTGATAAAATAAGTGGCAGGGTTCAAAAACAAGTGCCAAGGCTGAGCACCGGCAAACGCCCGCACAAATGAAGCACAGGTTAATGGTAGAATAGCAGCAATCACAACCAGTGCATTGGTTCTCAGGTGTGAAGGGGAGCTTAATAAAGGTAGCAGTTGGTTTAACGGGTGTTGGTGGAACTGGTAAACCCATGTGACAAGCCCCTGCCTCCCACTCGTGGCATCAAGGGCTAGCCGGGGGATCTCTCGTACAACACCACCGGAGGCAGCATCACAAAGCAGGTGGCGGCACCCGGCGCCCTTGGTTATCGTGCAATCCAACATTATGGTCAAGCAGGAGAATTTGTCTCAGAAGTTATCAGCTACGACTACGAGGAAGTTTGCTCGGTGTGACATAAGATGGAGAACGAGAGCAAATCTTGCGTTTTCCAGGTTGTCAATAAAAGGTGGAACGCACCTTCTTTTCACTTGAAAGCTACTCATCTGAATTCCGCAATCCCTGTAATGTCGTCACAGTAGGAGGCTACAGCATTCACAAAGGGAAAGATTTATCAACAAGAGGACAGTATATATCAAATAAAACAAGAAATGAGCTCAGACATTAAGGAATTGATTACACTCATCTGAACCAATGATCAGGAAATAAGTGAAGACGCCATTTGGAGAGGTAATCCGTTTTTGCATGAATCAACAAGAGCATCATAGCTCCAACGTACTGATAATTTACAAAATTCCAGCGGTACAAATCTATAGAAAAACGTCTTTGATGTCACAAACTTAAGAAGTGCAACACTATTGCTAGCTTTTCCCAACTTGATGTGACTGTTGTGTGCTTGGAGCCTGATTAATGCCAGAGTGAACACTCTTGGGACAGATTCACCTACTTGAGAGAAAATGTGTCTGGGAATTAGTACTGCAAGTGCAAACAGGTCAACAAAAAGGACGGGACTTGTGTATAATATAATAATGACTGATGAGGTCCAATACCCCTGCATTTGAGGATTAATGGACTAGCATTGGTGTAGGGTTGGCCTGCCCCGTATACTTATTGGCCTCCAGCTTGGGGGTAAACATTTCAAACACATGTGGGTATTTAGTTGGAGTGTTTACTTTTACATGTTCGCATGGCCAGACTAAAGTTTGAGCTTGTATAGGTTACCTTCATTGCAATGTAATCACAGATTATACTATTAGCCAGGGGCGTTGCTACGGGGGGGGCTAAGGGGTCTATAGCCCCTGATCTTTTGGTTGTAGCCCCGGATAGAATCACAGGAGCTACAGCCAAAAGACTAGCTAGCCCCCAGTCCCAACAGTGCCGACATCAGCTTAGCCCCGGGTCTTTTCCAGACCTAGCAACTCCCCTGCTATTAGCCAATTAAATGGCTCTCATTTTGGATCTATGCGATTACTGCGCCCAGTTTAACGAGCCAGACGAAAATGCCGATTTGTTTTCTGCCCCCCTTTTCACAGGATACATATGCAGGGGGAAACCCCCACAACTCCTTATACACCTCTGAACATTCATTATTTACTCTACCCCCTCCTCCACATATATATGCTGTGAAACGGGGTCAGAAAAATAAAATCTGCCTTTTCGACTTGCGCCGTAAACTTGGCGCAGTAATTGTATGAGCCGCTCATTTTATCAAAAATGTAAGGAAGAAAGGCAGAACGCCCCCTTCCAGGCTTTGACAATCTGGATGCAGGTTCCCAAAAGATGTCTGGCATACAAAGCAAGCCGCGCCCAGTGCACTGGGCCAAGCAGCGTTCTCCTTTCTTCCAATAGCCAACAATCTGAAGGAGAAGTGTCAAGCAAGCCCCAGATCCAGCTTCCAGAGGATCATGGGGGCCGCCATCTTCATGCTCTCATTTGCACTGCACTGTGATGCACGCCGCCTCCAAGCCATGCTAGCGCGCATGCACAGAATTACTGGAATCTGTGGACACTGGAGTCCGCATGCGCAAACATGCAATGGCAGGTGAGGATGCCCGCAGAGCCGTTTGACAGTCTCCATCTCCTGGCGCCATCTTTGCACAGTCTATGAAATAGCCTCACATAAATGCAAACCTAAAAATGGAGGGCTTCAATCCTGCCTCAGTAAGGTCCAAAAGGGCGTCCCTACCTGCACATTTCCACAACACCGCGGCCCATATAGTGGGGAGGGAGGGGTAAGTAGCATTGGGGTCATGATGTACCATGCTAGTTAGGCCCCTTCCTTCCCCCATATTCTCCTGCTTTGCATTCACTCTAGAACATACGCCATCTGGGAAAAATACATCCAGAGCCGCTAGTTTATTAAGGGTGACCTTTACAGTGATCTATCTGGCCTCTGCAAATTCACTCCGCTTTTCCGCCATGTCCATGGGGTGCTAAGGCTCGAGGGACATTTGCCCAAATCTCCAGGATACCAAGCCTTTTCCCTTGATTCACGCATGATGCAGAGGTCGAAGTGAGCGGGAACGGTGGGGAGCGCTGTCCCACTACTTTTATATTTTACTGTTAACAGCTCCACTGGTTTTTGCAACCATTTTCACCATTCCGGAATCGTTCTTTGTGACGTTAAAACACACGTCTCCACTTTACCTACCAGATATCGGTTACAGCTGAACTGAAATCTGTTTTAACTCAATTGGCGGTCAGCCAGCATTACTGCAACCCTTGAAAAATGTGTTGCACATTGCTCCTTTCCTTCCGAGTCTGACCCCGCCAGAGTCACAGTTCCACTACTTCTATCACCGGCATGATGTCTTTGATGAAAAGCTTGGTGACCACCATAATCTGCCAGCATGATGTCTTTGATGAAAAGCTTGGTGACCACCATAATCTGCCTGCATTTGTCTGCCTGCATTTGGGCTCCTCGGTCCAACCTGGCATGCCTGGTTAAGGTCTGCTATGTGGAGGATTCCTGGCCCGAGAAACTCATTTAGGAGCTAAAGAACCAGGGAGGGAACGGACGCTCCCTTCTGCATTTTCATCCACATCCACATCACGCAGGTCTCTGCTACGGCTTCTAATTTCAGGGTCCATGGTGGAATGTTCTTCCTTAAATGCCACTTCATTAGAAACTTTGAAGCTCCAAGCTATCTCCACTTCCAAAACACCAGACCTCCTTTCAACAGCAGTCATCTTTCCTTCCAAATGAGTGACCTTTCCAGACTGGTTCGCCTGTGATATCTCCACTACGCTGGCATCTTTGTCAACCTTAGTGAGTACGCATAGATGCCCGTGGCCCCTCTGCCATCTCTTCTGGAGTCGGAAGCAGCAGCTGGGATTTCTTGGAGAGGTCAGTCTGCTCAGCTTTCTTCTTGCCGTTAAGGCTCATGGGTCCAACAGAAAGGGGCAAGTCTCCTATTGAATCTCATAACAGATCAGTGGTCACGGGGGAAGCAGGAGCTCGCAGCTCAGGCTGCAGCTCTCTCGCCGGGCATTCTAACGTTCCATGGTTAGCACAAGTCATTTTGCATGCCAGCACAGTTTTCTAAAAGTGTAGGCCTACAAGTACCAGAATGCAATAAGATGTGAGCCTGGATGCCAAGACTGGTTGATTATTTCATGCCGGTTATGCAAGCGCTCGGGATCCACATCAAACAAACAAATGTGAAATAACATCAGCAGTCAAGAGCAGCTCTGTACACAGCTGGGCTGTTGACCTCCAGGTTAAGTAAGGGTATGCAAATGGCCCCACATGCCTCACCTGGTCTACCCTGGACCAGCATCATTTGGATACAACAACTTGAGAAGTAATAGACATGGTTTTGAATGACACGAGCAGGGCAATAAACAGAATCCCAGAACTTCAATATGGATTGACCTAAAGAGCGCAGATAATTAATTGGGGGTAGAAACAGTACACGAGTAAGAAAAAGCTAAACATGACCGTTAAGTGGATGAATGGACAAAGGAATATAAATATAGTAAATAACCAATTGTACTAACATAACACCACCCATTGCATTCTTACTGGCACCCTATGATAGAAGCAGCTCCATCGGTAAGAGTGGGAATGGGAATACTGGGACAGGACCTGGCAAAGGAGGATACTCATGCTATGTCATTTGCCCCAAGAAGCCAAAAAGAATATCTGGGGCTGAGGGGCAATTAAGAGCATGTCCCAGTGCCACCCCTGACCCTTCCTAGATGGGTCTGATGGAAAATGCATGAGACAGCTGTATAGTCTGCATTGTTTGCCATCTGTTTGATGTGACCAGCCAGGGCACTAAAAGCGGTCACAGGAAATTATTATTAAAGCAAAAGACTTGCATGAGGGTACTCTGGGTTTAAGGATATGTATGCTGGCCTATTGACCAGAGGGATTTATCGGTGGCAAGCACGCTTTAAACTAGCATAGCACCAGCACCAATATAGAATGCATAGCTGCCGCAATGACTATCACAAAGTCGTGACTATTGTTATTGCCCCAGTCGAGGGAAAGTCATGTAACAATGTCTAATTTATGGGGAGCTTCGATTTTGAATTGTACAAAATGCTATTCTTATGGCATTTCCTTTGGTTGGTTTTCCACATACCTTTCCCTAGACCCAAAGAACACCACAGCAGCCACGCCAGGGTGCACACTGCCGCAAAAGAAAACGCCTACAACTAGTTACCAATATTGCTTTTGGAAAAGAGCGACAATGAGGACTAATGCATAGTATAATACTTTATATTTCTTATATAGCGCCTCATGCTGGACCACCTGCTTCTAAGCACTGTACCAAGATGCGTGTCATTAGCCAATTCAATGGTACTCAATTTACCGACCTCAGGGATTCGAACTTGCAAAGCGCAGGCTGACCCCATTGTTCAAGGCAAGCACCCACCTGGTGGGCTGCCTACCCGGACGATTACCTGAATCCCTATTCAGGTAATCGTCCGGGTAGGTTGTTTGCATCAATGAAAAAAGGGGGGGCTTTGACCTAAAGTATCGTAGCAGTGGACTGGGCTGATGCTGCTTTGGTAACTGATCACATGGTTTTTAGAAAACACGTTTTTCGGTAGGCATGGAAAATGCAGTTCGACAATTTAAAAACAAGCGTGTGCTTCTCGCAGTCAAGGAAGCACATTTGAGCTAATTACTTTGCCTCGGTGCCTTTAATAGAATCCATCGGAAGTAATTCTTAAATGAAGTCGAACTTCTGTCCACTTCATTCCTATTTTTAAAACTTTGCAGCCCAGACGTCTGGCTGGGTATGTTGGCAAGGATCAACTGCTAATTTTATGGCTTCTCGTTTGCTGAAAGACTGTAAATAGAACATGTGACTCCCCCTTTCAGCTTTTTTCTCTCTCTAGGACCCAAACACTTGGATGTCTGTGTTAATAAGATTAGTGTTTTTGTAGCATGAAGGCGGCAGATATAACGGGTAAACCGGGGTCAACTGACCAGTAACTATCCTGTGCTAGGAGTTCATAGCCATATCATGATAGGGACAGGATGCCTTTATGCCACTAGATGGCCGTGTAGTTTTACAGCTCTCTGCTACTTCCTATGTAGCGGTCGCCATCAGAGGCTGCTTTAAACTGTTTTTAAGGAGAGCGCCGTCTCGGAGATTATATCAAGGGCTCATGAGTCGTCGATGCTTGGCGGGAATTCAAGCAGATCTGTTGCTTTAGTGATCTTGCAGAAAACTGCAGAGTCGATTACCTCACAAACCAGTAAACCAGATGGGACCTCTAAGGGCCGTGCGTGAGGAATTTGGACAGGACCTTTACAAAAAAAATAAAAAAATAAAAAAGGAGTGTCCCGTGAGATTTCGCTTCTAGAAACAAAATTAGAAGTTGCGTGAATATTCCAATCTAGAAGGGGTGGGGGCAGGTGCTCATGTGCCTTCCTCATATTAAAGATATTGCTCTTAAATGGGTCTCCCTACTTTGCAACATACACATTCAGCTTCAGAGAGTACACGTTAAAGAGTTGTTTTGATTTTTTCCCCCTTAAACACAAATTGCACTCATTTTGTCCGTTATCTTCCTTTCTCATAATCTCTTGACCTCTAATCCCTGCTTTAAACTATTGGACAATTTCGCTTCTAAGTTGGTAGCGTTAAGATTTGCGAGGGCTATTCTTACCCGATTTTTTTTGTTGGTGAGGCTAGCAGTTTTCAAAACAAAAGAGTAGAAGCTGTTGTGGTTTACAAGTGCCAGAAAGAGTAGAGTCCAGCCTGACCAGCTCTTTCTACTCATCCTGATCACTTCGCTCCTCCTCGGCATTCACCCTCACCGTCCCCTGACCCTCTCCATGCCTGCTGTATTCCGGCTTATTCTCCCTACTCGCCATGCTTCATTGAAACCCACTCCCCGTAACAATCAAAGCCCAACTGTGGATCTTTTCAAAGCTTGGTCGCCAACTGCCCAATAAGGTGGCTCCACCACTCCCTCCCCAGCTGCCCCACCTCATCCCACCACTCCCTCCGGTGTCGCACAATAATGTAATTATGGATAGTCGTACAGTACTCTTTAGTTTGCAGCACGTGCCCCCCCCCCACCCCCTGTAGGTTAATGTTACCTTTGTAAATTGCATGATTTTGTTTTGGTTTTGTCACTGGTTTATGTCCCACTTTGTTCACACCCTTAAACGGTCTTAACACACAGTCATCTTTCTGCTTTTGTAGGGGGCCCTTCTGAAGAATGCCTCTTCTATTTGTACATGTGTTGTGTGTTTTTTGGATCAAAATTAACATTCATGTACATGTAAACACAAAAGAAGACATCTGGACTTTGCATCCAGTACCATTACATCAAATGCATTTCCATCGAGGGATTTGCATCGAAAAAATATGCATCGAATGCATGTTTTTTGGGGGTACAGGGTTCATTTTTTATTGTGGTGGGTTTTAAAGGGTTAAAAACGGGTGTTGGGGAAGACCCCCCGAAAAAAGAAAAATGATGCATATTTTTTCGATGTAAAAAATTCGATGCAAAGTCCATAAACCACAAAAGACATATACTGTAAGTGGCCTTGTATATCCTCTACCATTTCTCTGTTCTCCCTGTGTGTCTCTCTCTAAAAATGGAGGGGCATTAGGCGGATTCGGTGGGTGCAGGTTGAAAGTAACCAGTTCCTGGGAGACAATCGGCTTTCTAAGGATTGGGCAGACACACTGAGGGTGGGGGGGGTTGAGTCCTTGCTCAGATCAACAACAGTGTGTGGGTCTGCTTAGCCAGTGATGTGGGATAGTGAGAGGTTAGTCATGGCTCGGTTAGTGGTGATGTCCAACAGCTCGGTATGGGGTGGCTGTCTGTGGTGGACTTGCGTGTGTAATATAAAGGGGAAGAGGGCTGTGTGCCTTGCAAGACAAAAGAGCCTGCAACCCTGCATTCTTTCCATTGGCCTTTTGCAGATCGCTTTTTTCAAAGTTCTCCCTCGCACCTTCCCTCGGTCATCGGTACATTGTACCCCTCATGCAACAATGCAAGAATCTGCAAATTGACAAATGAGGGAAATCTGCCGATCTGGAAACTCCATACATTACCGTAAGCTACTGTAAGTGTGTTGAAGAAGGATGCTGGCACAATGGTGGCATTCTGGTTGATAACTTTTATTTATCAAAAGGAAGAAACCCTCACTAGCCCCATCTTCTAAGAGGGATTCCCCTGCCTCAAAACTAATACTAAAGGATCTGTCACAATGTCCATCGAAATCAAACTCCACCACCCTGATTCACAAGCTACTTCTATCCTTTGCACCACAAATAAAGAATAAGTAAATAGAAAGTTTCTTCTCCAGGAGAATGACTCCCTTCTCCTGGTATTTGCCTGGTATTCCCAGAAATGTTCTTTGGCAAAAGGATGCCAGTAGGAATGACTCCATTCCCCTAGCTTGTGGTTTCAACAAACCCTTGTACCAGTCAATTTTCAGAACCAAGAGAAGGACTCCCTTCTCCTGGTATTGGTTTACACGCTACAGTATAGTTGACACCAAAGCCAAGGGGAATGGCTCCCTTTCCACTGGCTTCTCTTTGATCAATGGAGTTTCAGTTTCTTCAACTTTCAGGACCAGGAGAATGACTCCCTTCTCCAGATGTTTGAGAGCTCTTCTCAGGATCGCTCAACTTGATTTTTCTTTCAGCCCTGTTGGGTGGGACTCCAGGTATGCCAGAGCAATGCTGGGGGTCCGCGGACTCAGAGGGCCCAGGACAAATGGAGAACTCAGTCAACGGCAAGTAGAAACGGCATTTTATTGCAAATAAAACCAAAAGGGATCAATACAAGAACACAGAGATTCCAGTACAGCTCGAAGCTCCACAGTGCACAGGGCGGTTTTGTCCGCCTCCGGCGTCATCACTTGGGCCCTTCCCATAAAAATCTATCATCTTGAGGGATTGGGTATTGAGAGTCTCTACTACCTATAGTTGACGCTATAGGTAGCATTCTACTGGTCCTCGCATGTCAGGTGGCTGGTCTGTCCCATCCCTAAAACACTATCTATTACATTCTTGCAGAGTAGTGAGCTTACCATTGGTTCTTGCCCCTTGCCATCCACCCCTGGAATACTAAACTGTGATTGGTCAGAGCTGATCCCCCCTCACAGGCCTGCAACTCGATCGAGTTCTCCTCGCTGTGCACCTCTTCAAGGTTATGTGAACACTTATGTGTCTGTATTGTAACTTGTGTATACCACCTTTGCCTATGAGAATATGCTCCTGGCGTCACAACGCTTGTTGCAGTCTGCGTCTGGTTTGCTGGGATCAAGTCCCCTTTCTCACAACGGAAAACTGTCCATTGTCTCCGGCAGTACCACGTGTTCAGAGACCACAAAATTGAACTCTGCAGGTCACAATTATGTGGATTTATTCCGTTTCTCTGCAGCTGGTCCCATTGTCGTCTGGAGATTGGAATGCGTCTCCATATCTCGGACCTTGGTTGTGGGCCTGTCTTGCACATTGTGCTTTCTGTGCATCCTGAGTCAGCTAGGCTCGTCTCATGTTCAATGGCTTAGGCCTGCTGTAATTTTCCTAAACCTTACAATATGGTTTCTACATTGTCCATGTCATGCTATGTTCTCTATAGGTTAGTCACACCTGGTTCTATCAGGCTCCATATATACTCCTGTAGTCCCATAGGGTTATTCGCGTTAAGCATTGCAAGCTTGCTCAGGATCCCTTGTTCCTTGCGGTTCTGCATTTGGCAAATAACAAAAATAGTAAATGCAATGACAGTATGTATATGTATCTGTGCTCTACCTACAGAACCGTGCACTCATGTTCTTCATGAATACAAGTGTGTGTTTGTGTGGTGCAGTGTGGACTGCAAGTGTGCTTCATGTCCAACGCTGCTACGCTGTGGTGTCACTAATGATGCCAGTGCTGTGGCTCCTTGGTCCTCAGTCGAGGCTGTCCATATAGGCATCTCTCTGTCCATGATCACAGGCTCTACTCCCACACATGGAAAGATTTGCATTGTATTCGGTTTGTATGGATGGCTGAGGGGGTACCTTTCAGTGTACCTGTCGATCATTGGTGCAATTGGGAGTCTGAAATAAGATGGATGGCTGTGAGCATTTCTGGTCTTTCATCTTGTCATTAACTTGATGGGACAGAGGGGTGGTCTCGGGACCCTGACTCCCTCTTCACCCCCTTCTCATGGAATTCCAAATCCTTCTCAGGGCCTCAGTGGACTTTCCCCAGCCATTGTGACCAGGATGATTTCCTCGAATGCTTATTAATGTCGGGGTCTGGTGGTCAGTGGGCTTACTGCCACTGCAATGTGGAAGTTATCCTCTGATGCTTAATTCACTCCTGTTAGGGTCCCAGACCTTTCTCTGGTGGTCAGTGGAATTGTTGCTGCCACTGCGACAAGGAAGTTCTCCTTGGATGCTCGGTCCACCCTTCTCAATAGTTTGATTGTTACAACTGGCTGGGCGGAAAGCCGCTCGAGCCTCTATCTCTTCCACCCACGTGTCCCCTCCGGGTCTCTTATACCTCCCATTACCTTCTTTAGGACTTTGGTATGTCATTGGGGCTTCCTGGGACTGGGGTGCATCTCTCCAGCTCTTCTGGATTCTCTTCTCCACTTCTGAAGCTCTGTGGTGGATCTGCACTCTACTGCACTACTCGGCTCTCTCTTCCTGCTTCGTGTTCGGGTCCTTTCCGTTGGACCCTCAGAGAATTCTTTCAGCTATTCACTGGCATCCTGTGCTCTTCAGCATCCCTGGTCAGTCAACAGGTTTTGAAACTCCTTCTCTGAATGGTTTCCAAACCTGCTGCCTCTCCCAGCTGGGCTTGACCAAATCTCCAGTCCTCCTCTTCATATACTTTGTTGCCAGTCCTGCCCTGGTGGACTGTCAACGTCCGTAATTGTTCTTGATAGGTTGATTGTCATGCCTCCTCGGGGCCACCTCATACAAGTACTGGCACCGTCTGTCATCTTCATGTCTTCTGTGCCGTTCCTCGTCTTGATACTTTCTGTTTTGGCCATTTGTCCTACACTACATGGGTCTACTCTGAAGAAAGTCGTTTGGAATGGTGGGGTGTGATGTTGACCAACGGGCTGTACCCTAGAAGATCATCCTTATACCCAGAGGGGGAGTCCCTCCCCATGAGGTGCTTCTGTATTCACCCAACCTTAGGGAGACTATTGGGTAGTGGCAACACCTCCCTAGCCTCATGGAAAAGGGGTTCCGATTGGGGAGAAGTGATAAGACCTGGTGAATTGTCACACTACATGCTAAGAGGCGTTGCTGGTGGGGCTGAGGGGGCGATAGCTCTGGGTCTTTTGGTTGTAGCCCGGAATAGAAGTTCAGGGACTATACCCAAAAGGCTAACTAGCCCTGAGTCCCGGCAGTCCCGACATTAGCATAACCCCAGATCTTTTCCAGACCTAGCAACACCCGAGCCGGTAGAAGACAAAAACATTTGGCTCAGAGAAAGGTCTGCTTGAAATTGGAAGGCCGCAGGCACCCTTTTTCGCTTCCTTAATATGTTGGTTGGCAGGCTGAGGGACTCCTCAAACATCGCTAACATGCCCAGGTGCTGTGCACAGGGGCCTGCTTGGACTTCTGCCATTCAGGGGGCACACCAGCAGGGTGTCAGGGAAGTGGCCAAAATGCCTGCTTGTTTCTGCCAGAGTTCTACCCTGTTCTCACCCACAGTCCTCAAACTACTCTAAAACAGTACACGAAGACAGAGCTCCCACACACATTTAAGTGTAAATAACATTAAAAATTGCTTTTTAGTTTTATCAACTATCTATGCTATTTAGTTTGAATGTGAATGATTTTGGCAATTAACAATAAAAGGTGAGCAGTCCAAAACGATAAAAGGGATTATGTGCCAAGAGCTGCCCGGATGTGCGCTCGAACATTTAGCGCCCACACCCATCACTAAAGTAAGGGCCACATGATTCACTGAATTTTGCCAAAACTAAGAAGGCAATAGGCCAAGGAGCTCAGAATCCTCAGGGTGTTTATTAGGGTCCGAAAATCTACATTTTCTGAGCTGGTCCTGCAAGTTGCACGGCTGCACCTTGCACATGTCTTCATGAAGGTCGCTTAGACCACATGGGAAGGATCCGACAAGTCTACACTGCCAGAAGAGATGGCCAACCCTCTGAACATGCCAGCAGCCATGAGTGCTCAAATCCTAGGGTGAAGCGCAGTGTGAATCGGGACGGGTGTCTTCTGGTGTCTAAACAGTGGACTCTGAAGAATGGATTCCTGGGTTCTCCTCTTGGATTCACCCTTGGCCAACTTGTGTGACCCCTTGCACCAGATCCCTTAGCTGGCAAACCGAGAACATGGCAAATGCAAGTGTTCCGCACTACGTACAAAAAAAAGACCTGCATGTGCGCCATCACTCACTGCCTACAGAGCCGGTAGGATGAGTGGGGTAAGAATCGAGGGAAAATCACCTCACTGTCAATTTCATCTATTTAAAATACTTTAGAGGCTGCAATGCCCTGGTGTCGAGTACACAGTGACTCTGCCCCTGCACTGAACAAAGCCTTCAGCGATTGGATTTATTATTTGCCCTTTAGGGAAAGTTTTCATATCATCTCTATCTAGTTGCCTCCTTAATACACTCTTGCTTCCTTGCAACAATCTGACACTGTCTGAAAGACAGAAATGTGCAATGCCTGCTCGTGCACAACACGTCCTGCCATCTCCCATGGCAACTTGAAGAGAGATCAAAAATAGTTCTGCGCCAGTAGGGTCAATCAAACCCACATAACAGTGATGCATTGGCAGCACGTCATCTCCCTCTAAAGTTCTTCAAGCGGACTGTCTCACCCAGAAAGTCTAAGAGGGTCCAGAACAACAACAAAAAACTTTAAGATCAGTATGCACCTAATTCTATAAAGACTCCAACGAAAAGTTTGTGTGTGCACGCAAGAACCGCCACGGAATCCACTGCTATGGAAAGTCCAGTTAACTTTGAGTGAGTGGCAGTGGGTGAGCGAGTGCAGGTGCATTGAGTGAGTTAATTGCTCATCCTAGAACATCAATGCATTGCATGTGTCCAGGTGCTCCAACCCTGCAACTATGAATTTATCCTTTGAGATCCACCCGCCCCACTTCACGCCCTCGACTTGTTCACCCCTTGCTTCTTGATCACAATAGCACTCAACCACCCAGGACCACGAACATGAAGCACCAGAACAGAGGTAAACCACGGTTTCTGTCAAACTCCAAAAAATCATGCTTTTGAATAACAACCAAAGGGAATCTTTACAACAGGAAACACTTGAATACATCCTGGCAGAAACGCTGGCAGTAGGATGGTGCAGTACCTGTTTTACCTCCGATACCGGGGAGTAAAAGGCAAAAATAAAGATGGGGCAGGTTGGAGAGATAAGAGAAGCTGACGGTACAACCCGGTTAAAAAAAATACATAAACGCATTTTAAACACCTGTATTCTAAAAGGGCCATACTCATACAGACCCCCCTAAAACATATAGAAATGAATTCTCCTGGTGGGAGATGAGCTTTCTGAAATCTCCCTTTATAAGACAGTACTACCAATATGCACAACATACAGAAGCACAGTGCACCTGTACTTCTGAGGCAACATAACGCTTGCCTGATTCAATATTTAACAGATGGGAAGGGCCTTTGGCTTCTAGGGGTGAACACTAGCTCATCATGCTTCTAGTTGCAACATTGTACAACTCTGCTCCACCCAATTCTGGTTGACTGTTGACATACACTCATGGGGCACCAGCCTTTTGCTTGACCTTTGTGAAGAACATAGTGAGGATACGCTTGCTATCTGGGATTCGAGTGGCTTGCTTGGTTTCAAGCCCTGCGAAAGAACAAGGCTCGTTACAGGGAGAAACCACTCCCAATGCATAGGACATCCAACAGCCCCAAATACTGAGCGATCCAGGACATGCTTTACCTTGGTAATGGAAACCAATGCTCCACTGCATTGAACTACTGAGCCAACGCCACCCTGAATATCGCCTCCCATACTAACGTTTGGGCACATACTTAGTAGTCCAAGTTTCAGTGTTGTTTCAAGCCCAACGCTTCTAAGAGCCGATGAAATGCTATGTGCTCTGAGGACTTTAGTACCACCAGACTTCACTAAGTAGGGGGAACATCCTTTGGCATAGCTATAAGTAGCCAATCCAGGGTATACATACCCTTCTGCTGAGTTCAAACCAAGGTCATGAAATATTGTGTGTGCATGAATAGTTTACCAGAGAAAACCAAGGATAGGTCAACAACCCTTGGACATGACCAATGCACTCTCCGTTAGGATAACACGCCAACGGAATCTCAGCTTGAAGGTCATTGGTCATTACACCTTCCAATGATGCTTCAGAACAATGCCAAGTCACCAGGTCCTAGACATGTAGCACACCTCTAATCCATACGTTTGCCCAGACTCTCCATGCAGAAGATTTGCAGGATCTTCCCCGCTGAGTGCTGAAAGTCTTCTTAGATAATCAGGCTCGCCCTTCAACATCTACCTCGGATAATACAAGTTCTCATGGCTGCCTTTAGACTCTAAATAAACAACTAGAGCAGTTATTAGCACAGTACACCAACATTTTAGAATGAATGCACAGTAAATGTAACCTGTTTTGATTATGAAGTTGGGCACATTTTCAGCTAAATGTATGCTTCGAGTTTTACCTAGTAAATCTACGGCACAGGCAGAAACAATGTACCCCCGCCTTTCTTTTGATACCCTAGTGATGGATTTGTATAAAGGTGAAGCTTCAAATAACCTATTTTTTAGTTGGGACTACACCTACAAACCTAAACTATTGCATTAGATTACAGATCGGGAGAAATTGCCTCTGAAAAGTGACTCCGAGCTAATGGGTGTTGCTTGGTTAGTTGCCCACCCATTGACTGCCCATGGCATTGCTAATCCCTATGGCTCTGCCCACCGAGTTCCTGCACCTTCCCGCCCAATAGACATCCTCGTGGGAGTTCTTTGAGCTCCTTTAATCAAGCCTTAGCATCAAACTTTGCACACAAAGTGGCTTCCACTGTTTTTTTCAAAGCAGTGTGAGAGTTAATGACTTAATTGGAGCTGTAAACCCGCTACTGGTGAAATAAAAACGCCTTAGCCAGGTCTCCCTCCATGCATTCTATTTCTAAGCACTATGCGTGGCATTCACTGAAGTCCTGTCAAAAACAAGCATTGGCAAAGCCAACAGGTTTGGCTTGTGTATAAGTATTAGGCATTTGCCCGGCACTTTTATTAGGGGCCCAGGTACTTGCACCATATTGCAGCTGCTGCCATCAATGGCCCATTAATGCCACTACGCTTGTGCCTGGCAAGTGCCTTTACCATGCCTACACAAAAGACGAAACAGTTGCCATTGCCATGGCTTTTTTTTTTTTTTTTTAAAGGTGCATTATATTTTATAAATGAGGACCAGAAATCCATTCAAATATCCATTCGATACCCAAAGATCTTCATGGAAGGGCTTCGGCTCTATTGACATAAGATTAGGGTCTGACTCCATCGCTAACGTGGCTCTTAAAACACCATGAGTATAAAGAGTCATTAATTCCAGTGCAATATTCATTATCTCTGCTCCCCATCACACCAATGCGTCTCAATGAATATTAGAGAGGTTGAAACCCTCATCACAATCTATCATTTGCAATCTTTCTCTCATTATTTTTCTCTCTCACGTGGCTATGGTCGGGGAGGTCAGCCGCGGAGCCGCATGGATTACTCCTCGTTCCGCTGAAATGGTAAAACGCAAACAGTCCAACAGATTGGAAATATTTGCCTCCGTTGTGAATGCAGAAAAATAGGCAGGGCACAGATGTTTTCTGACATCTTAACAGAAACTATTGATTCAATGATACAAAAAAGGTAGCAGGCACCCTTCTCTAGAAAAAACATGGCATGATAACCTGTTCTGTGTTTTTTTTCCCCACTTTGAGAGTCCGCACACATCGCTTTTAGCTCACTGTACCTTTCACAATGGGGGAATACCCATTTGCATATCAGTCTTTGTCACGCCCACTTCAGCAGTCCATCACCGAAATGCCAGGCAACCCTCCTTTGAACAAGAGTACCAACAGCAACCCCAGACACGTGTTTCAGCCTTGTTGGGGCTCATCTGATTAAACTATGCCTGAAAGGAAACGGAGCGGCCAAAAAACCTGTTATTCATTGAAAAGTCGCGGCCAGCTGTGGCATTGCTTTCCAGCCAATGTCACGCATGCACATGCCGTGTTAGGTTATGCCATGTTACATGGATCTATAAAATGCACCGCTGCCATTTGCATGGTCTCCAGGCGCTCTGGCGGATCTCAAAGAGGAGGGGGGAGAACAATGTAAGATGGTTTTGCTGCTGTGTTTGTACGTGTTTGGTTTGTGTACTTATCCAGTGCTTTAACTGGGATAAGAAATTGAGGGTGAGGGGCTCTAATGCGTTGTGATGCAATATTTGGGGGCAGGGCCTAAAAAGGGTCTTGGGCAGCCTCAAATCCCAAGTAGCTAATAAAGCTTTAAAAAAAAGGAGCGGCCTGTGTAATTAAAGGAGGGACTGAACCGAGTCAATCAAGTTTACAAATGTGCGATGCAAGGGAACTCATTTTGGTTTAAAAGATGTATTTAAATACGGTTGTTTGTAAAAACGCTGACCACAATAAATATATTCAAATATTAAACAGAACATTGAATCAAAAGGAGTCAGTACACCAAGCAATCCCACAGTTCTTCTGAAATTAATCTATTATTCATGCATACTAAAGGCATTCTAATGATAATATTTTAATACAATGGGCCTCATCACGAGTTTGGCGGTAACCCTTAAATCCGGCGGCAGCGCTGTTACCGCCGGATATAAGGGTCTGCCAAATCAGGGCTTTGGCAGATTTCTCCCCAGCTCTGAGCTGGGGGGAAATCCGCCGAAAATTCGCGCTCATACCGCCGGCGGGAAATCTGCCGGCGGTATGAGCGTGGAATTTCCTCATTGAGCCCAATGGGGAATGGGGCATTCCCGAATGGGCTCAATGGGGAATGGGGATTTCCAAATCCGCCAAACACGTGATCCGGCGCTAATAGCACCGGTGGGTTTGGCGGTAGGGCAGATAGCGCCAGCGTTACCGCCCAACTCGTGATGAGGCCCAATGTGTGGCAAAAATCAGACAATGTATTCTGTTATTTCCCTTTCCGTTTGAAAAGTACCTAATATTGCATTTCTTAAAAGGATGTGATTCTAAACATTACTGAAGGTGACATACTGGCAACGAGCAGTATTGTCACTCAGTTTTAAATAAATGTGTTAAGAGATGTCAATTCGGAAATCCCTGGCAGAGCCCTGGCTCAAGGGCAATATTTAGGGACTGCCAGGGCTGAGCCCTGGCCAGCACTGGCCACTTAAAGCCCTTTACTCAGCTCTTACATTTTCATCACCAATATAAATAGACCAGTTGGGCGGAGAATTTGCTTACAAGTTCCCTGGACCTTCCTCAATACATAAGGACTACCACGCGATGAAAGTGAAAGTAGGAGAGTGTTGACGGCATATCCAGTCTTGAGAGCACCTGCCAAAACCAAGTTCAAAAGCAGACTGACCCCAATAATATCACCCTAGAGCAAGATGCTCATGTCTAGCGATGTGCAGTGAAACTACACACAAAACCCAGCTTTCAGTGTCTTTTCATTGCACTCTTGTGTGCAGGTATTTTAATTATGCTAATGCCCAGGTTGAACACCACCTTCAGTCAGGTTAAGTGAGCGGCCCAACTATGCCTCTGTATCGTCCCTGAATCAGATTTAAATACCTGTGCTCACTTGCATTCTGCAATGTCTTTAAATTACCACCGCAACTCTGGTGAAAAGTACTGGGTCACGCTTGAGAGTGTGTAACTGGCGACAGCAGTTTCAGGCAACAGATTACAGGAAATTCCTGTGAGATGATTTGACTTCTGCATCAGATCAGGGTCATTTTACTGATAGAAAATGCAGGATAGACTGTAAAAAGAACCTATCAGTTGGGCAGGCAGTGGACTTATTGCGTTTTATTGTATACTGCTAGTTGGTGCTATAGTTCCACCCATTAGCCAAAACGATTGCGTTGGAGTACAGACCGGATGGAAATGAGACGTGAAGAGGGATAGACAGCTTGCAGCATTTTTATCTTCTACCCACACTTTTATTCGCCCCTGGCCATGCTAATCCCTATGACCATTCCTACCCCTTGCCCACTCTCCCTGCCAAAAACAGATCCCTCCTGAGATCTTTCTGCGCCATCTCTATTGCATAGTAAACGCCCACAAAACGGTGGTGAGTGAAAATGGATTCTTGGTGAGTAAGAAACAATGCACTGTGTGTCTGTGGATAATATAGGGGGCGAGTGACATTGTATGCCCAACTTCTAGATTGCAACTTGAAACGTTTACCCCGGATATCAACTTTATGCTGTATAGGGCCTGCCAATGTTATTCCCAATCAGTCTTCTAAGAATGAATGGCTTAATTGCAGCTTTAAATGTGCTCCTGGTATTGTAATAGCATCTTAACTAAGTGAGCCTTTCACCACTTCATGGTTATGCAGTGTGTGTCCTCGTATCTGTTCCTTTCACTGAACTTTTAAAAACAACCATTAAGAAAGACAACATTTTTAGCTTTTGTATTAGTATTAGGTAAAAATTTACCATGAACATCCTATGCCAACACTCTGGCAAAGCCAATACTTGTTAAATTAAATGAATTCAAAAGCCAGGGCTGGCCAGGGCGAAACGGAGGGTTCCGGACTCCCAACCTGCTTTTCAGGAGTCTGACATGCCAAGAACGAGCAAGACTGAAGGCCCGGGTGCAGAATAGAGGTGCACGGAACAGGCGCAGGCACGCGCTGCCTGGATCCAAAGGCGAGCTGCGGAAAGGTGGAAACCAGCATGAGAACAGGAAACCGCTTAGAAGAGCTGTAGGAGGGCAAACAGAGACCTACGAAGGAAGAGAAGGACCAGGCGCACATGAGAGAAGATATGGTGCTGCCTGGGGACCTCTGGGACATTTAAGAAACCATTGTAAAGGGGTCTGGGACCAATATTTGAGAAGTCAATATGAAGGGATCTGGGTCCCACACTTGAGAAGCCAATACAAAAAGGGGCCTGCGACCCGTATATGAGAAACAGAAGGAGTCTGGGACACACATTTGAGAGAGGCAGACCCTGGCAGGAGAGTACACCAGGGCTGTCCATTGACTTGCCAAGAAAAGCCTGAGAAAGGCCCGGGGAAGGGTAGCATCCCCACCAACCACAGTAGACTGTCAAGAAAAGCTTGAGAAAGGCCTGAAGAGATTAATCCATTTTAGTTTTGTGATAATTGTGAGGGTTAGAAGTAGGTTTGTGACATATGGCCGTGGCCCTTTTAGTTACGGACATGCTGACATTCTTTGTTTTATTTGAAGCAGGGGACCCCCTCTTAGAGTAAGGGTTAGATAGGCGTCTTTCTTTCTTTTGATGCTTAATAAAAGTATTTGCCCAAAAGCATGCCTCCTGTGTGTCAGTCTCCTCCTTCCACGCCCACACAATACACACAATGAAGGTAGGGGATAAGATGAGAACAAATGTTTGGGGATACTGTTGACGTGGATGACAGAGTGGAAGTGAGAGGATGCACATGAAGTGTGAATGAAGTTTGAGGATGGTGCTGAGGCGGGTGGCGACCCCATCAATAGATTTTAAGAGTACTCAAAACAAGTAACAATGCTCCGTTTGTGCACAGAGTGGCAACTAGCGTGGAGGCAGTTGGGAGAGAACCAAGGGGTGGGAGTGGCAATGTTGAGAATTGTGTTGAGTGACGGAAAAGAGTAGTGAGGCCCAGAGGAGTTTTCAGCAGTATTGAAAAGGGATGAGTACCAGAGTGGAGAAGAAAGCTTTAGTGACAAGTTGGGTGAGCAGAGGGTAGACCCTCCTATTGTTTTCCATTGCTGATCTTTGCAGTGGTAGCAGCAGAGGTGATGCAATGTTGGGCCTTCAGCCCACAGTCAAAGAGGGATCTGAGGTATTGGATTAAAAATGTAAATACAAGTTTACCAACAGACAGACAATGGGTGCATCCTGGGATAGCATATATCTCACTGTAAGCGTACAGTGAATCCCTGATCCATTTTTGACAGACAGATGCAAATTGCAGGTAAGGACACGAAAGACCAGACACGCCATTGGTCATGTTCCTACCTGCAATTGCTGCGTGTGCATCAGAATGAGCCCATAGGTGTTAATGTCATTGATTTAATTGGTGGAACTGACCTACCGATTTATGAGCTTTCAACCTATTTGTCCAAATAACACTGCCTTTAAACAGAGAACTTGTAAAATATGTTAAGGGAAGGCCACCCAAGACCTAGCTTTTCACCCCGCATCTTGGCGTGCCCATTCCGCCTCTCAGGTTATTTTAACCCCTTGTCAGATAGGCCGAGGCAGCAATGAGTCCCTCAAAGAATGTACTGAGCGATGCGGAGAATAGACTCCAGCAGACAGCAGGACGGGATCCTTGCCACGTCAACGAAACAAGAAGTCAGCTAGGTCACACGGGTATATATCGCACTCCATGTCAATGGTAGATAGCTTCAGGCATGTCCCCATCACCCGCACGCATCTGCAATCATATATTACTTGAAGACACATCGCAGAACACCTGTGCCATTAGAATGCAGCTATGGCCCACGAAATAAAATGCAATCTGGCTGGACACAATCAGTCTCCTGCACTTGCATACTCTCCAAACAAGCTCACAGCACCCATCCACAAGCCAGCTCAACATGGGTCGCTAGCAGGGACTTAGCCACCCCTACCTACCTTCGTAATGGCTAAAATGCACACATGCATTCTAGACTCCTCTGTTGAATCTATCATACCACAGACTTTGGTCTCCCGAGGGCGTTCACCTGCATCCCTTTGAGGGCATACCAATGGGAAAAGGCACTATACAAATGGCAAATTACAATACATTCTATGATAAGATATGATAGGTTTTTTGTAACACGCTTAATACCGAGAGGTTTCTAAGGGCGGACCCAGGGATCAAACCTGTGTTGCTCCCTGCAGTCTTGCTTCCAAGGCGAGCATGTTGCCGCTGAGCTATCCTTCCGAGACTATGTGTCTGTTCATCACAATACTTTCCCATTCCTAATTTTGGTGTACAGTCATAGTGAGCAAACATGTACCCCAACCCCTGCGTCCTACCGTAAAGAAAAATCAGTGGAAAAAATATATACTTTCTGCCAATGCTCATTAATTCCTTCTTTTCCAGCAAACACGAACAGTGATTGGTTGGGACTTGTTATGTAAGCTCCTTTTATAATTCAACTGTACTTCACTATTTACTATTGAATATGAAACTGCATAATGCATTTAGAATCTAACATAATAAAAGGCTATTGAATAATCAGTTCTGTTTCAGCCCAACATCTGCAAATAGTGAATAACGATTTGACCACTGAATCCGCGATTGGGGATGAACAGTCCACATACAGAAACATCAGAAAAGGCGAAAAGTGATGGGTATCTGAATCTTACTTTCACCTATAGCGAAAATGAGTTTGATTCGCTGTCTAAAATGGTCCAAAAGCCATACTCCAAAGTACATGCTGCAGTTTCATTAAGGCACGTTTCTATAAAATGCCCTTAAATTGCCATGCCTTCTATAATTGATCATAATAACAGTGCCTGCTGTTTTCCATTTGTTTGATCATTAAGGAAATTCAACCCAAAGTAACTTCTCCAAGTACTAATGGATCCACCATCAAGGATTTGTCCCTTTCGCAGAAAGTAAAATGTATGCTTTATAATACGATGTGGCATCTATACATTGCAATAATGGACCGGGCATCCAGATTATATGTTTGGTGGGACTTTGATAATATCTAGGCCTGGGGGCTGCTCTGGGTGATGTGGTGTATACACAGCTGCAACCGTGATGGTGTAAACTACTTTGAAAGTAACTGAAGCAGGTAATGTGGGACAGGATACTGAAATTTGCTACATGCAATAGCAACATTCATTTCCTGTCCTGGGCTTATTTGACACAAGCTTTCAAACTTCTGGTGACATGATCGGGGCAGATACGACGAACTTTCCATGAAACACGACTGCTCCAGCACTGGAGAAAACCAGGTCCAGTTTGGAAATGGAAACCCAACACCCCGCAAAGATGGTTATCACAAGTTTTGGAAAATTAAATTTAACTTGGCATCCATTGGTGCACTGCCCTCTCGGAATAATGACCCTTGGAAGGGATCAGTTACCCCAAATCCCTTTCAAGTTAACCATTGGAAACACTTCATTTGCATGACATGCGGCAGGGCACGATTCAGAGTCAGAGGGAGAGGGATATCGGAATATTTTTCTTTTATTTTCTTTATAGAAACTTGAAGACAGATGTTTATATGTGCCATAAGGATTTCACCCCGAACCTTTGTGTTTTTATATCCTGTTAACTTGCATCAAGAAACTCAACTTGAAAGATGGATTGAAAGTATCTATGCATTCATTAGTTGATCAGAATAATCAATTGTAACCGGTCAATATAATATGGGAGCAAGAGTGATCATGCTATTTTTGTTCCAGCACAGCCTGCTCACCTAACACAGTCTTGCAGTATTGTCACGTGTGCCAAACGTCTTTGAATCCAAAATTAGGTAAAATGAATGAAAAATGCTAATCTGATCTATTTATTTAGAGATGTATAAAGTGAGAGCGAAGCCCAATTTGATGAGACCTGTGTTTCTAGAAATTGATTTCCAAAAATACAGAAAATATAAAAATGGCGCAAAGAGGTTGGGATCGCTGAATATCAAAACCCTGCCCCCACACCATACATGTTTGTGGGGTAAGCGTCACAAAGAGAGAGATGGAAGGCCAAGGCGGCCTGATGAAACCCTTTGAAGAATAAAAAGGGTCAGAAACACAAAATGACCCACAATCGTAGAAAAATGGGCCCCCAGAGTAAAAAAGGTTTGATGGGTCACCATAAAGCTACCCAATCGGGGTGCAGAGTACTGAGCATCAGTACAAGCGATGGGGCTTAGTCAATGATTAATGAACGCCAACACAAGCCCAAGATAACACGAAGCACGAAGAACCGCGAAAGGGAGTACAGGAAGTGGGCATTAGCAAGAAGGTGTAATGGGAAAGTACATTAAAGACAAAAGAGAGGGACACACAGGAAAGGTGAATTTTCTAAGTTATCTTGCGTGATGAGTTAGGAAGAAGAGACTGCAAATAGAACAGGTCCATGTGAAATAAACCATAGGGTGAAGGACTTTACTTAGACTGACTGGGGTGGAGCAGGATTTCCAGTTAGTCACCCAAGTAATTTCTGCACAAATGGATTTGATCCCATGAAATCTGTCTTTTGTTTGACGCACGACTGATATGCTGCCATCCATGTACTGGACTATTTTGTATTTTTGGAATGCGGCTTTCTGCGAAACTGCGTCCAGCAGTTTTTATACGCTTTAGTTTATGGATTCCTGTATCTGAAATAAACATAACAATACATAAACCGTTCAATGTGTAATAGACAATTCGTCTTTGCAGATCGACCGTGTTTCTCTTTAACCCTTTTATGTAATTGCTATGAAATTAACTTATTTTCATATCACATCGGCCAAGCCAGCTTTTTCTGATTCTTTTTTTTTTGCTTCTCCCCTGAAACAGTTAACATCTTGCCAAGTTGCCTGGTTGCCATGGCTTTCGGAGTGAGTGTGCGTGCTTTTGCCAGAATGTGATTAGGGAGTTCGATACGATGACTCTGGTTAAGATGTTTGCATGGGGAGTTGTACAATTGCATGTAATTGCCAGATTTCAGAAGCAGATGTGCCCCCTCTCCACCTGCATTCATTGGAACCTCGCGCGCTCTCCTCGCCTGGCCTCTAAACCCATGTGCTGTATAGAGCCAGCCGAGAGATCACTGCACATCCTGGCGTGCTGTCCCCACTAGGTTTACAACCAAGATGTGGAAGTAATATACATAAATACACGTGTGACTGGTAACATGTACCATGTGAACAAACCTGTCCAAGCGACAGATGCGAAGGGCTCCTTCACAAGGGTACTATTCTCCCCTCCCATGGAGGACACTTGTGAACACCAGTTCTGCTCCAGCACAAGCTATGGCTGGGATTGCAGCGTGGGACGACACTTATGGCTTGATTCACAGAACGTTTTCCTATGGGAATGCGCCATTATAAAACACTTCCATGAATCAGGCCCTTAGAGTATTTTAGGATCTTCAGATACAGAGTGGGAAAGACGCTGCAGCCTTCTCTGTTTGTGTGGGCACAATGATGTTATCCTGCTGCGAACAGTTGTTAGGAATGAGGCATACGGAGGATTTAGATTTAAGACGGGGCATTTGATTTGTTAGGGGACTGTTAGTCTCTTGAGGATTGTTAATGTGTGCCCCTCACACTATGAAACAGTCTCTCGGGGGATAGTGTCTCAGTCACTCTTCTAGCTTGTCTTATCTCAGGGTTAAGGTCCAAGCAGTCACCTGGCTTCCTTTGAATGTTAGAGATTGTTTTTCCCTCTGCATTTCCTTGGTCACATCCTTAGTCTTTCCTTGCTTTTGCTTTTCCTTGGCCAACGCTTTGGCTTTTCCTTTCTGGCCTTGTCCTTCCCCGCACTTATTCTTTTCCTCTGTACTTTCCCTTTGGGCAGGGTTTCTTGTTTCCTTTGGCGTGATGATCTGCCTTTTCTTTCTCCACTTTCTCTTTGGCAGTCTCTGCCTGTTCATGAGCTGCTGCCTCGGTCTTTCTTCTCTGAGAATAAGATGGACTGCTCGCCATCTTCTCCTTCTCCTCTTCCTCCTCCTCTTACACCTTCCTCCCGTCTTTTTCTATCCTCATTCCTCCATTGTCCAAGTTTTGTTTTTCACCCCATCTTCCTCCACTTCCTGGGTTTTCATGTTTACTCCATCTGTGCCCACTCTCCAGGCTTTTGCTTTTAATCCACCTTGCACCCCTCTATGTTTTTTTCTTTGTCTCCACCTTCATCCACTCTCTAGGTTTTGTCTTGCAACCCATCTTCACCCACTCTCTGGGGGCCTCTGCTTGCCTCCACCTTCCTCCACTCTCTGGGTTTTACAGTTTCACTCCTATAGGAATCGTCCCGTCATTCCACGGTCCTTGCTTGTACAGCTCAGCAACAGTGCTCTCCAAAATTCAATAGCTGATCCATAGTTAAATGAAAGTATAATCTGTTTGGGCATGCTCAGATGTAGGGATGCTTTATAATCCCGAGTCAACAATAGAAGTCTTAATACGTCGGTCACCATTTTGGATTTCCTCTCTGTGCGGAGATGTGTGCTGCCGTCTTGATTCGCTCACAATTCGGCTGCAGGACCTCCCCTTTTTAGAGTCAATTCTGGCTCTCCATGCTACTGTGGAGTTTAGCTTGTGCGCTGTACAGAACTTTTTGGTGGACTGGGAGTTTGTAAAAACATTTGCCGCTATTATGTGTTCTGTGGGTGTTTGTATTTATATATGTATCCCCCTCACTAGTCACTAACCAGATCCCCCAAGCATAGGGTGATGCAGAGTTGTAGTCACTTTCCACATTCACTGAATGCCATGGGTTTTGTAGCAATAAATTGGATCATCTCAAGTAATGCTTGTATTGCTAAATATGTGCGTGTGTCAAGTGTGGTATTTATAAAGTGCAGGGAAGCTACAATGTGTTGTACATTGTGGATGCACACAGTGTATTACAGACAGGGATTGGCGGTGGCAGCAGAGGTAGCTGGAATGGGGTAGGGGAGCTGGGGAGAGGGAGAGGGAGAGCCCTGGATGGGAAGAAGGATAGAGCGAAGTGATCAGCAATTGATAAGATGTTCTTTGAAGAGTAGGGTACTTGCTCCGTCCTGAAGTTTAAGTCCTTCTCCCACTGATTTTCATGCGGGTGTTGGCTGCATAAGACTTTCTACTGGGGTTTGCAGCTGTAGGGAAACATGTGTTTACCTTTCCCCGTGTCTTCCTGCAGTGTGTTGAAGAGGTGGGGTCCTCTCTGTGTTCTGTTTGGTGCACCCGGAAACATTGCATGCATCATTTCCCCCCATGTTTGTAACATGGAACAGAGGTGTGGATCTTCCATAACTGCTCTCTTTAGGGTACTTCTGTGGGCTGAGCAGGGATTCCCCATAGTTTTCCTTTACTTTGATCTGTAGTCGAGTTTCCTGTATGGGATCCAAATATTCTCTTTGTGGTATAAGAGGATTATGGGAGATGTAGTTCTTGTTTGGTCCTTCCGAATGGCCTAGGAAACAACCCCTTGGGGTATGCTTTTAAGAGTTCTTCCTAATACTGTTGATTGCGGCAATCTGCAATATCTCTCCCAGGCTATTTTAATAATTAGCAGGAGGTCATATCTTCACAGCACTTAACCATGTGTTGCAATGGGGGGGGGGGGTCACAGAGGAAAAGGGGGGATTCATCCGAGTGCTCAGGCCTTGTTAGGTAGCCAAAACAGCTCCTGAGGTCAAACTCATGACAAATCTGCTGATCTTGAGTTCCGGCCTAATGTCGGGAACATTTGGCAGGTTTGTAGCACAACAGGTCTCGAGCTTAGTCTATCACAGTCCACTTGACACCTGATCAAGAGAAATCAATAACCATATCAACACAATCCTTTGCAGGCTGCTGTATGAACTGCACAATGCCACGGTGACACATGTGACCTGTACACCAGGCAAGCGAAAGGCGATTTGAGATTTCAATCAACGTACATATAAAAAGGCCATTAGAGTAAGCACTTCTCACTACGGAGTTGAACCCAATTTCAACCAGACATCCACAGTGTGCGATCATACGAGGAAGATGAACTCAAATTAATTTACAATCTGCATTCAGCTGGATACTAGGCTACCTAACTATGCCGGTGCAATCCCTCACATCCTTTGCCGTCATTTTCCAGGAGAAACCTTTAATTCATGTGGTCTTTAATTATACAAATAAAAAACTCAAATATAATTTCATGTTATTGGTCTCCGAAAGGGTATACAGTGGTGCACAAGATAAAACATTTATTTACTTAAACCTCTGAATCGCTCATGTGCGATTTTTAACAGTCTTTACCTTTGAATATCTCACTAAACCGGTCTCCATGGTATCACATTCTTTCATCGACAGGTTTTTTTCCCGAAGTATTTTTTTCGGATGAAAACATTTCCCAAAATATATTGGGGGGTGGGTTGAGGGCTTAAAAGGGGTTGGGAGGGGGTTCGGGTAGGGTTATTAATATAGGGAAGGGTAGCAAAAAAGAAGTCTATGTTGCATTTTTCACATCTCTTTTTAGTTATTACAATAACTGTGATTTGAATTTGTGTCCGTTTTTTACGCTAACATGGACATAATGTTTTCAATTTTGAGCACGTTCTTTTTTTTTATCCTTAACAAGCAACGATTGAACTAGAATCTGTATTAAAGTTATGAATAATTGCTCTTTCTGAAACTTGGTAGAAAGATAGATAGGAACAGGCCCCGAAGAAGCTCACAGAGTGAAACACATGTAAGCCAGACACTCCCATGTACTTAGTGTTCAGATCCCAAGGTAGGAATTGCTTTGTTTATCACAATGAAACACCCTTTTCACATACATTGATTTAGTGATATTTTTATAGTACAAGCACCTTTGGGGAACAAGACATGTGTTATCCCCTCCTTTCTGGTCGTGGCAAGTAACAGGGTTTCCAGTGTCCTCTACCCCACGACTCACTGTGTTCTATATTCTTGTCAGGAGGTGGGTTAGTGCATGCAGCCAGGAGAGAGCGCCTGAATGGGGCCCATTGCATCCACCTGGAGCGCTTCCTTGTCTCGCTTCCCCCCCCTACCTCTAAACTCAAATGGCCCCTCTACCCAACTCATTCCTCTACCTACCACCTTCTCCTGCCATGGGCCTACTGGAAACCAGCGGCTCTTACTAGCTACATGCCCCACCATTTCTCTCTCTCTCTCTCTCTCTCTGCCCGATTCCTTTCCTGGCCATCTCATCTCCTTGGGCTGAGCTCTCCTTTCTCCCCCTCCTGATGTTTCTCCACCTTTCCTCTCCATACCACCTCTAACACCATTCCCACCTTCTCCTTGTGGTGTTATCATCCAGACCTCTGCACTGTCTCTCATGTTACCTCCTCTTTGTCAAGTACCAGTCCCTGGTGTTGCCACCTCATCCACCTTCTTGGGTCTCAACACATCCACCAGCAGCCAGGCTCCTATAACCTCCTCTTGACTTCCACCCTCCTGGCATGACATGCCCACCTCCTTCTGCTCCTTCCTACTCCTGATGTTGCTACTCTACTCCCTTAATTCTGACAACTGCATCATGTTCCTCTTTCTCCCTCTGTTTTTAGTAACTCCTCCCGGGTTGGCACCTTCTCCTGCCAACTTTCTCCCCCTGATACCACCACCACCTCCTTGATCTTCTCAACTGGCACCACCCGTTCTGGGGCTAGCTCATCCTCTGATGTTATCAACCCCTTCTTGACCCTCTTAAGTCAAACTCCCTCTTCCTTGCCACCACGGCTGCCTCTTCTCCAGTCATCTGCCTCTACAGACTGTTGCTTCTTCCACCAGTCTCCAGTTTCCAGGCTTCTTCAAACATGTGCCTCCTACTTCTACAACCCAAATTGAGCAACAGGGAGACAATAACATTGTGTTTGCGGGACTTCAGCATTCACCGCGCATCCCATGAACTTCATGAGGTTGTCCCTTTGATCAGCCAGGTCAGGCTGCTATTGTAACAAAACTGCTACTACAATGTCGAGTGCCGAGAAAAGTTTCCCTTAAATAGAAAACGGGGCATTTCCTCATTGTTTTAGTTTTAGGTCTGCATATAAAGAGCACGAGGCTCTCATAAGAGTGTGGCAAAATTACCCTGCAAGCTATTTGAAGAGGTGTGTGTTAGGGAGAATGTTAATTTCTGTGCTAATTTTCTCCCACCTTAGAGACCCCCAGATCAGATCTTTTGCTGGGCTTAGACCTTTTTCATATTAACCCCTGAGAGAGTGGGACTTTTTTCTCACTCTCTCATGTGTTTTCCCCGATTAGGATTTCATGTTTTCACTGTTTTCGGGGTCTGACAAACTCCATAGGCATCTGATTTATGTATCGTCGCACACATCACCTTCAGTGCAGTGTCACAGAGAAGTCCTTTGGATTTCTCTGAAGGTTTAAATAACTTTTCTTGGATGAACTACTGTTCACCAAGAATAGTAAGGTGAAATTGATCTTACTTGCCGTTTTCCTTTGTAGGTCCAGCCCACTCCATCTTACGGGGAGTGCTGAGGGGTTCTCATGTAACATTTTTTGTTACCCATACAACTTTAAATGGATGGTGGCAGTGGTTTAATCTTTACTACCAGTGTGATTTTCTACCACAGGCTGAACCCTCAACTGCAGGACATTACCCATGGGTGTCATTTTGTCATAAATGGCTCCTGTCTTCTTTTTTCACCATTTTCTGTTTGTGAGGTCTTTCTTGGCTTTTACTCTCTATGGTGAGACAGGTTTGAGCCCTTTGTGTTTTGCCTTTGGTGGGCTTAATCCCTGAAGCCTGTCCCTGACTCCAGTGTGTCTGGAAGGACAGGATGTGAGGGAGGGACCCAAAACTCCCCTGTCCTTTGTTTCTAGGTGTGTCTGAATGAAACCAGTCCTGATTGGCCAAGTGGCTGTCCTGTGTGATTGACAGCCTAGGCTGTGCATGAATGGGAAAATGGGCTTATAAAGGTGAGGGTTTTCGGACTAGAGGCAAAGTCGACCACTGGAAGAAACATCCGAAGCAGAAATTGTGAGGAGAAGCCCGCTGCTACCTCCTGGACTTTGAAGTACTGGTGAAGCCCTGCAGCTGTGTTGACCTTTTTCTTATCAGCAGAGAAGCTCCGGATGGGACGACTTCTCCCCTTGAGTTAGTGGGACCAACTAACCCTGAGACTAACTCCATGGCGCAATACCTGACTTTCTGTGCCTCTCCGTTGCTGCAAAAGCCCAATGCCAGGGGTCCAGTGTCCATAACCGAGTGCAAGGTCTGCCACGGAACAAATCCGCCCAATAGCTCCACTCCAGGAGCCTCCTAAGGACACGCAAGAAGCAGGAAATTCCGATCCAGAGTCCCCTCACCTGAGTGCCGGACCGAGGGCGCAAGGAAAGTCCAACCAGAGATATTCGATCTGCATCAGTGTTGTTTGCAAGGCGCTGAAACTGCTAAGTGCCTTCTGAATCGAAGAGAGCCCGTAGCTGCCAAAGTACTTCCAGAGTACTGCCGCAGGAGCCTTTCAGACATCCTCCCTCTTGTCCCCACGACTAAGGCTCAGGTACCAGAGTCTACTTGGCTGTAGCACGACGACATCCCACTGGAGCACTTTTATTTTAACCAGAGGTACTTTTTGGGCTTGGAGTACTTACCTTCTTGCCTTACGTCGTATTGTCTCATTTGCGATTTGCATTTGCTTAACTTTGAGTTGATTTCAACTCCCTTTGGCAACTCTCTTGTGTTCCTGCATGTTCCTACAGTAATTTTCTGAACTATCTGACTTTGTGAAAGACTTTTATCCAAGAAGTGCATCAGAACTATAGGCTTTGTTCAAATGACTTTGGCTGTCCTGGCTCCCTAAAGGCACCTTTATGAATCCATTGACTTTGGCATTGCTTGTCCTTCACTAGGTTATAATTTTTTGAACACTTTTACTGCTGGGAAAAGCTTACCTATATTTCATTGGAGGATCCAAACTGTCCTCACTTGATGTTCTAACTTTCTATTTTTTCATTAACTGTTCCTTTCTGAAACTCAGAGTCAGAAACATATATTGGTGTTATATACAAATGCAATGCTATCCTTGTTATTGAAGTCACTTCACGATGTAGGAGAAATGTATTAGCATATCCAAAGAGTATTCACCAACTTTATTGACAGTTGAAGTTATTCCAAAGCTTGCTTGACTGTTACTAACATTTGCCTTTTTAAAGAATGCTCAACTAAAACGTGACGTGTAAATAAATAAATATAAATGTATACCTGAAGCCTTGATAGTGTAAGTGTTTTTTGGTTACTTGTATTGACATATTTCTTCTGTACAGCTCTACAGCTCATATTTAGCTGGCTTGAGATAGGCCTGGCTGATCAGTCACACTACCAACTGGTGTAGTACAGACATATACCAAAAGGTGGGTTACCTAATACCAAGCAGATAACTCTTGGTAGTTTCACACAAGGTAAGAGCTCCAATTCTTACCTACAACTCTGGGTCAGGCCTACAGTCTGAGGTTGGACTTCCAGAGTGGGGAGAGTCCAGACCCCCAGGACCACTGGTGTTGGGCCAGTGTGATTGCCCTTTGCCATGAGAAGGGGCCCAAGGTAGGGTGACCAGGGGAACCTACCCATACCACTCCTAGGACCAACACTCACTGAGGGTGGCACCTGGCCCCGAGTCACCACTTAGTCCATAAAATTAGGCAAGGAACCTCATCAAAGTTGTAAATGGAAGTGGGCTTCTTTGACAACTGGACCACCATGGCCGGCATACCACATTACGCCCCGATTACTAACTTTTTCATGGAGACTTGTAGATAGGTTCTGGGACTGGGATAAGCCTAAGGGCTTGGTGCTGCCAGCCAATCTGATGTAAGACTAACAGGAGGCAAACCAAGGGTCCCCAGTCCATTACACACATACTTTGAACTACTGTAGCAAAGGCTCTAGGTGAGAAACCCTAGTTCCAATACACTTCAATCTATTCTAAAGCAGAAGAACTCTGTGTATAAGGGAAGGAACCAAAGGTATGAAACCCCTAAATCCTAAAGTCCTAGGTACACCATGCAGGCTGTCTGGCAAGGGGTGGTTGTCTCAAACCAGGGAAGCATGATAATGAGGTCATCCCCCTAAACTCCATTGAAAGAAACCCAGAACAATAACCAACAGCTCCCCTGTTTAAGGCGCAAGTATAGGTGTTGAGAATGTCCAGTATCTTGGCGGTACTGGAGAGGGGAGACCCTTAATTGCAAAATACACCACCTAGGAAAATGGAGAGAAACTGGCAGCTGTACCAAGGGAAAGTTGAACCCCCATCAAGACCACCAATCTCGTAGTGTTGGGAGAACAATATTACAACTTCTCTGAAGCAAAACTAGTGCTGTATGGACAATATGGCAAAGTAGAGCCAGTGTGGCATTCTGCCCAAGTAATTGCCATACATGGGCAAGAGTCTGCGAACATCAGAGACTAGTTCAGTTAGAGATGCTGTCCGCGTGCACCGCTTTAAGCTTCACCAGTTCATAGCCTAAGACTGTGGGAGCCGGTAGACCCGGACACCCGCAGAGAAGATTGAACTCAGCTCACTCGTAGCATAGCGGAGCATGAACTACGGACAGGCGGCGCCTCGCCACAGTAGCAGCCAATGTAAAGTGAAATGCAAACCACATGTCAGAAGCAGAATGCAAAAACTACAGGGCCAACCAGAAACCTTGGCTGGCCCAGAGGCCCCTGTGTTGGCAATCAAACAAACAGGGAAATCCGAAGGTCTATAAAAGTGCAATGAGCATTTTGTGAAGTTGAAAGTTGGCGCATGCCGGAGAGAGCAAGTGCATTTTTCAGTGGCTGGAAGGAAAGAAGCCGGCGGAAGGAAGAGCAGAGCATTGCACCTTGGAGTGTTGAGGAGGAAATGAAATGGGGAGGAGAGATAGGCAGGTACAGAGAGGATGTGTAGTGGAGGAAGAAGGACCTAGAAGAGGAGAGGGGGTGCACTGCCACAGTAGGTCTTACCCAAGCCAGGGCTGCTGTTTGCTTGTTATTTGCACATGGTATGCGTCACTCTCCTTTTGTCTTTGTGGGGTTTTTATGTGTCACATTGACCCAGACACCTCTTTCCTCCCATTCCTTCACCACGCACACTTTCTCGCTTTCTTTTTTATGTTTCGTTCCTGGAAGGGGTCTACCACCATGCACCACCATTATTAAGCCCCTTCTGTGCACCTTTCCCCCTTCCCGCAAAGTCCACAGCCTATCATTTTTGTTTGTTCCTCTGCCCACCACTAGTACCAGGTTTCTCAGCAAATTGGCAGTTTGCCAAAAAAGTTTTGCGGAGTCTGAAGCTCAGCTAGAGTTTCCACAACGCGGCAAACCAGGTGTTCCAATCGATGCATGTAAACACAGCTTGTATTAGGCCCATAAAGCCTTTGGTTATCTCCATTTTAGTTGGGGCTATTCAGTGTCGCTTGGAACACCTATAAGCCGAAGCTAATAGAGAAATGCATATGTGGAGGGGCACAGAGCTTGTAGATCTTGTTTGGTTAGTTGCCCACCCACTGACTGTTCATGCAAATCTCTATGGTTATTCACACCCACTTCCTGCCCCTCCCTGCCCAAAATACCTCCTCATGGGAACTCTTTGACCTCGTTTTAATAAAGCCTTATCATCTGACTTTGCACTGGAAGTGCCTGCCAGTGTTTTTTCAAAGCAGTCTTCCGAGAACGAATGACTTATTAGAGTTGTAAATCCACTATTGGTGCAATGAAAATGCCTTAACAAGGCCTTCTTTCAGCAACATCATTTGTAAGCACTATACATGTCCTTCACTGAAGTCCTATTAAAAACAAGCATGGGCAACGGCAACAGTTTTGACTTGTATAAGTATTAGGCATTTGCCAGGCACTGCTATTAGATGCCAGGTACTCCTACCATCATGCACCTGCTACCATCAATGGCCAGTTAATACCACTAAGGCTGTGCCTGGCAAGTACCTTTCCCATGCCTACACAAAAGCCCAAACTGTCGGCATTGCTAATCCTTGTTGATAAATGATATGATATGGCATTTATAACGCACCTATAGACAAGTGTTTCAAGGCACGACAAGGCAAGTGAGGGAGAGCAGAGGGACTACAGAGACAACAATCTTACTAGGCCGGTTTATAGTCATAGCATTGAATGCCAAAGCAATGAATGCCTTACCATCTAAAAAAAAGAGCATCTAAATGCATTTTTTTTCAATGGGGGTCCCCCTCCAATCCCCTTTTTAATCTTTATAAACCCAATACTATTAAAATAAACCCTTTACCTTAACAAAAAACTGCAACTGGCGGGGAGGGGACCTGGGCCAGAGAACAGAGGGTGGCCAGGCGACCAGTGCAATTTCAGTTTCAGTCAGGAGTTCAGCAGGGGAGAGGAGGAGAGAAGGCAGAAGCAAAGAAGAAGGTCTTGAGGTGCTTCCGGAACCAGAGATGGTTCTCCTCAAGTTTCAGAGAGGCTGTTCCAGAGGGAGGCCCCAGCCGAAGAAAGATCTACCACCAACTGGTTGGTTTGTTTGTGTTAGTCAGTGGGCGATGTGAACTTCTCGTTGAAGCTAAAGGGAAGCCCACGGGTTACCAAAGACATTCTGTAACGCACACTGAAAATTGGCTGTGCTTTTTCTAAGTTTAAAAAATAATAATAATAAGGTTTGCACCCAACTTTTTTGCCAATTCAAAGTACTGAAAATAGCACGTGTTCCTAATGACCACCTCAATTGCACACATTTTAATTTCATCATCCTAAGAAGATAAAAAGAGTGAGATGGCCCTGCCCGAGTTTTAACCAGAAACCTGTCGGCTTTGCATAGATTTCGGCAGCGAAGACTTAAGGCATTTTTCATTTCATTAAACAATCTCTCTTCTGTGCCACCCCAATATCTTGCACTTGCTGACGATGCTGCAACACGGGAACCTCTAGTGTATTATCTCACTTCCCATTGGGCGCATAAAAAGCTTTGCTTTGCCTCTTAATTCCAATTTCTTGCACATAATGCTCAGCACAAAGAACGCTGGAGGCGCCAAGCGAGAGCAGAGCAAGTTCTCGTTGCCTCACAGTACACTGCCTCCAATGTGCTAAGGCCAGAAATAGTAGATTTTGCTAGCCAGGCATTATTTGTGTGCAGGACAAAATGTGTGCACTCGAAGCCTGTGACATATTTCGCTCGTTGCAGTAACTCTCCCGATAAATTACTTTAAGAGTCCTAATGAAAAGAATCTGGAGGAGGGCGAAGGCCAGCAAGGAACATCCAAGATGGCGACACGAGTGTAAGAGAGGGAGCTAAAGACAACAAAGTAAAACACGATTAACAAGCGATTACATCTGACCTCCAAGAAATTACAGAAGGAAGCGGTCATGAAAAAGCCATGAATGGGAAAGCTGGAATTTTTGGGGAGTTTAATAGTTTGAATTAGATGTTATGGCTCGATAATATTTTATAATAGTAATGTAACAGTAGGCCTGTGAATAAGTGGACAGGTGGTGAGGCGGGTTTAGCTGAGGACCTGCATAAGAAGCATTCATTAATAAGAACAGTTTTGGCAGCAATCCTTGTGACCCAGCAAAATATGACCTCTTCCCAGTTATGCCCCATTCCCATATCAACAGGAAGAAGATAAGGACACCCCAGCCTCACTTGATATCCACCAGCTGAAAGCTTTTTAAATACGAAATGAGCCAAAAACTAGTCTCTGGTAGGGTCTTCAAACAACTCGCCCTCTTTGCATTTTCGATTGATTGTTCATGATTTTTTGGAGCGTGAGAACAGCATGAGCACGTTTCCCCATGTCACGTGTGACCATTTATTTATTTATTGTTCATTTATACAGCACTTATACACAGGTGGAGTGCTTTGACATCCAGTTGTGTTTTTATTTTTTGCATTCTGGAACTTGTAGTCTTGCTTTTCCCATTTTAAATTCAGGACAAAACCCCAAATTCAAAGAGGAAAAGATGCCCAGATTACCTGTTCATGGCATGGGGAAACTTGAGCGCTCTGCAAGAGTAGTGTGCCTGAGTCACCAGCACAATTCTACATCTCAATTTGGCAAGCATGTCGTCTCATTTCCAGGTGTCGTTTGTTTCCTGCCCTTTGATGGACCGGAAGTGGGAGGACAGTGCTGCTTTGCGCGAAATTCACATCTGAACAATCACGTGACTTCCAACTGAACTCTGTGGAAGAGACTCTCGTTATTGTGTGCTTCTAGTGCATGATGCCATCTTGAAGGAGGTCTCCTGGCGCTAAGGCTGCTCGAGGAATGCTGCACCACTGACTATACGTGATGAGGGGCACAGAGAAAGAACCAGAAGCTGAAAGAAAGACAAGCAATGCACCCTTTGGAACTACAAAGCTTAACAGAGCCTCTGCAGCACTCTGAGGCAGCGGTGGGCCAGCCTACAGTGAACTCTTGAGAATTCCTAGTCGACCTGTGCAACCTGTGCCTCTTTCCTGTGCGTACCCCGTCTTCTGCAACTTTTAACTTCTTTCCCTTACACCTAGCCCACGTCCTTCCATATACCATTTAATCTATATATAGTGAAAATGTGCTTTGAAATGTACAGGTGGGTCCATTGTTTCAATGGGCCTCATTCCGAGGTTGGCGCTAGTCATGGCGCTATTAGCGCCATGACTAGCACCATTACTGGTACCGTGTCCGCCCCTTGTTCAATGGGGACTTACCGGTCTAGTCCGACCTTTGCGGGACCGGTGAGTCCCCATTGAAAATGTCAATCCCCATTCCCATTTGAGCCCCCATAGGGCTCAATGGGAAGGCGGCAATAATGGTACCGTAAATTACGGTACTGTTATTGACCCCGGTATCCCTTTGCGGGTCCCGTCTTTAATGCCTGCTAAAGCCAGGCGTTAAGGGGAGGACCCGCAAAGGGACCTCGGAATAGGGCACAAAGGGATTACCGGCACCGGTGTCCTTACCGGTGCCTGGTATTCCTTTGCACCCGGGTCGTAATGACCCCCGATATGTTGCCCTGAGCATGGGCTTGCTCCTACAGTGTAACACACGGCCCCTCAGAGAATCCCTTCCAGGGCCACTTTTGGATCGAAGTCTGCTCCTGCTTTGCAGACTCACCACAATTTAGGATGTGGCATCACGATGCCTGCTGCCTGCTGCAAGCACAGAAGGTGCAAGGCAGATTAGGAGCAGCATTTCAGATCCCACTGAAACATTTAATTAAACGCATGCCTAATTTTAAAATTCCCTTCCTATGAACCTTTTCTAAGACATTTGTGTCAGTTGTCGATGAGGGGGAAATGTATACATTTAAGTTTACCTGGTGCATTTTTGCAGTTTAGTATAAAAGACCAGCAATCTACCCCTATGCTGCCACATAAACGACGAAGCTGCCTGCTAAACGGGCAGCTTATAAAACTGCTTATGGTATTTCCTTGCAGAAAATTATAAGCTGGATATTGGAGCGTTTTCAAACCATACGTAATCTTTGCTTACTCCAAGTACAAAATCCCTGAACAATCTCTCTATCGGAGAGAGCAAGAAAGCAATAACTGCACGGCATAAAATAAGCAGCTACATATAGCAATTTGCTATACAATCCTGTAGATTTGCTAATTAAACTGACACTTGTGTAGCACAGTTTTCCATTTAAATTACCCTGTTCAATGAAAGCACAGCTCACCCTGCATTCCTCTCTTCCCCTCGGGGGTCTCCCCCATCCCTCTTTTCTCTGTTCACTGCAAGTTCAAAGTCACTAATGGAGAGAGAATGCAAGCAATCATCTCCCTCCACTCTTAAAATTGCCAAAGACCAAAACAGGTATCTGCACCACAGAGGTTGGCTTCGAGAACTAATGGTGATAAAACACACTTTAATGGGTATACAGGGCTGTAATGATGTGCTTGGGTTTAACTTGCACGGGGCTGAGGACCGTTAGCGGCCCTGCCCTCCACCGAAATGGCATTTAATGTTATTTTGAAAACCATATCACTGACAGGCAAGTGCAATCTTGTCCACCTGAAGTTGGAAATTACCCTGCCTGCCGGAACACCATACTACGTATCGAGTCTCAGGCTATGACTTTTCTTTAACATTGTGAACTTTTTGATTCATGGAACATCTGAACTTCTCCTTGCAGAGCAAATGAGGAGTCAAGCATGTAGGTTATACAATATACAGGACACTGTCCTGTGCAACACCGACTGGACCCAGCTGCAAAGAGCCTTGCACTGAACACTGTTTTTTAGATCCTTTTTATTATATCTATGTATTTATTTGTGTCCATTCATGCAGTTTATCTTTACATTTTACTGACACTCATCTCACTAATGTCTTACTTCAGCACTACACAAACATGCTGTATTGTGATCCATGTAGGTCTTGGGTACAAATAAGTTCTGTTGACATTAAAATATTGGTACAAAATTGCTAATCAAATAGGTTTGTTTGCTAATCAAGAAAAGTTTAATTGGAAAACTCTGCTAATCCATTTTTGAAAACCAATGTGTCTTGAACTAAATGAGTGTTGGTTAGAAAACGTAGCACACGGTTTAAAGCAGGGGTCTCCAACCTTTACGTTAGCTAGAGCTACTTGTAGTGGAGGCCAACAGTGGAGAGCTACTAGCAGGCGATATCCGGGTGGGGATATTTATAAACCTCTGAATTTTTACCAATATTTTTTTGGCCCAATTATTTCCTCTCTATAAACAGATGGAATAACATATGCCTTCACGATTATATTAAGAACTTCAAAAACCTCTTTGTTGCATTATTATTTATTAGTAGCTGTCTCAAAAATACAGATATTTGTTGGACTACCACACAAATATCCTGTAATTTTTGTGCCCTTCCTTTGCGTTTTATGCAGGCTTTCTACATGCTAGCACACTATTGTTTTCCAAATGCGCATTTCACACTTCCATACAAAAAAATATAATAATTTCCAAATTGGAAAATGCTGCTTGCTTTCACTAGTTTTGGTTGAAATTTTTTTTTTTGTCAGACACCACACATACTCTGTTATTTGTGTGCCCCTCTGTGTTTTAGCACAGGTTATATTTATAAAGATGTTATACGCTTGTCACACTGGTTAATCACAAATAAATGCTTCTGGTGTGCAGTTTTTAGGAAATTAAACTGTGGGTTCATGGGTGCCAACCTTTGATTTTCACTGCAGGGGCAGACATATCCCCACCTCCATCCTGAATATAAGAAAGCAACCAGCTCAACCCATACCCTGGCCAACCACATTTTATAGCACTTTTTCTATGATTCCAGTGCTATGCGGACGACACTCAGCTCATTTTCAGGCTACCCTTAGCCACCTCTTCTCCCTCCCTCATCCCTGACTGCCTGTCCGCCAACCAGGAGTTGTGTGCTGCCAATGATCTCTGCCTTAATGCCAGTAAGACCGAGATTCTCCTCATTGGAACACCTACTCCCTCCTTTCCTGTCACTCTCTGGCCGGCCTCCCTTGGCCCTCCTCCTGCTCCCACCTGTGAGGCTAAAAACCTTGGGGTCATCTTCGACTCCACACTCTCATTCTCTCCTCACACTTCTGACATCTCTAAGAAGTCACATTACCAGCTGCACCTCCTCAGAGGCATTCTTCCTTTCCTCTCCTTCCCTCCAGGTGCTCAATGTCTCCAGAGCTCTGGTTCTCTCTAGGCTGGACTATTGCAACAGCCTCTTTCTAAATCTGCCTGCTTCTACTCTCCGCCCTCTGCATCTCATTCAGAACAGGGCTGCGAGACTAGTCCTTGGCCTCAAGCCCACGGATCGTATCTCTCCAGGACTGAAATCTCTGCACTGGCTCCCAGTGGCTGCAAGGATTAAGTTCAAAACCCTCTGTATGGTCCACAAAGCCTTCTGGGGCCTGAGCCCTGGAGCTTCAATACCTTCAGCTCTCTCTTCCAAAATATCTTCCTTCTCGAGCTTTTCGCTCATCCACCTCCAACTCCCTCACGGTCAGTCGCTTCTCCGAGCAACGATTTAGTGGTAGATCGCTTTCCTCGGCTGGGGCCTACCTCTGGAATAGCCTCCCCATCTCCCTGAAACTTGGAGAATCATCTCCGGTTCCGGAAGCACCTCAAAACCTTTCTCTTTGCTTCTACCCTGTCTCCTTCTCTCCCCTGCTGACTTCCTGGCCGATACTGAAACTGCACTGGTCACCTGGCAACCCCCCTGCTCTCAAGACCAGCCCCCCGCAGTCGCACACCTGCACTGCCTTCCTGCCAACCCCCCACACTTAGGGACTGTTATCTACCCCTACAGTTCCACCCTAGCACTTGACACCTGATGTCTGCACTACCCTTGCACTTCCCACCAGCTGGCCGGACACTACTGATTGTTATTTATTATCCCATGTACTGCACTGTCCCCTTCCCCCTTGCCACTGCACTTTCCTCCTTCCCCCTTCCAATGCACTTGCACAATCTGAATGACACCTGGCCTAGTAGGATCATTGTCTGTCTTCTCTCTGTTCCCCCTCTCTTGCCTCGTCGCGCCTTGAAACACTTATGACATGATATGATACGGCATTTTGTTTTGAATATATAACATCTCAGCATCGGTCTGTCAACCTGCTGAGCTACCCTGGTAGGCTCCTACTGTACAGCGTGTCTATGGATCGCTTAATGTACTAAAAGTGGGTGTACCTGTGTCATGGAAGTGATTTAAAGTGGAAATTGACAGTGTGGTGTTTGGAAAGATGCACATGAAAGAAATTGCACCATTTTTTAAATATTATTTTGAACATTTCCAGGCGAGCAGCAGTGCTACTGTGATATTTTCATTGCGTGGTCACAATGATCCTGATCCTGCCCCAACCCCTCTGACATCTCTGGCAAAGAGCAACTTGCTTAAGCAAGACAGTGTCCGGGGCGCACAAGGCCAACTCTGGTACTACAGGCAGCCTGCAGAAGCAGAACGTGATATTGACATCTGCCAGCGAAATTGCAAGCAGCTCCATGTGGCACAGCAGCCAAGCTCCCTGCCCGCAATTGAGACGACCAGGGTTCGGATCCTGATCAAGTAAAATAACCACAAAAACACAGCATTGAATAATTTAACTTAAAAAAGTGTTTCTTTTTCAGTATTTCCAGCGCGGCCCGCGATCGACCGTTTGGCGACCTCTGGTTTAAAGTGTATCCTTCATCATAAGTAAAACAGACATTGCAAGTCACGTCAGCATTCTCGGATCATCTCAAGTAACCCGAGCTGTGGCTTCTTTCCTTGGTTTCATGCTTACTTATTAAGCCATCTTCACCATATTTTGTACTTCAACCCCATGATCCATTACCAGGTACTATGCATAGTGGGAATTGAAGTCTAAAACATCTGAAGGACCCGATATTGACTAGCCAAACTCTTGGTCCAAGAACTCCTTGGTGACTTGCAATGTCCTTAAACCATATGGTGCGAGAAATCTATCATGTCAAATGTAATACGGCTAAGCATGGGTGACCTACCATACACTCCACCCGCTTCTCACCCCTGGAGGATATAAAAGAGCCCATCCAAATACTCTATCCTCTATGCGCTACTCTAGCCTTGTGTCAATGTACAACTCGCTGAGCTTACAAATCACTTCAACTCCCTCGCCCAACCAACACCAACTACAAAAACAACAATAAGACTGCACACCACAACCTCACCAATAGCATCTGCCTGGATTGCTAATTTCTAGGAACTGGCCTATAGCTGTTTCTCAATGCTGCAATTCTTTGCCAAAACATATGCTATATGAGACGACAGTCTACTGGACAAGCAGTAGAGAGGAGAATTAGACCTCCACCGGGCACACTCACAGAGGTTTAGTTCTTTTTTCGTCATCTTCCTACTAATATTTTCTGGAGCAATCTTAGCCCCTTATCTTCATCCAATATATCAATTACAATTGCCCCCATTTTCCTATGTCAAATATATATTATACAATTACTACAATTACTTGATTTTTTTCCCCCAATCTGTTTTCTTCGATAGGTCTTCCACAGTTTGTGAAATAAGTTTCAAACACGCCAACGCAGCGACCTCACTTCTCTTTTCTTCATACACTGGGAGAAATGAGAGATAGCGATTCATAATCTACCCCACCAAAGCGTGGACGGTGACTTAGCCCTTTATAAGTACACGGGTAACAAAATCTACCGAACCGAGGTCTACAGCGGGGATGATGCCTGCCTGATGAACGTTGAACACATCCAGCTCATCGTTCTTGTGTGTCATGCATTTATTAGCTTTAGACATGGTGTTTTTATATTGTACCATCAGGTTATTATGCTCACATCTGGGAAAGTGGAGCACCGCATTGTTTATTTCTGTTTGCTTAGCTACTTCCTTTGCAACAGCCTGGAAACGTGCCCGGTGCATGAGGCAATTTCAGAAGTAGTTGTCTGCACTCAAAGCGTCACGTCTAGGGACCATCCTTAAAGCCTCCACGCTGGGACCAGGTGAGAGCGGTGTAAGTGTGGAAAGGTAGAATAGGTTTGATAGGGATTTTTTTTTAAAGGTATTTTAGCACAGACCTTTTACATGATAGACCTGCACAGGATTACAGCTGCCCAATTTTCTTAATCTTTATACTAAGCTATTGTTAATGGAAAGACTGTGCCTATATTACCATTTAACTCCCTGGGTGCCAAGCACACTACCAGCCCTTACTCGCCACTCTAGGAGCAGAGTTACCAAACAATTCAGGAGGCCTACAATTCCTTTCAAACACCTTACCCAACACTAACCACAGAGCCAACCAACAGACAGCACTCAGTCCCAGGGAGAATTATAGCGCTTTGGGATAAACTCCACAAAATATCCATGCTTGCCATTAGTGGAAAAGGTTGCTTTAATGTGACAGGCCGCAGCTTTCAAACTATGGTAAACTGCACCCTTGGCTTTACAGAATAAGCAAACCATTAAACTCACCCCCCAGCCCGTTCCCTCCCTTCAAATATTCCTTCCCCCTTCAACTCCCCAACTTTATCCATGTCCTCTCCCAAAGCCACCACCCTTACTTCGTCCTTCATCTCTACCTCTTCCCCATCTTGTAACCCCGGGCAAGCCTGTCCACCTTAACAGCACTAGCAACTCTCCTTAATGCGATAATACTTCTGCTTCAACCAACCATCATTTAACCGGCTGTGTCTCCGGCACTCAGAAACACCCTCCCCAGAGGTGTTCTTTCTACCCCACCCCAACCTCTCTTTAGCAAATATTGTATTGTATTATTTATTTAAACACTCACCTCCTAAAAATCCTGACACCAAGTTGCATCCAATGCCCCCGCCCCTTTTCTAGTGAAATGCAACCACTCTCTTCACTGTTCCAATTTTAACTCCTAGCTCCGTGCCAAAGTCGGTATACTTGTTTTTTTAAATCCCCGAACTCAATCCGATGTAGCTCTCCCGTTCACCCACGTAACCTCCCCTCTCTCCATTTCCTTTACCTCACCCCTTCAAACAGCCCTTGATACCAATATAAGAATTCCTGCCCTGTCCTTTCCTTCTACCCATTGATAGGGTCCTTTCCCATCCCATCCTTGAGTGCCACCCCAGCCCCTGCTTTCACAAAACCCTTTTCATCTGCATACCAAGCCACTGACCTCCACACAGCATGGCCATCCTACCTATATAACCAATAGTAATATCCAATGTTCCCCTTAAGCCCACAAAGCAAAACATCTCCCAAGTACACATACCCATAGCTGCACACCCACTGTAGACAAACATTTATACACCAACATTACGAAACACCTTCAAACAAGCAACTGGTGACTTCTTCTCCAGAACACAGCCCCTCCGCTGCATCTGTGAAAGAAATGACAAAAGAACGAAAAAACCTGACCCACTTTACCACACTCTGCTACTCCATTACAGCACTAACCACTCGTTACTATAAACCTCTAACTTTACTCTCACCCCCATCACCACCCGGGACCTTAATCACCGATAATTCTCCCTGCTCACAAGTCCCCCCACTAAAAATCCCCCCCCGTAGTGTAACCCCCACAAATGCCCCCCAGTGCCGTCCATGCTTTCTATAAAGCCCCACACGCCCTAAAGTTTCACTGCTGTCACTTTCCCCCACCCCTTCCTGAAACGATAAACCAGTACCTAGTCATTACCTGCTTGTCCATTTCCTCTTACCAATAACCGGGCACAACACTGGCCCTCTCTTTCCCCCAAGCTAATAAAGCACCTTTTAAAATAATAATTTGGCCGACACCAATTTCACCATCCCCAAAAATTCCCCCAAATGAATACACTGTAAACCTGAACCAATGCACCCTATGATGCACAAACCAACCTGTGCCCTGTGGCCAAAAACCTCATGCAACCCCCCCCTTCTTCCCGAAACCCCCCCACTGCTGTTGCTCTTCCCTCTACCATCCTACTCGCCTCTTTTCAACTAATCTTGCCCGCTTGCCCCCTCCCCCCCGCACAACCTCTACCTCAGTACTGTAACAGGAAAATCCAAACTTGCACCTTGGAAACACTTTCCTAGACTACCTGAGAATGCAACCCGTAATCTAATCACTCATCCTAACCCACCCACCTACCTACACAGATATCCTCCAGTCCTAAACCTCCACTTGCTCCCTTTTCCCAGGGCCAGCCTGCCACTGTCGCCACCCCAACTTCACTCAAACCCCGAGTGCCCCATTGATGCTTCCCATACAAATAGCCAGTCATGGAAAAATAAGAGCACTGCGAGTAATGTGGTGGCAAGGTAATAAGCATGTTTGAATAAGTCACCCACCAAGGGCTACATTCTAAAATGGTATGCTCTACCCACGATGACCAACAAATGGTATAGTGACTAGCCTCTACACTTTTGCCATATCCGTCACCTCAACTATAACATATCCCCTTCTCCCTTGCCAATGCACTGTAATCAGCTTTATCCCAGACCTGTCCAGTTATCGTTATTTAGGGGCTAGCACGTTCAACAGAGTCCCAGGGCCATGTACAACTCCATGCGATGCTGCACGGGTACTCTTGTCCTCTTTCAAATCCCATCAATACCAATTGCTGCCCCATGTCTTGCCATGCAACCCCAGCCTGCTGCACCCCCAATGCATCAGAGGCCATGCTTGCGCCCTCTGTCCACGCAGTTTAATTCCCTCCCTGCACCTCACATAGTACCTCCACACCCGTCGCCCTTTGCCAAAGCGGCCCATGCTCGCCCTTGCAATGCTTCTGCTGCCCACTGCTCTCCCAATGTACCAAGGGCTGGGCGCATATCCTCTGTCCATGCTCTTAAATCTGCACACCCCTCTACCTCACGTAGCACCTCCATTCTCCTCATCCAAATGGGACGTCACCCTGTAGCACTGTATGCTTTGAGCCCCCAACTGCCAGCCCACCACCTCTTCCTCTCCTTATGTACAATTCCACTTGTTCGTGTGTCTAACGCCAACTGTTACTGCTGTTTCCCCCCACCTAATTCCACCATTGCCACCCCAGGGCCTGACATGCCATACCCGCTAAAAGGCAGATGCACCCCCCCCCCCACAGTGCACCAGGGGACGTCCCATTTCCTCTGTCCATGCACTTCCCTTGCACTCCCAGATGCCTCTTGTTATGTAACTACTATGCCACACATCCTGCCTCTTATGCCGCCCTAGGTGCCATTCGGCAAATGTCAATATTCTGACAGGGCCATGGACAAATACCTGAAATCTACTGGCCCTCATTACAACTCTGGCGGTAGCCATGCCGTTAGAAACGGCACGGCTGCCGCCGGAGTTGCCGCCGGAGTTGCATTTTTTCCGGCACCTATGAATGGGCAAGAACCGGGTCATGCCAAGTTAGACGGACCCGGTACCTGCCCATTTTTGGGTGCCAGAATCAAGGGCCTCCTCATCCCCATTTTGCCCCATAGGGCTGAATGGGGTTGGGGACGGCGGATGCACCGGGACAACTCTGCATGTGCCGGTGCATCCGACGTGCTCTGCTCGCGGGTGCCGTTACATCCGCCAGGAAAAACCTGGCAGGTGAAACTGTTCCCGCGAGCAGAGCCCGTAGTATGGCGGTCCGGGAAGTATGGTACGGGCATGCTTACCGGTACCGTACTTCCCAGACTGCCACGCTCGTAATGAGGGCCACTGTCTCTATAAATATGTCCTCTTATTTTTATTTATTTATTTTGTATGCACCGAGCCTAGGCTCCTCCTTTCCCTCCCTTTCCACCTCATGCCCTTTTACCCAACTCAGCAGGGCAGCCTAAAAAACCCTGCCACTTGGACCCACGCCCCCTACCGTAGAACAATGCTGGCACCACACCAAGAGGTTTCCCATGGTCCCCAACACCAGGGGCTCAACACTACATTCCTGCCTCTGCCCCCTGCCTAACCCAAAGGGGCAGCCTAAAAAAAAAAAACAACCTGGCCCGCCATCTACCAGTGAGAATCAGCACTGTAGCAAAAAAAAAAAAAAAAAAAAGGCTACCCCACGGAACCCAAATATCCCAATATCCGTGCCCAGCTCCCTCTCACTCCACTATCCTTTCTCCCAATCAAGAAAGCTGCCTCAAAGACTGGGCCACTGCGGGGAGGCATGCGCCCCTCCACATGGCCTCTGGGCTAAGCTCACATCCGAACCAGCACCCCCCACTGCCCTGATAACGGACCAGCCCAATACCATGATATATCTGAACACACAGCCGCACACAGGAGCCGGCTACCCACCCTGCTGTTCTCAAACTACCTGGGCCCAGCGTGCGCACTCAATGCCCACCACAGGAGTTGGGCCGACGAATGGTCCAGGCAGCAGGAAACCGCATCAACCACCCACTGTTCCTGAACCTTTGCCGGCATCCCTATGAATGGAGAAAGGGGGCGCTCTGCTCCCAAGCGCAGCTCTCTAGCCGGGTTACAATGCCCAAATCTCCCCGGGAGCAATGCGTACTGCATGCTCCCAGCGCCCCGCTTACCGAGAGCCTTATTTGTAGCAGGAGCATCGCAGACCTGAAGTTTCCAGTAGATTACTGGGACCCGGTGTGGCCGGGGTGGGTGGTGGAAGCAGGGAAGACATTTATTCCTTTGGACATAGACTGTAACACACACAAAGCATAGGTCTGTATCCTAATTAGGGTATGGGAGGTGCAATAAACCGAGTGTGGTCACTCCACACACCCCCAGGTCGCACAGCCCTCCGAGGCCAAGTCTTCCACTTTTGTTCCGCCTCTTTTATAGCAGTGACCGAGAGGAGGAAGATGAGGAGCGGAGCAGAAGCTTTGCCAAGAGCACACAAAGAACCGGAGCAGAAGAACACATTCCACTGACTGAAAGCAACTAACTGCACTCCTCCGGCTGTTCCTTTATTGAGAATGGTGAGGATTCCCTCTACCAATGGATCTTGTAGACAGACCAGTGACCGAGGAGATACAAGGTGAGTATGAAAGACAGAAGGAAAGATTGGAAGAACTTACTCTCTCTCACCATCAATTATAGGCATGGAAACGAGGCACCAGTGAATCTCTGCAATGAATCAGGTGGTTTGCCAACTGGGTGCACGAGGCCTTCGCATGATGCGCATGCAGAAGAGCTGCACATGATCTGGGAGACAGAACATTGGGCATCAGCAGCACCTGCTAGAAACCGCCACACATGTGCTAAAGGCCATAATGACCAGGGCTACTACAGACATCAAAAAGACAGAGCAGTCCGAGTGAAGCCAAGATGGCCCCACCAAAGATCAACTGAGTCGGGCCATGTCTGCACCAGGAAATAGAGTAAACCTGATCCAGCCACGCCCAAACCGCGAAGTACGTACTGAATACCCCAAGGCCACAGAACCGGAAATCACCCCAGGGGCAAGCACAGCACCAAAGTCTATGCACATGGAGCCTGCAATAAACTCAGCAGACAGTAAGTTCAACCATGAAATGCACTACAAGGTCCTACTAACATGCTGGCAAACAGCTAGTAAATATCTGAATGTGATTACAAAAGAATGCAAGTGCCGCAATAAATGCCACCAAATGACAGGAAAGGTACCAAAGGTTTGCCCCAGGAAAGCCAAAATGGATACATGGACTAGAACCTCAAGCGTGGAGATTTCACTGATGGAAAATGATTAGATCCAGAAGAAAGCCAAGGTAGCCGGTGTTAGGAAAGTACCAGTTCTGTGATCATTTCTCGACAGTCTTTTTCATGCAAATCGTGGCACTTAACCCTTTGAGCATCCTATCCACTGCCCCAACGTGCCATTCAGATGTATGGCGCATGGTCAAAATCGGAGAAAGGCCTCTCAAACAATGGACACATCCAGAACACAGATGCGAACAGATCAGGAGCACGAGAAGGAACTGCTTAAATAGTCTTGTTTTTTCGAAATCATCATTTTATCTCTGCATCAGGTCCTAGGAGGATCACGAAAGCTTGCAAACAGATGACTGTTAGGGCATCCAGAAAGCCATGAGTCCTCCAAAGCCACAGAGAACCCCAGGAGAGACTAATTCCTTTGTCCAGGGCACACAGGGAATGAGATCTGGGATGCAATGGCAGGTTAGAGGCAGGAAGGCAGCAGATTCCCTGGTGCACACGCTTGCATACCTGGATGCTTCTCATTCCATGATTTCACACTGCTGGCTGGCAGTCCTTCTGCATCTCATTAATCGATACGCGGGATTTAGGTTTTCTGATCCGATATTTGTGGTAGCTGAACACTATTAGCCAAATGTGCTTGTTTAAATGTACACCATCGCATTACTTTAAGGGGGATGTCATGCTCCCTCCTTGGACACCCGCTTTTATCCGCAAATTCATCCATAGGGAAATCTGCCCGCCCCTATACATTTTCTCCAATCACAGTTTTGTTAATGAAGTGTGGTTTTTAGTTTTAAGGGAGTTTTGCTCCTTTTAAGGAAGTATTTTGTTTTGTTTAGGACCATAAACTGTATACCTCTCCCATAGAAAATTTAGACTACATGTGGAGCAACTTTTCTGATGGTTCCTTCATCTCCAGTTTCGCCTTCTAGAAGGAGGGCCTTCCCATTGTCTCCTAATATAACACCCTGACTCTAATGGAGGAGACGGCAAATGCATCCTATTGGTTGATGGCAATGGGTTCTTTGAGAAGTTAAAGCAAACGTCTACATTTTTACCCCCAGATATCAGTTACAGCTAAATTGAAATCTGTTTCACTTGTCCCGGGAAGATAGCTCAGTGGCAACGTGCTTGCCTTGATGACACGATACCCGGGTCCGCGCCTAAAAACCTCCTGCTATTAAGCGTGTTATAAAGATGCAACTAAGAGACATATTCCTGTAACAGCGCCTCGATGCCCACGGGCTCTGTGTGCGCTTTCAAAATGAAAATAGATAAATAAAACAAACTCAATTCGCTGTCAACCAGCATGACTGCAACCCTTGAAAAGCGTGTTGCACTTTGCTCCCTTCATTCCCACTCTGATGGCAAGGTCGTCGGCGTGAACTCTGAAGATACAACTATAAAATAGATATTATGTATGCCCCAGCCTTTTTTTTACCCCTTTAAATTTCTCTTCATAAAAACATCAAACGTCCACATTTACGCCTTGTCTCGATCATTGCAATTCGTCCACATTTACGCCTTGTCTCTATCATTGCAATTCGTCCACATTTACGCCTTGTCTCGATCATTGCAATTCGTGCACATTTACACCTTGTCTCTATCATTGCAATTCGTCCACATTTACGCCTTGTCTCGATCATTGCAATTCGTCCACATTTTGCTCGAGAGATGACGAGATCACACTGCACACTGACGCTAATATCAATTGATGCACAAAACGCTCATTAAAATTGCCTAGCAAAGTAAACATTTTTTTGAAGCAAATCACATTTCAGGAGAAAAAAAAACAATAAGGTTCTTGCTTTAGTGGAATGACACATTACATGCGTGGGATTGGCAGTTGTTGCCAATGAATGACCCAAATTCATTGTTAAGTGAAGAGGTCTTAAAATGTTGCCCATCGACTTTGCACTGGAATAAATCCGCATTCGTCTGGATCTCCCCGAAAAGACGACAGCTAAGACCCTTTCCAATAATTAATAAGAGGCTTTCTAATAATCCCCAATGGTTTTTACTAACTTTAATGGATGACATTTTTCAAGAACCCACACTCCATTAGTCAGCCCCTACGCATTTTACATTGACCAATATTTCAAACCTCGCACATTTTTATTCTTTAATTGAAACCCCCACAGTTGAGCCAGTGTCTCATCAATTAAAACGACCGAATATTAATTGAGGCAGTGCACCCCCTCGCCCCCCACGCAGACGCAAACATGGGAGCCTGTTGTCTGAGAGGCAGCACTCAGCGAGAAGGGGTCTCTGCCGGATCCATTTATCTGTTGCTTCGGGAGTAATTGCACCCTAGGCAGATGAGCAGTATGTGCACAGAGCCAAGCGAATCTTATTAATTCTAATGACAAGAACTGTTGTTGTAACTAAATTATTCCGAGTGCGGTGCTCCTGGAGATCTCAATGAAAGCATTGCTTCATATCGCAAATATTGCATTTGAGCTGGAGAACTCTTAAGAGCTTCCTGGAGAGCTTTGACCTTCTCCCTTCAGGAAGCAGGCTTCCAGCTAATCGAATAATCCATGTCGGACTGCATGCAAACATTCATTTGTAAGCAACAGAAAAAAATTACAAAAATAAGCAAAAGTTACCAGCAAACAAAATAAGACAAGTGGTTGCATGGTGCTGCCAATTCTCCTATGGCTGCCATACCAGAGCGATCTTCGGAACATTGACAGAGATCAGTAACAAAATCCTGCTAGCATCCCCAAAACGAACCTGAAAAACGTATACTGCTTCTAAATTAGCTATTTTTCTTGTTTATTTGTGACCGATTATGGCAGGAGACTGCCAACCCTGCAGTGGTCACGTGCTGTAAACACTAGCACAGCAAGGACCCAGGGAGCCCCAGTAGTATAGTAAAGAGACCACAATAAGAAGCTGCTTTCCTCAACTAATCCTCAGAGACATTGTTTGAATGTCTAATGAATGCAGAACGCAAAACGAGATGTCTTCCTGCTCAGCAAAGGCCCCGCACCCACAAGAAAAGCATGTCCAAATAGATGGATAGGACACATTTTCCAGAAATATTACTGGTAGGGTGAGTATTGTGACACATGAAAGCCAAGCCCACTGTGCACTCAAAATAGTGGCATGGTTACAGCATTTAACATGTTTTATATATAAAACTATGTCTACTTTTAAGTTCCCAAAATGTTCTATGATTTTATGCAAATCAGCCAGGAACTGTTGTGCCATTTACCTGAGAAACCAGAAGGTGTCTCACCCACTAGTCCCCAGGGATCTGTCATCCAGGTGGCCAGGACACTGCCATCGCTTTTGGATCCAGTTCCTGGTGGTGGACCAGTGTGGAAGGATCACCTGGGTGAGGGGTCTTCGGTGAGTGGGACACCGGATAGGGGATTGTATAAACCCCTTCCTTGTAACACCTTTACCCCATCCTACCAGGTAAGATATTTAGAACCCCCCCCCTCCCTTCACAAAAAACACTTTCTCACGGACAGCCCGATAGGAGAGAAAATGGACTAACACCTGAGCCGTATACCTGAATTGTCCCATTACAATGGTCAGGCAAGTTCAGGCAATAACTGACCATCACACAACCTGACTTCCATTACACTTCCCCACACACATAAAAAGCAGAGCATGAGAGCACACTCAGAGGGAGGCAAAGCACACAAGGAAAACAGCAATTCCAAGATGGCAGTTTAACACGAGGAAAAAGACAGCAACACAGAAGGGGATCACAAGGAAGGAAGTTCCTTTGACCTTTTTCAAGAGGCAACATTGTATGGCGATCACTGCAATGAACATTGTATGAAACGTGTGTGATAACCAATGTGAGTAAAGTGAACTGCAGATGAGTGAATGAACTTTGAAATCAAGATACAATATCTTTGACAGAGTGGTTCGGCACCGTGTGTGCTCAATTGAAGGTCTCTGTAAGGTGTCCAGCTGAGAGTTAATAAAAGTGAAAAGAGTGGCAAAGGATTGTGAATCGAAGTGGTCCTGAAAAAGGTCAAGCTAAATCCTGTGCACAATCGAAAGTCTTTGGTGTTAATACAGTAAAGAAAGTTGATGGCAAAGTAGATAAATTTGTCCCGAGCCCGGCAGAGGGAGAACATTTGAAAGCTTTGTGCTAAAACAAGTTTGTGTTATAGTAGATACATTAGTCCGAGCCTGGCAGAGGGAGACTGATTGAAGATTTTGTTAGAACGGATCTGAGCCTGGCGGAGGGGGATCCGGGGTGAACCGTGAATCACCCGTGTATATTGTGTATATGTGAAATACGAACTTGGTGTTAAAGTGAATCTGAGCCCGGCAGAGGGGGATCCGAGGTGAACAGTAAATCACCTAAGAAAATTGTGCGTAGGAGAATCCTGAAAAGGAACTTTATTATTTGTTTGTTGCATCAGGCCTTCTGAAGAGACTTTGAATGGCAAAGAGACTTTGGCACAGAAGGCCATGATGTTGAAGTTTTGACATGCACCCTCGTGCTAGAGAAAGCAGAGACTGTTCTATGCTCAAGTGTGCTGCCTTATCCTGTGCTGAAAACGTGGGGAAAGGGAAGCCAACAGCTTGAATATCCTGACATATCATTTCTTGAATACTTTTCTTTTGCATAACATTGTTTCCCATGCTATTTGTATTTAGAAGTAAGGATTAGCAATAGGTTTATTAGTATAGGCCCTTCTATTTTGACAAGACACCACTAGGACTGCATTTTTATTATTTGATGGTCGTAGCTTGCTCCCATCTTTAGATTTAGGATTAGATTGGTGTTTTTCAAACCCAATTGAAGTTCAATGACATCCTTGAACTGTGGTCACTTTTGTCTGTCTTACTGTTGATAGCATGCCTCCCTTACATATCCTCATAGCCTGTCCCATAGGAGATTTATTTACTGAATGAGGGAGATTTACTCACTTATTGATTTGTTTTTTTATACTAAATGAGAGAATATTTTATTTATAAGCAAAGATTTACAAACTGAGCCCAAGAAATGTATTTACAATATGCAGACTGGATGCAAACAATATCACCCAACATCATGCTGAGTGACCAAAAAGACATGTGTCACCCAAAAACATGTGTTCAGTGTCTCATTAATTTTATTATTAACATTCCTCTTCTTCTTATTACAATATTTATTGAGCATGGACCTAGCTCAGGGAAGCAACAGAGCCCTTTACCCTGAGGAAATACACAGAGAGGGAATCAGATCACAAGGGAGTGGGGAGCAAACAACCGGGGTAGGGGAGGGCAGCAATTGTGCACCAATGACTCTACAAGCAACATGGGGAGAAAACTGGAGGGGAGCAGAATGCCCAATCTCAGATTAGGTAGAAAGCTGTGAGTGTGTGGACATAAGTGCTAGGGATAAGCCATACCTTGAAGAGGAGGGTCTTGAGCTCTGTCATGAAATGTGAAAGTGAGGGGGCGCATCTGGTGTTGATGGGGAGGAGGTTCCAGAGCCTGGGACATGGACAGAGAAGGCCGGTTTTCAGATTCTTTCCTTTTTGCATCAACAGTGTTCAAAGTCTTCACATGGTTCTTGCTTCACATTTATTGTGTGTGATGTTTATTGTGTGTGTGTGTGGTGTGGTGTGGGGGGTGATGTGTGGGCGTGCAAAACACATCCATGTATTTTGTGGCAGAGGACTGGATCATGGAAGTTCTTGACATTGACAATGCTGGCATATAGCATTTGTGCAACATCATTCAATCTGCTACAGTAAGTAATTTCTAACAGATAGTGGCTGCACTATAGCTTTTATATATACAGATCCATATTGTGAAAAAATCAATATCATGAATCACATGACAAGAAGGTTGAAGTGAGAGAATAAGAACACAGATTTAACAGTGTACATTAATGGGGTAAACCCTTTGATAATCCCAGTGTGAAAAGGCAATATGTTATGTTGTGTTAATATTTTCTTTTGCTGTGTTGAAATCACTACTGCAGTAGTATCAGAGAGCCTAAATTTGTTTGTGGAGTAGCATACTGCCCCCTCAGCTGGGGCTCCCAGATTTGGTCTGCTGAAGGAGAGAAAATGAGCGAGGGTAGACAAAAGGTTAGGAAAGCGGTTAGTAGTTGCTACAAACACAGGAAGTATGAAATTATAAGATCTGATATGTCATTTATATCTCGCCTGTACACAAGTGTTTCTAGGCACCACAGACAAGGCAGGGAAGACATGAGGAGGACAAGACAAATGATCTTACTAGGCCTTGTGTCATTCGGATTGAACAAGTGTGTCAACGAGAAGTGCTAGGGGAAGGAGAAGAGGAAGTGCAAGAAATAGGAAGGAGGAAGTGCAAGGGAGAGGAAGGGGGAAGTGCAAACAGGGCAGCATGGCTCCGAGTGTGTGCAGCCAGGGCAACGTGGCTCTGGGTAAGCGCAAGGAGGCAGGGAGGCTGTAGGGGTTACAGTTACAGCCCTTAAGTTTGAGGTAGGCCAGGCGGCAGTGCAAAGGAAGACTGGTTGAGAAGGAGACTGGAAACCAGTGAGACTCTGAGTGAACCAAGCAACCAGTCAGCACAGCAGACAGGTAAGTTAGCAAGGCAGTGAGAGATGAGGGAGAGCAGAAGAGCAGGGTCTTGAGCTGCTTCTGGAACATCAGAACGCCTGGCTCATGTCTGAGAAGGGCAGAGAGGCTGTTCCAGAAGGAGGCACCTGCAGAGGAGAGAGATCTACCCCCCACTATCTGCCTGGAGAAGCATCTGACCCTCAGACAGTTTCAGCTAGCTGAGTGAAGGGCTCTAGAAGGAACCAATTTCGGAAGAGAGAGTTGGATGTAGTGTGGGCCCAGCCCCAGGAAGCTGATGCAGAGGGTCTTCAACTTGATCCTTGCTGCCACCGGGAGCCAGTGGAGAAATTTCAGGGCTGGAGAGATGCAGCCCCTGGGCTTGAGGCCAAGGATAAGTATCACAGTCCTGTTCTGGATTAGTTGCAGGGGGCGAAGAGTAGAGGTAGGCCGATTGAGAAAGAGGCTGTTGCAGTAGTCCAGCCTGGAGAGAACCAGGCCACTGGAGACACTGAGCCTCTGGGGGAAAGTGAGAAAAGGTAGAATGCCGCTGAGGAGGTGCAGCTGTAAGTGGGCCTTTTTGGCAAGGTCTGTGATGTGAGGAGAGAAGGAGAGAGTGGAGTTGACGATGACACCAAGGTTTTTTGTCTCACAGGAAGACAAGAGTAGAGGGCCCAAGAAGGGCGGGCAGAGTAAGAGAGGGAAAGCGGGAGCAGGGGTCCCAATGAGAAGGATCTCCGTCTTACTGGCATTAAAGCAAAGATTGTTGGAGGTTCACCAATCCCAAATCGCAGATAGACATTCAGGAATGAGCAAGGGAGGAGATGAGGCAGAGTGAAGTCTGAAAGAGAGCTACGTGTCAGTGCATAACACTGAAAGTTAGAAGAGAAGGTGGAGACCAGGTAGGCTAAAGGTGCCAGATAGACATTGAAGAGCCAGGGTGAGAGGATAGAGCCCTGGGGAACACCACATGTGGAGAGAGAGGTGGTGGAGAGAAAGGACTGAAGTTGGACATAGGAGGGATGGCCCATTAGGAAGGAGGTCAGCCATGCCAGGGCCTGATCCGCGATGCCTAGGTTCACACAGAGTCGGTTGATCAGGGCGGCATGATTGACCATATCTAAAGCAGAGGAAAGGTCAAGGAGGATGAGGTCGAGGGAGAGCCGGAGTCTAGATTAGGGAGCAGATCTTCACTGGTGTTAAGTAGGGCAGTGTCCGTGCCTCTGGCTGCTCTGAAGCCAGACTGAGGGTCATGGAGGCAGCCAACAGATTCAGTGTAGAGAGTAAGCTGGGAGATGGCAAGCTTTTCCAAGAGTTTGCCCAGGAAATGAGTGATAGCCATCGGGGGATAGCTTGCAGACATGTAGGATCGGCAGAAGGCTTTTTCAAGAGAGGGTGCAGAAGGGAGTGCTTGAGGGGAGAAGGGAAAGATCCAGTGGTGAAAGAATGATTGTAGAAAATGGCCAAGGCTGGAGCGAGGGTGGCAATGTGGTCCTTGATGGTTCTGGAGGAGCAGGGGAGCACCTATTTGGACAACACTTTCATAGATCAGACTTGTCTAGAAACCTTCTCAGGTGTTATAAGAGAGAAGGAGGAAAAGGGAAGAGGAGAGGAGAGGAGAGGGACAGGCAGCCAAAGAGGGGACAGAGAGAAGAGGGGAATGAGGAAGAGGCAAGTGAGGACAAGATGTCCTGAGTTTTAATGGTGAAGTGAGAGGCCAGAGCCGTACATAGGTCCTGGGAGGTAACAGGAGAGGTGGAGACTGTAGTAAGATTGGCCAGCTCCTTGCAGATTTGAAAGAGTTTGGCGGTGTTGTTAGAGGCCGCAGAGACACAGGCTTGGATATGGACCCTCTTCTTGGAGAGGACAGAGTCTGTATTGCCTTTGGAGCAGTAGGGGAAATTATGTTTTGCGATAGCGTGGTTGTGGGTGAATCCTGTTGGGTGTGCAATGGTTCTCCAAAAAGGAGGAAGTGGATTTTTTCATGCCTAGAATCACTTGTGTACAGGCGCGCTATAAATGCCGGACGTTTTGGGCATGGCACAATTGGTTGTGGCTTAATTGACTGGTCAATATGGCTGCGAAGCCATTTTTGCCGCAGCGAAAACTGCCCTACTTAAAACACTCCCACCTACCCCGACACACACCCCACCCGGCCCTACTTACCTTTTCACCGTCCTGGCCTTTACTGACCCTGCAGCATAGGATCTGTGCCTCCTACCCGGGTCAGATCCAATGCTGCAAGGTCCGCTTTTCTTTTTTTGTCCCCCGCCTCCATACCTCTGGAAACGGGGGACACCCCTGCTTCCCCCAAAGGCAATCAATACCAAACATGGGGAGCGGGTGACACCCCTTCAAACTCTGTTTGCCATGTTTGGTATTGATTACCCAAATTGGACGTTTCGAAACGACCAAATGGTACTGGCCAATTCAGCCAATTGTACCATTCGGTCTATTCGAAACAACCAATTTGGATAATACCATAAATGCCATATCATATGTCATAAAGATAGGGCGCAAAAACATTCATGAAGCAAGCTACTAGCCAGCCATGAGAAAAGTCACTGGTCACCTCAATTATATACATACACATAGCACACCATTTCTCACCCACCAAGAGTCAAATATCACTAGCCAATGGCCAGTGCTATTTATGCCCCTTGCAAAAGAGTTATCATTAGTGGATTGTGTAATATGCAACATCTAACTTGAATACTTTAAAAAAAGAATCGTGAAAAAACCTGTTCAATTTTTGTTTTTGGAGAAGATCCATGACGTAAATTCTCGAATGTCCTAATCATTAATAAAAACAATTACATAAATTATAAAATATATCTCGCATGAAGGCGAGGTCAAGTTAACCACTCTTGTAAGTATGATAATTCGCCAGGTGATCCCCAATGAAAGAGTGAATGATCACGGCAGTGAGGTGAAAGCCAGCAGTTTTTAAGGATTATGTAAATACGTCCTCCATTGTAGATCTGCTGAATTCTGAACGCCCGTCATGTTCAGCACGTCGTGAGGGCAGGCGTGCTGTTGAAGTAGGAGAGCAAGCAGTTCACCACAGCTGCCAGTGATGAGAAAAGAGGAAGTGCAAACAGTATGCAGGAGTTTGTATCAGGCCTTTTTCGTATGTTTTTGCACAATGTGCAAATGGGCCAAAGGCCTTCCTCTGTTCAAGGTGCTTCCGGAACTACTCTGGATCCCCAAGACCACACCGTGGACCCAAGAGTCTGATGTCTCCACCCTAGAGGCACAATCAAGCACTTGGAGGGCCCAAAGCTCCTTCAGTCCAAGTGCCAGCCAGAGACATTTTACTCCACCATCTTTGAAAGAATACAGAAAGGTGTGACGTTGAGGGGAGCATGTGGGGTCATACCAGTGGTCCACATGTTGCGTGCCCTTAAATTATCAGGTTCAATAGAGCGGGGCATCAGTGATCTGAACATGCTTGCACATCCCCTCAAATAGAACTCCCGGTCTGTTCCTGGGATAAGGTCAGCATGAGAGGTCTGCATCACTCATTCATAATTCTGTGTTCTATGCATGTTGTTCCAGACGAAGGGTGGGATTTACCCATGGAAGGGCAATGGAGCCTGGAAACACTATTTTGTTGTATAGGTGCCTAGCAAATGTTCAATAAATAAACAAAAATGCATAAATGTCATTCTTCGATGGAAAACCCCCTTTAGTTTGGCAGAAATGTTTGAGTCAAGATATATTCACTGTATTGCTGGGTGAGATCCAATCCAGTGCAACATGTCTACTGTGATTAAGTGAGAGAACGCTGTGCATCTTGGATAATGTGTTGCGCACACAGCACCAGTGATCAGTCTCCGGCTTCTCGATGGTCCATTCAAATGGAACTGAATAGTTCAACTTGCTGGTTGCTTCAAGTACTGTGTAGACACTTCACACCCTCCTAATGAAGTAGTCCTCTTTCTCTTAACAAAACAGCAGCACAGAGATACTTTTGGGGAATGGGATGTTGCTGGAGAAATACCTCAACTAAAATAACTCAGGCTGCCTATTTCTGTTGAGTAGGGTTAGGGACCAAAAGCAGGCACCAGCACCAAAGAAACAGGAAAAGGAGGACAATGACCCATCAACAATTTACCGCAACACTGAAGGTCATTCAAAATACATAACAGGTGCATCTTTACTGCTTCTCCAACCTGTTGGATGACCTTGAATTGCACAACAGCATGTCCACTCGAAACTACATAGGACAAGTGCTAGTGGAGCATCTGTTAGGGTGGGGTGTAGAGACTGGGAAGAAGTAGGCCAGTAGAATAAAACACAGATTAGCTACTCTTGATGGTCATGATGGGGTGAATCAAGTAATTCCCAGTGACACTGGCGACAGGATACATTAAAAGTATGATTTGAGTTACTAGGCTATCACTTGGCAAGTCCGGAGAGGGAGTTCCCAAGATCTGAAAAGCGTACTCCTAATTACCTTAATGCCCTGTATGCACCATTTATGTAACCATGCAAACATGTCAGATCCTTCGGGGCAGCATTCGTACAGCGGCATGCTTCGCGGACTACACTACTTCTTATATGCTTCTCTGATCTCCTAAAATTAGAGCTGGAAGGAGGATCGGCGATGCAGGATCAATGTTGATTAGGCCACTGGCAAGCACTGCCGCCTGGTTTGGTTCTGCACAAACACTGAAAATGTGCCATGTGGCCTGGGCCGCGGGAGCAGAAATCGCTCGCCTTGAAAACATGCCTTTCTACAGCCCATACTGGGGCTGATGCCTCATAACTAAAAGCATAAAAAGCAAAGCCTGCTAAGGAATTGTATCTGGGTCGAAGCATTGTCATGTTTGTAAAGCTTCATTGGCGATCTAAGGATGCACAAATTGAATATCTTTATCAGACCAACAATACCCAAAATGTCCAACTAGCAGTGGGTGGATTTTGGTCAGGTCAAATTCTATAAAAAACGCAGTGGAGGGTAGAGAAAAGAAGTTCCTCTGGCTGGCACCTACAAAGCCATCAAGTCATGGTACAGAGCAATGCACTACTACCCATTATGGAAGATCCAGGTGGCTGGGCACCACCTGAGCACTTCCTTGCTGAAGCCATGAACCGGGTACTCCTGGCCTGCCGATGCTGCATAATATGTGGTATCCTGTAGGTCTGCAGTGCTCGCCCTGCGCAATTCCAAATTGTCCAAGCAGGCATAGGGGTGTTCTGCTTCCAGAGTCTTCCATAAATAATTGAGCATGCTGGCTGGAGTTCTGCAGGCGCCCTTTCTCCAAAAGGGTGCCCTTTCACTCCTTGTGGAGGTGCCAGCGCCATGGTGTGTGGCAGAGGCAGAACGTTTGGGGGAATGTTTATGGACATCTCTGCCTGTTTTCGGTTTATTCTCTTAAGAATTGATGACTGGGTGGTATCCAGCCCAAGGAGGACGGATGTGTGCAAGTATAACATATTAGTGTATGTGTGTGAGAGAAAAGGTGTGTGTAGGGGACACTGAGGGGGGAACTGACAGAGGCAGACTCTGTAAAAAATAATGTCAATGCTGGCATTTACATTTTGGTAGAGCCAGGTACCATAAATATTTTACAGGGAAATGCTGGCATAGATTGGGCAGAGGCAACATGAACACGTGTTCTTACAGTGGATATTTAGGCAATTATGGAGCAGAGTCAGAGGGAAAATTGTTTTTTTATAGAGGCATGTTATCATATAGTGAACACATCCAACATGAATATGTGTTCTTACAGTGGCAATGCTTGCATGCATTTAGCACATTGTGGCGGTTACAACAAAACTTGTGACTTAGAAGTATGTGCTAAATGCTTCATTGGTGTGGCCAGGATGGGGTTGGGATAAGCTTCAATAGTGTATAAGGGCCGCATTACGATTATGGCGGCGCACGAAAAAACAGAGGTACTGCAGTGGGAAGTCTGTTACCACTTCATTACTGCTACATTACCACACTGACGTACTTCAACTTTGGTGGTAAGGTGGGAATTTTCCTCCAGCAAAATGCTGGAGGTAAATCCTCCACCTTACTGCCAAGAAATGGGGACTTACACCGACTACCGCCACGTGTCATCCCGTGGTACATCGGCAGGACCCAGTGGCAGTAACAGTAATTCCGTTTGGTGGTATTTCAGCAGATTCACCGCCGAAATACCGCCAAACTTGTAACAAGGCCTTAATTGTTCATCTACAACTAATGACACTGTTGCAGGCTTGAAACTATCTAAACAAATCGTGTCAGGAGAGGTTAAACTAAATTGCAACAGGGGCGGTCTGTCTAGTAAAGGTATTTGTATTTCTCTGGTCTTCTAGTCCACTACAAAGAGTCAGGGATATAGCACCCAACACACTTACTTGCTTCAATTCAAAATCCTCAGCGATCTAGCATCCAGCATTGTCAAATGCAGTGGGTGGATGCGGGGACATGGCAAAGAAGGACAGGCGTAGGTTGACTGAACCCCATTTATAGAGAGAGGGGCAAAAGACCCGAATCAATAACTCCAGGATTTAGCGGGTGGTGTGGTGGTGGGAGGGGGGTTCGGTGAAGGGCACTTCGTAGTAAGCATAAAGACCCGTCTCATTGGCCATGAGGCTTGGTGTCTTCAGAAAGAGTGAGAAAGTCTATACAATACCTGTTGGTCATTTTCGATTTGGACCATACCACTTCTGTGTTTGTTTGGCATTACATTTTTCTCACTCCCTGGTTTCCTGGACATTATATGCGTTTTATGTGTCTGTTTTCTAGCCTGGTCTCTGTGAATGTACCTATAGGTGTCCCCTTTGTTCTGGAGTGCAGTGTAAATTAGGCTTTTAATACGACTGGCTGCTAAGTGGGACTGTGTGTGTTTATTCCAGTTAGATTTCTTAGCTGTGTGAGTCGGGGTTTTGTTATGAAATGGGGCGGGTACGGGGGTTGCTCTCCAGGTGTCTGTCTTTGTTGTGGCTTTCTTCACGGAACAGTGGGGGTGGGCCAACGCAGTATAAAGGAGTTGAAGGGAAGGGGGTTCTCCCATAATCCCACTGGTTCTGGGCAAATCTTCATTCGGTCTTGAGCTGTCTTGACCCCAGACACCCGATAATGTGCTTCAGCCATTTTCTGACCCCCATGTTCTGACTAAGCCGCAAAGAGGACCCTGGAACAGGGCTAGGACACGGAGCGTCATATAAGGCAACATAAATATGTGATATTCTAGTGGCATGTTGTCACATATGGGGCACAGACAGCATGAAAATGTGTTCTTAAAGTGGCAATTTTCAAATGCATCAGCACAAGCAACATGAGCATGTATCTGCACATCTAGCATGGAAGTATTTTGCAGATACGGTTCTGGCATGTGTGCATTATATTATGTGATGTTTCTTTATGTCATTTTGCAATAATGACTAATGTCCAAGCACCTAGAAGAAGCCATCAAGGGCTGATAGCACTGCACAAGGCACCCAAATAAAAGATACATAGGAGTACGCAGTCCATCAAATGACACCATATTGCCCCAAGTAGACCTCAAAATGATACGGATAATCAGACTTTTCACCCCCATTTTGAACTAAGATGTGCATGCTGCCCCCCTATAAAAGGACAAAGTAAATGCAGTAGTATACCGCCCATCCCTATTGCAACCTGTAAGATTCCCTCGCTGCCCATCAGTCCTGTGAGGTCACTTGCAATCCAAGCTGCTCCCGAGCACAGTCCATTAAATGGCTAGTATAATGTCTTTAAATTAGTCATCTCTGCAAGAAATTGCACAATTGACTACATTCTAAATACTATTTGTCTGCAATGTAATGTTCTTTTTTTTCATGTTCATTCAGACCATAATCTACCAACGGGCTATTAATCCCACAGCACTTTGCAGTCACAACAATGGTGGTTGGCACTATACAAATACCAAGCTTCACAACATACAACGTTGGAAATGGAGAGCATGACCTTGTGTTTTACAGAGGCAATGTTGGCATGTATCCAGCACCACCAACATGAACATTTGTTTGCATGTTGCGCAAACATTCGGCACATCCAGCGTGAACATGTTTCTTTCCAGTTCAAGTTCTGGCATATATTGTTAGGTAATGGGAGTATGCAAATTGGTTTTACAGAGCCCTGCAATCACACTGTTGAGATAGACCTTGTGTTATTTATTTATTTTTAGGACAGCATACAATCAGCATGAAAATGTGTTGCAAATTCTCCAATGTACTGTTGATGACCTGGCATCTGAGTTTCTCTTGTGTTCCTCTGCAGAACTGGTTCCAAAATGTATGGCTTCTTGTTATCCAGTTTCTCCGACGCGTGACATATAATTCAGCATTTCAGCCCATTACAGAGAAAATATGTATACAATTAGACTTGCACAAAGACTTCACCAGCCGCTACTCGACAGAATTGCCCTTCCTATCTGGCCTCAATTCCTCCAGTGTTGGTAGGTGGGGGCGAGGGGGAGACAAGTTTGTAATACTAGTAATAATAGCCCTTTATGTCACGCCATGAGAAATTGACTATCATTTCCCACTGGAAGAGGTCACATGACTGGACAAGGACTTGGGAGGCCAATGCCTTCATTGGTGCAAATCCATCAGCCCACCTAGCATGAAATTGATTGGTAAACTGGAAATCTCCAGTACTTAACGACTGATGCCCATTGTTATATGTCAGCTGTGTATAGTTAAATTAGAGTGAAGCAAATGTGACAATATCATAATTTAAATGATTGGAGCAAATGAGGGGGATGGAGCCTAATACAAGGCCCAACTCTAAATGGAAAGATGCCTTAATACATTTAACAGTAAACAAACAGTGTAACTCCATTGAGTGGACATGCAGGCAAAAATGAGCATTGGAATAAAAAAAAGCAAAGTCCAGGTACATTAGTGGGACACGAAGGGTAAAATCAGAGAGCTGTTGGCACCTGAAGTGATAGGTCAGGCTTGTAATTGTTTTCCAGAGATCTAGATCCGGTGGTCCGTGCTGCCACCAATATCTATATCTTTTCCATATTATCAAGGAGAACTGCAGACTTCTTGCTGGAAGATAACACTTTACAGAAAGTGTTTGCAGCAAAGAGTGCTTAAAACACCTCTGGGGCTTCAGAAATCACAATTTACGATATTGGCGGCAAGAACGTGATAGTAATCCCGGTGATGTTCACGTAATTATTCACCACACACTTTTGAAATGCAGACTTCGATTATAAATAATATGACAGTGGGACAAAAAACTATTACAGTGGAGTGGAGTTAAATTGGATAAAAAATACATTAGGTCCTACCTGGTCCGTGCATCCCATCAAGAACCCGGCCATGACGAGCATACAAATAAGCCTGCGGAATTCCCCCACGTCCACTTGCTCATCTAAATTAGATACTCTCAAATCAGTCAATTCATTTGTGTCCAGAGAGGATCAATCTGCTCACGTGCACGGTGCAGCAGGAGAACAGACTTCAACATGACCGATAAAACCTCTAGCCATCTCTCGCTGACCAAGCTCGAGGGTACATCTCATTATGAGGATTAACACGATATTAAAATCGCACAACTCAAGATTCGGATCATTTTACGTAGAGGAGAAAACCTGGTCTGCGCCAAATACAATCTTAGATTTAGCCATGAAAGAATTTGACTAATATTTTCCATTTCCTGAAAGGGGTCAATTTTCAAAACATGGGGAGGTGCAGGACAAAGGGAGAATTTTAGAAGTCAAGGGACCATAAGGGTTACAGGAATTGAAATATTGGTCCCTGATTCAAGCCATTATACAACTACACACACATCATTTACATGCTGGATATATAAGAGTTCTGGTGTCAGACAACTGTGTGGCATGCAGGGGGAGATGCAAGAGTGCAATGAGGAGAAGACAGGGGAAGCGAAACAGAGAAGAGGGGAGAAAGTGATGCAGAGGGAGCGAGACAGATGGCGACACAGTGTGAGAAAAAGGGGGCGGGGGGAGTGTGTGCATGGGAAGTAGAGACAGAGGGCCACAGAGAAAGAGAGAAAAAAAGCAAATGAGAAAAAAGAGACACAAATGTGGGCAGAGCGGGATTTCATGGGAAAGAGAAAGGCAGGAGAGTGAAAGAAATCATGAAATGTTCAAAGAGGAGCGGAGCGATATTTCCTGCGACCAGCACACTCTTACCCTGCATGCATTTCCTCCATGCCATGTCTCCGCTTCCCAGCTAGGTCTCATACACACATGATAGAACGAAGAGCGATAAAGAGAGCAAAACAGCGAGGAACAAATGTGGAAATAAAAGGGTAGAAAGAAGGAGGAATAAAGATGCAGGGAGCGCAAAAGAGGCAGAAAGATGTGGGGGAGAGAAAGAAAGTGGTAGTGAATGGGTAAAGAGCCGGAGTGGGCAGGAGAGTAAAAAAAGGAGGGAAGAGAAAAGGAGGGAAGAGACAAAGGAGAGAGAAAGAACAAATGGAAAAAAATAAAAAAAATAAAGGATTCAAACGAACAAAAGAAAGAGCGAAAGAGATCAAGACAAAGGCAAAATTAAAGAAAACAGTTGTGTGGCGATATAAGGGGAGACAAAAAGCAATTAAATTATATAGAAAGGTAATTGTGAACAGAGAATATGACAGAGGGAGATATTTTGAGAGGGTGAGGGAGAGAACAGAACTTTTACTTTTATCAATGTTCTACTTGTTTTATTTGTTCCATCACTCTCACAGCTCACATTAAGTTTTTCAGGAGATACAAAGGAAATTGTACACATGCATAGGTAGTGTAATGTCAGTGGTCTTGTAGATTGGCCAATACTATAGGGGGGCTGTTTTAACTGAAGGTGGGGCAAGCCCATGCAAAGATAATTGAACACAAATGAGGGCAAACACACTTGATAGTCATCCAGTGCAACACACTCAACACACAAACAGAAATTGAATAGAAGCAATTAGCGTGTGACTGGTGATATATCTGTCCTACACGAAGGACAGAAATGTCAAAAAGGAGGACAGAGAGATTGTCCATCTATCCTTACCTACAAAAAGGTCTCATTGGGCTGCACTGATGTGCCGCCTATCTAAAAGTGGATAGAATGAGAGTGGGAAGAGCACTGATAACTTGTTTTCTGCATTTCATTTACCAGTTGTTTGCATGCTCACTATTTGTAAGCCACTTCATTCTCCCATGTCTCAAACGTCTGTACATCAATTATGCATACAAACATAAAAGGCTGATATGGGGCCAGGGGGCTTATCGAAAAGCACCAGGCTACTTTTAGCAACACCTATTTGATTAGCCAGAAATCTATGTGTTCTTATATTCTCAAAACCCCATCGTTAAAAAAAAAACTTTGAAGACATCATGTGTGATAAACAGTGGGCTTGTCATTAATATCAGTCCATAGTGATCAAGTTGTAGGCTGTACCTATGGGTATGCATCCTAAAACCCCTATTCCAGTCTTTTATGGTCTACCAGTTTCAGTCATTCAGGCTATTGCGACCACTTTTATCAGGGCTGTATTTGTTGTAAAGTTTTCTGTTTTCATGCTCGTGTGTATTATATCTTACCACATGGCGATATTCTTACTGACGTAGAGATTGCAGCCGTGACCCTGAGTAGTTGTTCGATGGTCCCCAAATTATAGTGATAAGGTACTGGGTGACAGGGACTGTCTCTCATGTAGCTCTCAAATCGCCATCTCTCCACGTAAGCTCTTATTATGTTGTGTTAACAGCTTTCTGTGGTCCTCCGTTGCCGTTCCGAAGGATTCAATGCCTCCTCTCCTCTCTCGGCGACTCATAACTCTGTATGTTCAGTGTGCCGTCTTGTAGATTGCCCTTCTGCTACTTGTGTTGGTCTTGCTACAGATGGCTCTGAAGAAAAGGGTGGCGGGGGCCATTAGAGGGACAGTGTGAGAGGCAGATGCAGAACCTGTGATGATGCTGAATGCATGTCAGAGGTAGATGGTTTCTGTGTGCCAATCTGCCTTGTATAGGTTTGGCGGAGACACTT